>NC_090983.1:61697500-62005000 GCF_041146395.1 Eulemur rufifrons | reverse complement strand
TGAGTAGGGGCATTGTCAATGAGCAGTAATAATTTTAAAAGAATCTTTTTTTTTTTCTGAGCAGCAGGTCTCAATGGTGGACTTAAAATATTCGGTAAACCATGCTGTCAACAGATGTGGTGTCATCAGGCTTTGTTGTTCCATTTATAGAGCACAAGCAGAGTAGTTTAGCATAATTCTTAAGGACCCTAGGATATTTTTGAAGGGGAAATGAGCATTGATTTCAACTTAAAATCAAAATCTGCATTAGCCTCTAACAAGAGAGTCAGCCAGACCTTTGAAGCACTGAAGCCAGGCATTGACTACTCCTCTCTATCTTTGAAAGTCCTAGATGGCATCTTCTTTTAATATAAGTCTATTTTATCTACATTGAAAATCCTTAGTGTAGCCATCATCAATTATCTTAGCTACATGTTCTTGATACCTTGCTGCAAGCTTCTACTTCAGCACCTATTGCTTCACCTTGCCCTTTTGTGTTATGGAGACAGCTTCTTTCTGTAAACCTCATGAACTAACCTCTGCTAGCTTTGACCTTTTCTTCTGCAGCTTCCTCACCTCTCTCAGCCTTCACAGAATGAAGAGAGTCAGGGCCTTGCTGTACATTAGGCTTTGGCTTAAGGCAATGCTGTGGCTGATTTGATCTTCTATTCAGACCACTCAAACTTTCTCCATATCAGCAATAAGGCTGTTTCTTTCTTATCATTTGTGTGTTCACTGGAGTAGCAATTTTAATTTCCCTCAAGATTTTTTCCTTTGCATTCATGACTTGGCTAGCTGGCACGAGAGGCCTAGCTTTTGACCTATCTTGGCTTTCTACATGCCTTCCTTACTAAGCTTAGTCATTTCTAGCTTTTGATTCAAAGTGAGAGACATCTGACTCTCCCTTTCACTTGAATACTTAGAGGCTACTGTAGGGTTATTAGCTTGCCTAATTTCAATATTGCGTCTCAAGGAATAGGGCGGCCCAAGGAGAGAGAAAGAGATGGGAGAATGGCTGGTCAGTGAGGCACGCAGAACACACATAACATTTCTCAATTAAGTTTGCCTTCTTTTAGGGGCATGGTTGATGGTGCCCCAAAACAATTAAAATGGTAACATTAAAGATCAGTGATCACAGATCTCCATAGTAGATATAATAATAATGAGAATGTTTGAAACATTCCAGGAATTCCCAAAATGAGACATAGAGACATAGAGAAAAGGTGACACAGTTTCCACGTCATTTTGGAATCACGATGCCAATAGATCTGCTTAATGCAAGGTTGTCACAAAACTTCAATTTTTAAAAAATTCAGCATCTCCAAAGTGCAATAAAATGAAGTACAATAAAACAAGGTTATGCTTGTATAGGTGATGAGGGCTGGCTTTAGAGCTACACTATCACAGTCTAAATGATAGCTTGCCATTTACTAGGTGTGTGGCCATTCAAGTTTTTTAACTTCTTTATCTTGCAGTTTCCTCATCTGTAAATTTGGGATAAAAATAGATTAAGTAAATTAATTTTAGCAAACTGCTTAGAACAATACCTGGAAGATTGTAAGCACTCAGTATTCTGGTTGATTCAGAAGGGTGATTTTAGATTTGCTAGGTTCCTGGCTTGCCAATTCTGTGTAAGAAAGCCAGGTACTAAGACAGATTTACTGTGAAGCTAATTAGAGTTAATTTTCAGAGTTCAGAACTTTCCAAGGCTCATCTACCTATATTTGTATTTTTTGTCTTAAGAGCACACCCCAAGTTGTATAAGCTTCAGGCCCAGTGAAACCTAGTTCCACCCCTGGTGAAATTTGGTGGACCCAATCTGGATAATTTATAACTATACTAGGAGGATTTCTTTAACACAGGTTTACCAAGATGATAAAAAGAAGAGTTGAGAATGATTGGATACTAACTGGGAAATAAGAATGTATTCAATTTACTATATGTAAAACTTTGGGAATAAGTACTTTATTCTTATTCTATAAGAATAATTGATAACAGCTTTAAGAATATAGCGATCACACAGTGAGGTTGTAACCATAACAATGTGTATAAAATGTGATTATTTCAACTGATGACTCCAGAATCCCTTTAAGGGAGAGAGCTACCTTTGAGGAAGGAGCACAGGTTCTTAGAGTGGTGGGTGGGACTCCCACACCCTGGCAGGGTGACACTAAGCTACAAAAGAAGGAAGAAATTGCTCATTTAATAGAAGGGAGAAGAATCTGAGGTTCCCCAAGCTATCTGCAAAAGGGAGATTGAGGAAGAGAAAGGGGAGGAGGAGAGTAGCTGTACATTCTGCAAAATGACTCCTCCCAGAGGGCCTCCCAAATTTTCAATAAAGCCTTTTCAATTCATAAAAGTTGTGGAAGTAAATATTTATTTTGGGGATCTAAAGAAGAAGCTGCATTTCACTGCTGGCTAGCTTATGAGGATGCATGGTCTTTAAAAATGTAATTGCCCAGGGAATACATACAAAATCCCAGGGCAGGTGCTGTAGTTTGTGTGTCCCCAGAAGCAGATACTGAGAAATGACTCTAGTGCAAATAGTTTCTTTAGAAGAGAAAAAAACCACTAGTAGAGGAGGGAGGAAATGAGATAACAAGAAAAAGGCAGCCAAAGACATTCATTATTAAGCCATTAACCACTGTAGGTGATTGGACTTAACCATGTTAAGACAAGGGGAGTCCAAGTAACTTTAGAGTCATTCTCCCCAAGGAACTGGGTATTTATATGTCATTCTTGTCAGTCATTGTTTGAGGGCTGCTCACAAAGGGGATTCCTTGTCACATCTGGCCCCAAAATATAAAGTAAATAAAAGCATGTTCTGAAAGTTGAAATTTGGGTGCAACACAAGCATCAACATCAGTGGACTTTAGATTTCCCTCCATTGGCTCTGAAATCCATAAGCATTTCAAGACAAATTTACTAGATTTCTGAAGGTCGCAGAAACTCTCATGGTCTCCTGAATGGCATGACGGTATTTCACTTAGCTTTAAACTTGCCCTCACAAAGACTGATTCTTTTTAAGAAAGTCCTTATATAGATACAGCTAGGAAATATGTTACGTGAGAGTCTGATCTGTACTTTTCTCCTAAATCCTTCAGGCTCTAATGATTCTCTTCCAAATGTCCACATTCTTTGTCCAAAGTTTATTTGGGGGCGTCTTGGGATGGTTTCTCCTTTGCATAAGGCCATTAAAACTAGTGTAAAAATTCTCACTTTTTAATTTTAAATACACAGTCTTTTAAAATGGTATTTAAAGGCATCTACTCTCTCCAAGAATTGCCTTTCTATTTGCAATGCTCTTGTTTACGTCTCCATTTCTCTAACTCCATAAGCTACAGTATTAGGATTTTATTCTTCTTGCTTTTGGAAAGAAAGACAAAAATTCCAGATGTAGCCCAAATGGGAAAGATTCCCAGAATTACATAGATACTATTCCAATCCCAGTATAATACATTGAAACACATGCATATCCCTCACTCCAACTCTAGTAGCTCCAGAGCTTAACTGCTTAACCATTTCAGACAGCACTGAGTAGTCTCTATAGGTATCACATTTGAAATGTGTATATGTTCAATACATACCTACAGCATGGTATATACCAAGGAGAAAAACCTCCATGGACTTCATTTATTTTGAAATTATTACACTTAGGTTTAATAGAAACAGAAATGTGAATAAAATCAATAATTTGGAAAATATCTATTATTCTTCTTTCAAAAATTTCTCTAAACATTATTAATTTGGGAGTTTCCATCTATAGTGTTTCATTTATCTTTCTATTCCGCCATAGTTTCAATCCAGGTATTGAATTTTCTTTGGCCTGAAAACATTTTAGTTCCTTTCCAAGCGAACAATGACTCTCTTTTCTTCTATCCTTTAACTTCCACAATACAGTCGCTAATACTGGGGGCCATCTCAGCCTCCATGATTATGAAGACAGCACTGGATATCTTCCTTCATAGTTCCACAAGGGTTATCAACCTGCTTTTTCTCTACTTCAGGTGGAAGTTTTTCTTCTGAACCAATTATCCTCCTATCTTTGTCCTCTGAAGAATTGGTTTTCCACTCCCAGCTATTTTCTTTCTTAGGGTAAGTTTTATGTCTGGGTCATTTTGCTTATTTCTCTACCTTCTTAAAAACTGGATTCCTCTGCCTTAGAGAATTCTCAACTTCACATACTATTTGACATGTATAAAATTTCTTCGATTCTAAGGGAATTTTGTTTTGCTGCTACTTGAGAAGTGCAAAGCAGGTCATCAGTTCAAAAACACAGAAACATATGTTACCTAAAGAAAGAACCTACAGCTGTATTTTGCAGGTGCTATAAAAATCATCTTGTAAGTGAATTATCTAACTACTGTGTTTTATCTCCCCTAACCCATGAAGTAGGGTACAACTTTTGTAAATTATTGAACTCTGAAAACACTTCATCAATGACTAAAAAAGAGTTATTCTTAATTACACTTGACCATTTTTGTAATTTGTTGGATATATCCTAATATTCATCTTCCTAACAACACAAAAATGACTGACTACATACATGGAAGCTGATTCTTTGTGAGAATAACTTCTAATGACTAAACATTTATCTCAATAACTCCAATATTTTGTTAGGAAAGGTTGCTTGTCACAAACCCATGGTGTAGGAGAAAAGTGACAATGACGTTGACATCCAGAGAATAGGGAGTGCATGACAGCCTTTTGACATACTCCTGAAATGGTTGTTCTCATACATATAATCAATTAAGAAGAGGAATCCATGGCAGTCCCACAAGGTAAATATAGTCCTTCTTGCCCATGGGACAAGGTTGGCAGGTCTGTGTCTATGGGGGGTGGAGGAGGAAAGTTTGCTCCATCCAGGCTTTTCCTCAAACTCTAGTTCCAGGAACACAGAATTCAAGACAAAGCAAAGATTTTTAAGGTTTCCCTAGAGCATGTATCCACCTACCTCTGGACCTGACAGTCAAGCCAAAAAACTATACCTACTAGCAAATCTGGCAAGGGGAGGCCTTGGCTAAGTGCCCTATCCTGAGATAGCAGGAGTATTTTCTCATTTAACCCCCACACAGGGAGCAGCTATGGTTCGTTCAACCCTCTCAGTCTGAGGCATTTTAACTGCAATGTTGTAACAACCCTCCTAGAGCAACTGGATTCAAATCAATCCGAAGCAGCAGTGTCACACCCACTCTGCACAGAGCTGGGTGCACGGCAGCCAGGCCAGAGAGTAGCCTCAAATGGCATGCACTGCAGGGGGGAAAGTGTTGATTGATTATAAGTGATTAGGCAGTAATTAGGCACTGATTGACCGTGAAGATAGGAATTCAGGTGTGAGGAATCCAGGCCTCCTAGTTAATGATGGAGAGATGTTTCTCAGCTGTTATGTTTTACCTTCCCAAATTTGTTACTCTGCTTTGTTCAGTAATAACAGATTACAGGTTATGTTTCTTCTCTCTGTCCTGTCCCCCACTTCCACCCCTCTGCACCATTTCTGCACAGTTAAGCAGTGGCCCACTGTCTGCCTCTCTACACCCATGTTCTATAAAGTGTAGTAACATTATTCAACACATTCATTGAGAGTAAGAGACTTTGTAGTTTAAAACAGCCATATTGCTATCATACTCATCAGTTTATATAGTTACAGATAATGCTAAAAACATTTTCCAGTAACAATAATTTTTTGAGCATCTAACCATCCAATGTTAACCATTGAGAATAGAAATAATAGTAAGAGAATAAAATATGAGCGCTGCCCTCAAAGAGTTTACAATCTAATGGATAGGCAGGCAAATGAACTAATTATTATAACATAGTGTGATAGTAACCACAGAAAGCAGTGAATACCCAAGGCAGAGGGTAGGAAATACAGTATAAGGAAAATGTTGCTAGTATAGGATTCTTTGAGGAAAAGATACCTATTTCCTGTTTACAAGGATGAGCAAGAAATATTGAAAATGGGCATAGGAGGACAATCTAGGCAGAGAATCCAGAGATAACTTTGTATATTTTGGGGAAATGGTAAACAGGACTTGAACACAGCATGCTAGGTCAGGTATGGTTTGAGTTGAGACAGGAGAGACAGGTTGGCAGGGTTCATGGAGAGCCTTAGATGCCATGGCCAGGAGCCCAGCACCTAACAAGGTGAGAGGTAGACAACCACTGAGTGATGCTATGGACTGAGCTGTGCCCCCCTCCCTGCATTTATACATTGAAGCCTTCACACCCAGTGTGACTATTTTGGGAGATGGGGGTTTCAGGAGGTAATTATGGTTAAATGAGTTCATAAGGGTGGAGTCCTACTCCAATAGGATTGGTGGCTTTATAACAAGAGGAAAAGAGAGAGTGGGAGATCTCTCCATGTGCACACACCAAAGAAAGGCCACGTGAGCATACAATTAGAAGTTGGATCTGAAAGCCAGGAAGAGAGCACACCAGACCCCAACCATGCTGGCACCCTGATATCAGACTTCCAGATTCCAGAACTGTGAGAAGATAAATTTGTTGTTTAAGCCACTTAGTCTATGGTATTTGGTTATAGCAAACCAGGGAGTGGCATGATCAGACTTATATCACATGAAGAGTGTAATTAGGGTAGATAGATTTCAGAGTGAATTAAGACTGAAGGTCAGAAGACCATTGAGAAGACTGTATACTCACCACCTAAATAATGAGCAAGGAGAGCCTCAGCTAAGGTGTGGGCAGGGCAACAGAGTGAAGACAGTGGAACTGGCAGAACTTAGAGATGCAATGGATGTTGTGGGTGAGTGTTTAAGTTATGAAGTTAAAACTCTGTCTTATGGTTTATTTAAAGGAAACTTTTTAGGCGAATTGTCCATTTTGTATATAACCCAGATATGCTTAATCAGGCTTGAAAGTTACAGTGTTTCACTAAATGCTGAAGGCAAATTAAAGAGTGAGGGCAACGTTACCAACTTCTTGCCATGGATTCCTGCCCTTCTCAGAGGCTGCTTAGCTCATAACTCAGTGGGGAAGCCATGGCTTTTAAATATCTGAAAAGCTTGTTTTTTTTCATATAAACAGAAGTTTTACTATTTTCTCCCTAACTGAGGATATTCTCATGTGGGGTGTGCATCCCACCATGAAGAAGACTGACATAGCCGATGCTGCCAGTCAGTGAGCCGACTGTGATAGAGAAGAGAGAAAAGGGCTTACAACTTGGACCATGTTGAGTTTGAGATGCCCGTGGGACATCCAATTAATAAC
Organism: Eulemur rufifrons; assembly: GCF_041146395.1. Lineage (NCBI taxonomy): Eukaryota > Metazoa > Chordata > Mammalia > Primates > Lemuridae > Eulemur > Eulemur rufifrons. The sequence goes on along the minus strand of NC_090983.1, from coordinate 61,997,794 downwards.
TAGTAGGTAGCTACATATTTAGGTCTAGATAACCATTGAGAGATTTGCACTGAAATAATCCATATACTATTGGTCACTTATACCTAGGAAGGGATGAAAATGCCCCCAAAATAGTTTGTAATATAAAGAGAAAAGAAAGCCATGGACACAAACTTGAAGAACATGAAAAATAAGAATCCAAGGAGGAGGAAGATCCCAGGAATGAGTTTGAGAATAAGAGTAGCTAATGTGCATGTGATACTATGTGTCTGAGAATATTCTAAGTGCCCTTATATGTGCAACTACATCCTCATAACAACCCCTGTAGGTAGGTACTGTTATTAGCCTTGCCATTTTACATGGGGAAGTTAATTGGTACCCCCAAATGGGGAGTCAGAATTTGAACCCAGGCAATCTTTCTGGAGAAATGATTTAGCCATTAACCACTATTAATCCATTAGCCACTATTGTGCCTAACTAGGAAGAAAATCATAAGGAAATGATGTCCAGTGTGCAAGGAAAGTTCCAAGAACAAGGTAATGATCAGTAGTGGCTGCTACTCAGGTATGTCATATAGGCTAAGGATTGAGATGCATCCAGTAAATTTAAACACAAAGAAGCCACATTGTTGAGGACAGTTTAGGGCAGCAGCAGTGTAGAGATTTAGGTTAAAGAGGTGGGGAGATAATTTTAATGAGAAGAGGAATTACTTGGAAGAGAGGGCGTAAAAACACTGTCAAGTTGTCTTTCAAGAAAGTGAGTTTTCGAGGGAATGAGAGATAAGATAGCTGTTAGAAGGAAGATATAGGTGCACATGTTCTATGAGGCAGCTCCAAATCACTAAGGCAGGCACAAAGAGGCTGGAAATTACTGAGCCTGCTAACTTTACCTAGTGTGGAGCCAGGGACTGTGTTGAACCTATTTTCTATTTTCAGATGCCCTAAGAACATGCCAGTTACCTAGATACCGTTTTCTACTCTGTTCAATAAAACATCTGGGAACGTTGTCTAAAGAGCATACCAAGAAATGTCCTTCAGTTCAATACTATTAATAAAAAAAAAATCTTGGTAGTCTAGGCTTTACCATGTGTAGGTGGTATGAGAGCCCAGTCACATCTCCCTTAGTCATTCACCACATCAGCTAATCAATTATACAAGAAATAAACATTTCATATAACAAAGAAACCATTTAGTATGAGTTTGTCAATGAAACACTTAACTTTCCAAGTTGAATTCCAAAAAGAGTAAAACATATATTTTTTGAAAAATATTAGATAGCTATAGAGTTCTTGAAAAAATATGGAAATTAACAAACATTCTTGGTAGCCATAAGAGAAATTAAAATTATTGGGAAATAGTGTAGCAGGGAATAGGACAAGAGTTCTGTAAAGTGTATTCATGGGACAAGTGTCCTCAGAAATTCTTTGTAAAAACAAAAGAAAAAAATGATGTGATGGCTCAGGAGAATAGAAGATAAAACAAGGATGAGTTAAATATGTTTCCAGGGGAGTAAATTTAAACATATATATATGTCATACATATATGAACATATATATATATATATATATATTTAGCTCCAACAAAATACTAGAAAATATTAGAAGAGAAATCTCAAATATGTAAATATTTCAAGTAATATATAAACTAGTACATAATAAGTACTCAATAAAAGTAGTTATTATTAATTCTATATGATATAATTTATAGGTTTAGATGGTTGACAGTTAAAAATAATAGATTTAAGTACACAAAACAAAATTTCACAGACATAAAAAACTGGAACAAAGATTTAGAAATTCCATGATCAAATGTAGGAATCATAAGAGCACAGAATATTAGAGCTGAAAGGAATTTTAGAGAACATTTAGATGTTCCTTTTAAAGATGAGGAAATGGCATAAATCTGTTAGGTTTCCTCTGAATGGCCTACATGTTGAATGGAGAGCTTGTCTCCCCTACCAGTGGCATTTTACTGGATAGAAAAGAAATAATATACAGTAAAGTGAAGGATCATTTGTGGTTGACTTAGAATGTTTTACAAGAAATAAGAAGGGCATGTTTAAATTACTTATAAGAGAAAGTGTCCTAAAGGCAAGAGCAATTTAGCAATGGAATAGCCACCCAAAGAGGTCATTGTGAAAACATCAATAAGACATTCAAAAAGAGATTAAATATAATTCTGAAGGGAATAATATAAGTGTCTGGCAATAACATGCACTAGGTACAGAGGTCTGAATACAATGACCTGTCATTTTCCCCATAGTCCCTGTGTCTATGATTCATGTAAAATAATCATGAGAGCAAATAGAAGTAAGGTGAGCATCAAAGGGGAAAAATCATGAGACACAATAAAATAGGACTACCGAACTGACATGGTAGCACAGAAGAAAACAATTCATTCTGAGATGTAGAGCTTTCTAAGCAGCATTCTGGTGGCACTTTTTGCTCTTTTGTATACAGAAGCAATGCCAAGGCACTTACTTGCCATTCTGTCAAAGGCCCCAAGATTTAAAAAACTTTTTTCTAATCTATAATAGAAGTACGGTTTGCCTTTAAGTTTTATGCCCTCATCAAGGAAGGGATGACCATAAGGGAAACTTCCACAAAACCCTATATACAAGCAGAACTTACATATAATGCGTTTAGTAATTTGTAAAGGTTTATGCTGGTAGCCATAATATCACAGTGCAGAATCATAAAATCAGAAAATGCTTTGTCTTAGTCCATTCAGCCTACTATAACAAAATATCATAGACTGGGTAATATAAACAACAGAAATGTACTTCTCATGGCTTTGGAGGCAGGGAAGTCCAAGTTCAAGGTGCTGGCATATTCAGTGTCTAGAAAAGGCTCACTTCCTGGTTCATGGATTTCTGTCTTCAGGCTGTGTCCTCATATGACAGAAGAGGTAAAGGATTTTTCTGGGGTCTTTTATACAAAAGCACTAATCCCATTCATGAGGGCTTCATCTTCATGACCTAATCACCCCCTAAAGGACTCACCTCCTAATGCCATCACATTGGAGGTTAGGATTTCAAGATATGAATTTTAGGGGTTACACAAACATTATGACCATAACATATTTCAACTAGAAGTAACTTTAAAGATCCTTAGGTATGAAGCTTCATGTGGTTAGAAAGCAGTAACATGGGATTGTTCATGCTCAACACTGAGGGGTGCATACATAAGAATATAATCACTCACACCTTTACCCACATCAGAATGGGCTAAAACACACTCCAAGAAAATATAGGCAAACATTAACGTTATCTTACTGCATGAAAAATTTTTCTAAGCAGGAAGTAAAACTCAGAAACCATAATGGAAACTATGGTTTTAATAACATTAAAATGTTAAATCTCTGTATGTCAGAAATCAATATAAATAAGATTGAAAATCAAATAACAAGGTGAAAAATAAATTTGAAAGATATATTAAAAGACAAAAGTTAACATATGTCCTATACACAGAGCCTTTTGACATCCACAAAAGAGATACTCAGTTTTTCAGATATTTAAATATGTACCCTTGCAGAGATACAAATGGCCTATGAACATACTAAGCTTCATCACAAATCAAAAATGCAAATTAAATAAAGTTTTTTTCATTGCTAAAGAGATAAGAATTCTTTAAAATTAACAACATATAATTTTGATGAGGATACATAAAAATAAACACTCATACACTGCTGAGGGTATGAAAAAATTATAAAAACTTTCTAAAGAATAATTTGGGAAAATAGATCAAAAACCTTTGAATTTTGCATGCTCTTTTCCCAAAATTTTAAATATTTTTCTAAAGAAAGTACTTATGAGTGCCAGAAAAATGTAGTTACAAGGATATTTATCCTGTCTCTGTTCATGGCAAAGTAAAATGAGATAACTGGCAAAGTTTTCCTAGTTACCCCTTGATGGCTCTGAGAGCTTATTTTCTAATTCCGCACAAGTAATACAGTAAGTAACATGTCTAGACATTTATTCCTTTCTGAATTTTATGGGATTCATTTTATATTTCTAGGCTCTTAGATATCTTTGAGAAATGATGGAAGAAAAAGTTTGTGTATAATCTAATAAATGGTATATTTAACCATTATGAAATAATTTTCAAATGCTATGTTTTTCCTAAGACATTTTAAGAAAATATTTATGTTAGAGGTACAAAAATCTGAGATAGTCCCTGAATGATAATAATTTTAGGCATGTTCTTAATGTTTCATTGTTATTGTATATGGTTTTTTAATTCAAGTTTTAAGTTGATTTAAAAAATAAAGAATGCAGTGTCAGAATTTCTTAAATATGAATTTCAGAATATTACGGGGGTACAAATGTTTTGGCTACATGGATTGCTTTTGTACTGCTTGAGTGAAAATTACAAGTGTGTCCATCACCCAGATAGTGTACATTGTACCTGTTAGGTATGATTTCATCCATCTCCTCCTGTCCCCTCCCATCTGCTTGATTTATGTTGAGTTTTACTTCCATACATTGCACATGAGCACTGTTCAGTTAGTTCCAATTTAACAGTGAGTACATGTGGTATTTTTTTTTTTCCATTCTTGAGATAATTCACTTAGGAAAATGGTCTCCAGTTCCATCCAGATTGTTGCAAAAGGTATTCATTCCTTTTTTATGGCTGAGTAGTACTCCATGGTATACATATACTACATTTTATTAATCCATTTATGAATTGATGGGCACTAGGGTTGATTCCACATCTTTGTGATTGTGAATTGTGCTGCTATAAACATTTGAGTGCAAGTGTCTTTTTGATAAAATAACTTTTTCTCCTTTTGAGTAAATACTCAGTAGGGGGATTGCTGGATCAAATGGTAGGTCTAATTTTAGTTCTGTGAGGAATCTCCATACTATTTTCCATAGAGATTGTACTAGTTTGCAGTCCTACTAGCAGAGTATAAGTGTTTCTTTCTCTCCACATCCATAATAGCATCTATTGTTTTGGGACTTTTTGATAAAAGTCATTTTAACTAGGGTTAGGTGATATCTCATTGTGGTTTTGATTTGTGTTTCTCTTCTGATTAGTGACATTGGACTTTTTTTAAATGTTTATTGGTCATTTGTCTATCTTCTTTTGAGACGCTTCTGTTTCATGTCTTTTGTCCCCTTTTTTAACGGGGTTGTTTGAATTTTTTCCTGCTGATTTGCTTGAGTTCTTTATAGATCTGGTTATTAGCCCTTTATCGAATGTATATCATGTGAATATTTTCTCCCATTCCATAGGTTGTCTATTTGCTCTGTTGATTGTTTCCTTGGCTGTGCAGAAGCTTTTAAATTTAACTAATTCCCATTTATTTATTTCTGTTGTTGCTATGATTTGCCTTTGGGTCTTCATAAAGTTTTTGCCTAGGCCAATACCTAGAAGAGTTTTTTCAACATTTGCTTCTAGAATTCTTATGGTTTCATGTCTTAGATTTAAGTTTGCAAGCCATCTTGAATTAATTTTAGTGAATGTTGAGAGATATGGATCCTGTTTCAACCTTCTACATGTGGCTATTTCCCCAGCACCATTTACTGAATAGTGATTCTTTTCCCCAGTATATATTGCTGTCTACTTTGTCCAAGATCAGATGGCAATATGTGAATTGTTTTATACCTGGGTTCTATGTTCTGTTCCATTGGTCTATGTATCTATTTTTGTGCCAGTACCATGCTGTTTTGGTTACTATAGCTTTGTAGCACAGTTTAAAGTCTGGCAAAATGATGTCTCCAGATCTGTTCCTTTTGTTTAAGGTTGCTTTGGCTATTTGGGCTCTTTTCCGGTTCCATATGAAGCATAGAATTATTTTTTTGGATAATGGAAACTCACTGAGCAATGGATAATAGAATTTATATAAAGATGTTTTCATTCATTTATTTGGTTGTGACTGCTAGGCTGAAACTTTTGGGTGGAAAGTATAGAATTGTAATCCACCTCAGCTATGCTTCACCCACATTCTTGCGACTCCATATGCACTAGCGTAACTTCAAGCCATGGAATGAGTGCAGGTTCTTGAATAGTATTTCAGAGACAACTTCATAGGTTGGAATCCTTGTAGCATTTTAATAAGACAATCCTGTCTCAAATCTGGGCACCACCAATACCCTCTGAGTTCATTTTTTTTTCCTCTAGAAAAGTAGTTAAAATAACCTACTTTAACAGAGTAGTTGAGGATTATAAAAAATAGGAAAATGTGTCTGACATTTAGTAGGAACTCATTAAATGATCATTCTTCTTCTCATTACTGGAGGGTTAGGAAGGATTCAAACTAGTTTCTGTATTATTCACCAGGCACAGGCTTGGAGACCTTGGAGTTTGAAAAACTGCCTTACAAAGTGGGGCTTAAGCCAAGAGTCCTCTAAAGCCAAGTAGCACATTGACATTTTATTTTAAACAGAGTTAAAATGAAATACATATTAGGTCCACAGTTTCCTAAGGAGCAGTCATTAGATTTTCTATTCCTACACACTAGACTGTGGAAAAATAAACAAAATAAAGTAATTGTGCAATTTTTCTCTTTTTATATTGTGGTAGGAATATCTTGAAAATTCTTTGAGTGTGAGTAGTTTTCTAAATATAGCTCTGTGTTACTGTGTCTTTTTATTATAATGAAACCTGCAGTACACAGCTATAGAGGAGTATTTTCTTCAATCTGTATGATCAAATATATGTGAGCATAGTGGCCTCTTTGGGTTATTTTCCCCAACCTCTACATTCCTTCCTCCTTCCTCTCAGGAAATATCTATATTTTATAAGCAGAAATGTGAAAATTTCATTGGAGTCAAAATGTAATAATAAGTGGAAACATGCAACTGTACTTAAGGCAGAATGAAGGGAAATCCTGATTCCAGAATCCTAACCACTGCTAAGGCAGCACAGGTGAGAGTTGCAGACTGAAACATGTAACAACAACAAAACTCTAACCTTTAAATAATGGCACCAAAGTAATCTCAAACAGATTAGAGGATTTGAAAAGCTCCCAGAGTAAGCAGCTCATATTTCTGTTTCTTCCCCTCCAGGGAATACTTATTTGGTGTTTAAAGTTGATCTCCTAATACGTTTTCTCCAATGTATAACTAAACCATCCATAGACAAATTCAAAATAAAGTACATTTTATTAAAAGCTAATTTTCCCATCAGTAATTGGCTCTTACGGAATAAACAGTAGAAATTATCCAACAGAATTTTATTAATTCTTATAAAGAGAAGAGAAAAAATAGGTCAAGGGTGAAAAGATCTAGGGGGAATTTTAATTTCAAAGGCTTTTTTCTAAAAATTGCAGATCCCATAAGTTCTGTAATTTATAGTTTTTCTTATTTTATTAAAAAGAGACTTTGTAATTCTTCTGTACTTTCTTGCCACTGATAAAAAATAGATACCAACAGGGAACAAATAATTATACCATGTATTTATCAATTTATCATTTTATTCCATTTTATAGTACATCTCCCATTATGGGAACTATAGATTTTGTCCCTGGCTCTGCTTAGAACTAAGTTTTATAAGTAATATATTTTCCCATTTTAATTAAAGGGAGCAGTTGTATTAGTTGTGTGGGCTGAGGCGTCAAAGAGGGAAAAATGGAATACATTCACAGAAAATGTTCTTATAATATGAAACTTTAAGACCCACTTTTAACCATCCTTGTTATTAGTATTTATGTAGTTTATAAAGACTCATGTCTGGATATGCCAAGAAAATAAGATTGCAAATTATACAGAAAGAAACACTGTATATTACTATATACATGTGTGCATAAATAAATAAATAATGTAATTATTCCAAGAAATGTTACTGTGATATTTTAGCCATGATCCCAGAAAATTCACAAACACTCCATTGTATCTCATTCTTTAACTTTAGGAATCATATCAATATTTAATTATATATTAATGACAGTAAAATGTGGGTTATAAATATTTTGGAGCAATTCAAACAATGAGTATTAAATGTGATAGAATTTCAGTTCCATTCTTCACTGAATTTTCAGGCACATGCATACGGCTCATGTCTTTCATGGTCTGCGTAGACAAGTACACTATAGCAATCACTGACAATCTGCTCTCCCTTATCTTTGTTTCCCACACAGGCATTGGAAAACATTGGAAGACTTCTGATAATAACAATCTGAGTCCATGTGTTTGTTTTCCCCTTTACCCCAAATCCTACTGGAAAGTTCAAGGAAATATAGAGATAAGAAAGATAGAATTGAAGATAGCAAACCAGATTAGCTATCATCAATGAGGTAGATTAAGTAAATTATCAACAAATGGACAGTAGCCTAAAATTTCAACCCTGGTGTCATGGGCGGAATTGGGAATCCCAAAATTTATATGTCAAAGTTCCAACCCTTAGCACCTCAAAATGTGACTATTTTTGGAGATAAGATCTCAATAGAGGTAATTAGGTTAAAATGAGGTCACTACGGTGGACCCTAATCCAGTATGACTGGTGTCTCCATAAGAAGAGGAAATCAGGAAACAGACGCACACAAAGGAAAGATGATATGAAAACAGAAAGAAGACAACTATCTATAAGCCAAGGAGAGAACCTCAGAAGAAACCAATCCAACCAACACCTTGACTTGGACTCCTAGCCTCCAGACTGTGAGAAAATAAATCCCTGTTGTTCAATCCATCCAGTCTGTGGTAATTTATTATGGCAGCCCTAGCAAACTAATACCCCTGGCAAAGGAAGGACCTACCTCAAAAATAAGTGGAAGTGTTTCCTAAACAAAGCTCTGGAAAACCCTCAAGGATAGATAGTGGAGGGGAAGAGGCCTAAAACCTTAATTTGGGAGTAGATAAAAAGGTAGGGAGGAGAGACTATGGAAGAATCAAATTTAGTTGAGCCCAAAGCAATTGGATGTGGCATTTGTCCCCTAGAATTTTCTTAATGTAAATATGATGGCTCCTAATGTGAGAGCTGAGGAAAAAAGGAGCATGAGGCCAGCACCTTAATAGTTAGCTTTGGGTTACCACGGCAAAAATAAGTTAAAACAAAACAAAAAGATTCAGAACTTCACTGGATTTCCATAGCACTCCTGGTCTTCTGACTACAAATTTCAACTCTGACCTGACAGACATCACTAAAATCCAACCAGCAGATGCTGGAGGAAACTCTAGGAAGCATCTCAGCAGATATTACATTGAAAAGCTTTGAGAATTTTATAAGAACCTTTAAAGTGGCTTCTCTCAAAGTTTACTTGGCACAGGGAGCTTGCAAAGTTGAGTCTGGGGGAATACTCAGTATCTGATGCAATACACTCTGCTCATCTGCAAGTCCAACTCTAGACGAAGCAGCACTAGGAAAAGGAAAAACCATGGGATTAAGAGCTCCTACGAGGGAACCTATGACAAACAATTATCATAAATGTTCCCCCAATTACTGTATAACAGAAGTAGTAGTGAGTAGTAAATTTGGGGAAAAAAATTTAAGGACAATATAGCTTAATGCTTTCTAAATTTTGATTCTTAAGATTCTAATTCTTAGGCTCTAAATTCTTATTTCTAAAGTTTAGTTTGAACTTTACAAAAAATCAATTGTAATTATTTTAAAAATTATTTGGCTAGAAAATATATAAGTGACAGTGATGCACTGAAATTGGTTCATAACAGCTCACAATAATCTGGCATACTTTTCCTAATTCCACATTTAGTGGCATTGATGCTGATAGCTTGAAATTGGCCATGGCAAAAATATTTACACCATGAAAATTAGCAAACTCTAAAAATAGGGGATTTCTTTTTCCTCCAGAGAGCCAGTAGTTGAACATTTATCAGTATATTGTACCACTAGAAATTATATATATTTATTCTATGAAGTGAGTATGAAAATGAATGATCTAATTCATTATAACAATTAAAATATATCTACGAATGAATATAACAAGACTTGTATAGAAATATATGAAGAAAGCCAACAAAAGTTACTGAAGGACATAAAGGAAAACAGCAACTATTTGACAGGAAGTCTAAATTTTATAAAAGATTTCAAATTTCCCCAAAAATCATTCTACAGAGTTGAAGGTAATCCAACAAAATATCTATGATTTGGGAGGATTTATTAAAGTTTATTTGGTTCATTTGGAGAAAAGAAATGCAAAAAAGAGGCAAAAATATTTGGAGCAAAATGATAATGGATTTCTCTGACCAGATACTGAGATATTTTATAAGTTGATTTTATTCACAGAATTAATAATTCAGAAAAATGATTATATACTTGGAACAGTATAGAATACAGGAACAGTTAGATAGATATTTAAATTTAATATATAACTATGGTAGTATTTCAAAGGCATGGGTGAAATGGTATATCCCTTTTTAAATAATATTGAAAAAGTTGGCTACTTGTGAGAAAAAAAGTTAAATCCTTGTCTCATACCTCTGTAACTATCCTTTTTGAAGAAGCAGGGCTCATAGGTTGCAATTATAAACCAACTTTGTCTTGTTCCCTTTCTTTAAATATGATCTGAGGTCTGCTGATGTCTATTTTCCCTTCTTGGTGGCCCTTCAGGACAAGAGCCAAGATGACCCTATGCTGTATGCTTTTGTGAGCTAGACTTGTTTTTTAAGTTTTCTATCATGCATCAGACACCAACCCACCATGTTTTGAAACTTTACAAAATTGAACTTGCTAAGTGGTCTCCTTATAGTGAAGGGAGATCCCCCTATGCCATGCCTGCCCCCAGCATGATAGTGAGACACCAGACAGCAGGAACTTTATCCAAAGAGCACCCCCTTCTTTAATCAGTGGCTCTGGACCCTCATATATTCCCAATGTCATAGAGAGGTTAAAAGAGTCCTGCAACCATCACGATATAAAATGATAACAGCTGCATCATGCTTGGCCCTCTAGATAATTAAGACTAAGGAATCTGTTGTATCTTGGTGTCTCAACGCCAACTTCCATTGTAGTATTATATTATACATATCATGAAAATAAATTTAAAATGGATTTAACATACCATGAAGTATTGAAAGTGTACATATGAAGATATTTTTATAATCCTGAGTATGAAAGGTACTTCTCACCATAAAAATGAGAAATTAGGAAAAGATGGACAGACCTGACTGTATAAAAGACTATACTGAAGGATACATAAAGAATATTAAAAAAAAAATTACAAACTTGAAAAAATATTTGTAACATGGGTGACAAATAAATGGTTAATACCTTTACTGCATAAAGATTAGCACAACAACAGAAAATGGCAAAGGGGACATAAACAGGCAAGTCACTAAAGAAGAAATATGCATGACCTTTCAATATATGAAAAGATATTAATCTCACTAATAAATGAGTGCAAATTAAAACAACAATGAGGATTTTTGTCTATCAGGTTGGTAAATATTATAAATACGGCTAGTTACCAGCATTAAGAGTGTGAGTAACAAAAACTCTCATACATTGCTAAAGGAATTAGTATAATTTAGCAACTTTTTAGATGGTAATCTGGCACAATTTATCAATTTATATCACGTGCATTGCCTTTGACCCAGTGCAGTGATGCACCAGCCAGGCCCACCTTCGGGAATGTGGAACTCATTGCCTGGCTGCTAGGAGTGCTTCTAGCAGACAGCCTTCAGCTGTCAAGTTCTTACAAGAATCACTCTAGCTAAAGAGAACCACCTGCTCAAAGGCAGACCAGCCCTTCCTTGGGCACCCTGCATCCAGCAATTAATCAATTCAGGGCCAATCCACCTTACTCCAAATTGAGGCAACTCTAAGAGGCCATTCTAGATTAAAATTTCCCTGAGGGATCAGGTGGGTCTTTCCTTGAGAGATTATGTAACAGCCAACTTCCTGCTACTCCTACTTCCTTCTCTTCCATTCCACAGGTGTCGACCCCACCAGCACTGCTTGAGACACATCCTAAATGCAATTCACTTCAGAGTACACTCCTGGGAAATGTAATCTGAAATGACCAGCAATTCTATATCTAAGATTTTATCATAAGAAAATAATCACATTGTGTATGAAGATATGTGAGACAGAATGTGCATTGCAGATTAGTCTATAAAAGAAAAAAAGCACAGCAAGCTAAATATCCAGTAATGGGAAAGTGGTAAAAATGCATTATAGAAATCATACCATGAAGTTAATAAGCCAATTATAAAATAGTACACATTTGGCTAAAACTTTAAATATTCCCCTGTATGATATGTTTAGATGCATGTTTATATAGGCATGAAAAGGTTAGCAAAGATACTTCAAACTCTCAACAGTGTTTATCCAGGTATTCACCTATTACATATCTGTGTTTGATTTTGTTGTTGTTTTTGTTATATATAGAAAAAGTCATTGAGATATTTCCAGTTCAATAATAAACAAAACCCAACCAACCAACAAATAAAAAACAGAAATCACTTAATAAATATAGGCTGAATGTTTAAGCTTGAGCTTCTCCTTGGATTAAGAACACAATATAAAAGGGCCTTTTCTAACTTTCATGACCTATAAAACATAGCTTCTGGCGTCTTCCTGCTGCAAATTCATAAAATGCTTTGATTTCCTCACTTGAAAGGTATTTTGTTAGGACAATTGCTAACATTTCTAAATAAACACAATCAGTTCTTCATTTCATATGCTCCTTATTTGGAAATATGTGGAGGCAACAACTGAAGATGAAAGCACACTAGGCCATGACTTTAAACATTTAAGTTCAAATCCTGTTCCTATCTCTAATTCAGTATATAACCTTAAACACATCTGTGTCTCTTTCCTCATCAAATATGAGCAGTGATTTGTGAGAACTCATACCTTTCTCATAGGTGCAAAAACATCAAGAAAGATTCTTTTATAAAAAGAGCAAAGTGATATACTAATATACAGATAAATAGTAGGCCATGAGTTTTAAACTGTTTTTTGCAGTCTTAGAAATCTGTGTTATCTCACCTGTCTTCTAGACTTGCAGTCCCCAACCCTTGGGGCTCAGAGGGCACAGCAGGAGGTGAGCAGCAGGTGAATGAGTGAAGCTTCATCTGTATTCACAGCCACTCCCCTTCCCATTGCTCACATCACTGCCTGAGCTCTGCCTCCTCCCCCCCCCCCTGCCCCCCGCACCCACCCGTAGGGGAAAATTGTCTTCCATAAAACCCGTCCCTGAGGGCCAACTGCCAAAAAGGCTGGGGACCACTGTTCTAGACCCATGTATATTGGGCATTCTCATACAGCTCCATTTTCCATATAACATCTGTGAGCTGGTTTGGTTTGGCTGAGCCAAATAGAGGAGTAACTAGTGGATCCAATCATCAGAGAAACAATATCCTTTGCAGGATGTGTAATACTGTGGCTAAGAGAACAGTATTCTAGTCCTGGCTCTGGCAGTGAGTCTTGATATGGCTTTTACTAGTCACTTGCTTCTTGGGGCCTTTGTCACTAAAAATAGTAAATGCATACATATATACACATACATATACATATGTATAACATATATGTATATATACATATATATTAATATATGCATATATTCATACATAAATAAATAGTTAAAAAATAATAAAGGCATCAGTAACATAAACTCAAATTTTCTTCTAGCTGAAGAACACTTTCATATGTGTTCTCAGACATACTATTTATCTTACTTACAGTAATCAGTTTCTCTGAGCTTCAGCATCTTAATGAGTAAAATATGGGCCATGAGTGAAAGAGACGATCTCCAGGATCACTCTTGATTCCAAAATTTCAACTATTTTGTGTGTGTATGTGCATGTGTATATTTCATTTTGGCGGTTAGCCCCAACGTGTCAGGCCTCAAGTGGGAAGTATTCATTCATTCATATATTTAACAATTTGAATATTTGTTTTGTGTAAGTCACTGTGATAAATATAAAAAGTAAGGAAAGTGCCCTGCTTCCCTGGGCCAACATTTGAATTGGCAATACACAAATTCTACAGAAATAATGACAATATAAGGTAGAAAATAATATGTACAGGCAACCTATGAAAAGTGTGAAGTGTTTTGGAAATTCAGAGTAGAGATATGGGAGGGGGAGGAGGGGATGGGTAGATTCACACCTAATGGGTGTGGTGCTCACTGTCTGGGGGCCGGACACGCCTGAAGCTCTGAATCAGGAGCGGCAAAGGTAACATATGTAACCTAAACATTTGTACCCCCGTAATACACTGAAATAAAATTTTTTAACAAAATGCTCCCACCTGGAGAAGACTTGGAAGGTTTCATTAAGTATGTGGCCTTTGAACTAGGCCTTAAGGATGTAGAACCAATAATCACAAAACTCTTCATATATGAACTAGATAACAGAAAAAAATCAAGAGCAGAAGCAGTTATACATCCAAAATTTCACCCTTCTATTGGCAAGTCACATACCAAGTAAGTTGATGTTTATTACAGGTTTCAGAAATTTCTTGCCTTTTATTGATATTACATTAAGTGAAAATGTAGTTTACTGAGTTTTTTTCTTTGGGCTAACTTTTCAAAGAATACTGTTTTACAGCTTAATTGATTAGTATAGAAAATCTAAATATCAATATTACTTTAGAGGTGACCCTGGGGTCTCTGAATAGGTGCACTTATGCCTTATTGATAAGACTGTCAATAATAAAACAATTTGGATGTGAAACACATCAAATATTTTAGCTTCTCTCCTGTTTTATTGCCCTAATAGACAAAAAGCCCTATAGTCAATAAAGCAAATCTGCTTTTGTTTTTATTGCTTCGTCTTTGAAATTGTGGCCCTTCATCTTACAACCAATGATGGAGTAGTCACAGATAAAGAAAAGAAATGGTCATACTAGAGTGCAATGCTTACTTGCTAGAAATAAACAAGCCACTTTTAGTAAAACAAAACTGACCTAACTCTGTGCTAAGATCTCAGACTTAATAGTCATTCCAATTCTCTCTGACATTTAAAAATTATAAGGCATGGCAAAAAGAAATTCTTAAATGTCAGAATCCTCATAATTTCTTCAACTTTTGCCACTGAATTCTTAACTCCTCCCCCAGCCCCCACCCAACCCCCTGGCCTGTGAGTGTGGTGGGCAGAAAAGAAGTTGGAGGATGTAGGATGTATCTTGATCTTTTAGGAGCAAGGCCAGTTCAGACTGAGACACACAGCCCATCATGATCCTCCGGCCAGGTTCTCACAGAAGCTCCTTCAGAATCATTTCACTGTGTCATTAGACATATTTTAAATATGGAATTAATGGAAGGAGAAAGTCTGAGAAACTGAGGCACCACAATTCTCTTCCCTGCATTTCTTTTTCATTAAGTCATTAAGGTAACTGGATTTTTGGCTACTGTCATCATGCCACATTTGCTTTAATCTAGTGAATTTTGATTTAAAAGAGACCTGAAATTATTAATATATGGTGATTGCAAATGAGATGTCAGTAGCAGGGAATGTAACAATGACAATAAGAAGATAGAGAAGGAAAATGAGAAGTAGGAAGGCAAGAAGGAGGAGGAGAAAGAGGAAGAGAGAAAAGAAGAGATATAAGATTTACTACACGCTTGGGATAAGGGAAGACACTCTGGTGTCCTGAATAAACCGTGGTCACACATGATGAGGATGGTGTTGTTACACCTATTTTATATACAAATAACCAGTGCCTCTTTGAGGTTCAAAGAGGTAAAGAGAATGCCTACCATCATACAGCTAATAAGTGGTAGAACTAGGATTCAAATTCTCACACTCTGTGCCTCTCAGACAATTTTAATCACTGAGAGCATCTGCCTCTCAAAAACTGTGGGAGGAAGGTGGGAGCTCTAATGAGACTGTATTTATGTTTAAGAAAATTTATGTAAGTATTCCCTGATCTAAAAATACTAACTCATTCCACATGATTTATTGAATGTCTACTAGTATGATAACATCTCTTAATTAATACCTGCTAGTTTCATCATCAAAGCACTGAAATAAAGGTAGAGATATTCTCATCTCCTTTTATTAGTATTTTGTATGAACTCATTTCTCATAAATTCCTATTTTTCAAACCATAAAACAAAGAAGATCCCCATTCTTTTTTTTTTCTTTCTCCTATTAAATTTCAATATATGTTCTTGGAGATGGTTCTTGTGTGTGTGCATGTAGGCGTGTTTGTGTCCGTGTGTGTGTGTGTGTGTGTGTGTGAATAATATATATAAAAAACACTTCAATTCATAAATTATCATTTTAGGGCAACATCTCAGTCAATTCCTATTTTCTCAGTTCTACATTCTGAGGGATCCTGCTTCTGTTTTCAGGATTTTTTTAATTATTATCATAGATTGTTAACAAAAGAGACTTCATTTTCTACCATTTTTCCTCAGTTAAGAAACGCAATGATTATCATTATGGAGAGTGTTGGTTAATGTTCTTTAAAAACAGGAGATTTAAAAAAGGAAACCTTATTTTCTAGTTAATGAAACCACCACATTTTTATAGCAACATTTTCTCTTAATTTTTAAAATATTGTCTAATCAAACAATTTAGAGAACCCTGATTTGAGGGTGACCCTTTACAGTAGTGGAGGGATTTTATATTGGCTTGTCAGAAGCAGATGAACTCTATGCTCTGTAAATTCTACTGTAATTGTGTCCACTCTCTGATTTTGCTTCAGTTTGGTTGTGAGCTATAAAATTACTGATAAGTAATAAAACACAGGTCAAATGTATTAAACCTCTGTTGCAAATATCACCAAATCATAACAAGGAAATATCAGCTGAAAGCCACATTTCCTAGCATTTACCTGTAAAATATAGTTTAAATAACAGGACTTTTTTTTTCCTACTTGATGTGGCTTATTAAGATTTTACATTGTTCCTATAGCTTGCCATCCAAATGAAAGGAACTGTTTCTACGACCTACTTGGGTAGATTCCACTTGAGAATAAATTATCTTTAATTATTAAATATTCATAGAAGGTTTTAGCCATTTTATTTTTGTCTGGCAAGGAATTGCATGCCATATAACCATGTGTCTCTGAAGTATAATGAAAGAAGATGAATGCTTGTAATACTCCCTGTGGCTAATTCTTCCTAATCCATTGCCCTTCTTTAAAAAAGAACAGTTGTGATCTTATTTATGATGTTTTAAGGCTCCACAGAGCTCTTACAAATGTTCTCTGACTTGTAGTTCTATATAAGGCTCTAGTACTCATGCATCAGTCAAAACAAACAGGGGCAAAATAGTAAGACACAGGGTGGGACTTGGTCAAAATAAGAAGAACAAAGGCAAAAAACTATACTATAGTGATTAGGTTCCCTTTTCTTCTCATTACATTATATCTCCCATTAGTAAAAACTTACCCGACCAAATATTTGTTCCACCCTCCTCCTGTGATTTGACATCTCAGTAAATTTATGGCCAGCATTTCTCAACATGCATTTCTAAAGAACAGTTGGTTCAAAGAAATGCTAGCAGATGTTACTTGAAAAAGAGGCTGAGATCAAATAAGTTTGGGAAATCCTAAATTATAGAAAGTTAAACAGATTTATTTTCTCAAGGGCTTCTCAGAGTTTTTAGTACGATAATATTCACTATGAGTCACCATAAAAAACATATAGATTTGCCAAATTTCCAGAATATTTGTCCTGTGAAACTTTTTCATAGAGTATGCTTATGAGAATAATGTTCCACAGAACCCAATTTGGGAAACACTAAAATAAGTAACTACAAAGTTACTGCTTGGTGCATCTTTAAATATGGAAGGCAGGCAGAGGGGTGGGTAAATGGAAAGTCTACCTCTTTTTTTGAAAAAAAAAAAAATTGGCTAGGATGCAAAAGGAACTTAAAACTGTCACAGGAGAAACAATTGATACAAAAATGAACACTTTTCATGGAAATACTTATTCCAATGTGATATGATATGACACTCTCTTCACATAGATGGAATTAGCTTTACTCTAGCTTCATGGGGTCAAACTGGTCACAAAAATTGTGGTTTCAGTATAAACAACCTCAAAAAGTGATGAAAGTTCTGTCACTGTAGATATTTAAACATAAACTGAATGACCACCTTATAGCAAGTTGGGGGACACTGGGACTTTGATTGGATGGATAAAAAGCTTTAAAGATTCCTTCCAACTTTGACAGTCTGTGGTTCTAAGGTTATAACAATCTGTCTCTGCAGAGAATCACCAAGCCACAACTGATAGCACATATTTCTCTTAGAGATGCTTAAGATAGTGTCAAGATAGATTATGTTTTGTTTCTCTCCCCCAAAATGGTTTAGTGGTGCTATGAACTGAACGCTTGTGTCCCCTCAAAATTCATATGTTGAAATTCTGCTCACCGATGTGATGGTGAGGGGAGGGGCCTTTGGGAAGTAATTAGATTATGAGGGTGGAATCCTCATGACTGGAGTTAGTGCCCTTAGAAAAAGAGACATGAGAGAGATGATCTTTCTCTTTCTCTGCTATATGAGGATACAAGGAGAAAACAGCCATCTATAAACTAGGAATAGGGCCTTCACCAAGAACCCAACCATGCGGGCACCCTGATCTCAAACTTTCAGCTTCCAGAAATAATGTTTGTTGTTGAAGCCCCCCAGTATATGGTATTCTGTTATAGCAGACTAAACTAACACAAGTGGCTTTCATGATGTGGACACTATGAATTCAGGAGGCATTCACAGAGCACATCTACCCATACTTATTAACAGGGAAAGTTTCTTATATGTGTTTCCCTTATCATGCAGAAAATCTAATAATGCTTTACTCTAAAAGTCTGAAAAAGCTTCACTCATTGCCTCCACAAATTATAGAATTGAGCATAGTGTTCTCAATTCATGTACTGCAAATATAGAATTTTATAATAATGTATCACATAACTACACATACATATTCTGAAGGTGAAATAAGTGCCATCATTCATAATGATCTCATGAACTTTTGCAATTTATTTCTTTAATATTTGTAAATTTTTGATGTCAAAATTCTCTTTTTAAAATATCTGGCAGAGAGAGCAACTTAGTCTGGCAGCATCTCCCATTCCTCAACCATTTAATTTTTTTTTTTTTATGACCAGGTCCTAATGTTAAAGGATTCCACGGTCCACACACTGCCCAGGAGTTGAGCAGGAAAACAAATTCAATGTTATATGCCTGTGTTAACTGTAGAACAGTATTTTTCTCCATCCAGATGTCTACAACATGCGTGGGAGGAATTATTAGCTCATCTCAACCAAATCAATGATGCCTTTATTCTTTCATATTTTGTGTTCAAGCCCCATAAATATCCTAATTACCTATTTGAAGAGGATTAAGTTACCCTAGTTTCTCAGTCTCCCACAATGTTTCTCACTCCAGAATTATGTCTTAAAATTTAGTCTGAGAGTATTTATTCTTCAAATGCTGATAACTTTCATTATTCTGTTATATTACTTCATTTAATGATATCATAAGGTTTAAAAACATGTGTGTACATATATACGTATACACAACTACTTAAGCTCTTCTATTATTCATGTAAATACTAGTAAGGGTGGATTCCCACCAATTTTCTTCTCCAATGGGTACATGATATCGCAAAATAACCTGGAACTAAGAGTTAGAAGACCTGAATGGGGCCAATCATTTTTAGCCTCTCTGACCTTCACCCTCTTCATCTATGAGTAATGGATGTGAGCCAGGAGTCATAGCTTGGCTTACACACTTGGTTACAGATCTTATTCATTTTTTTCTCTCCTGGATATGTCCAATTATTTCATTCCTGCAAATATACCCTAGGCAATATTCTAGACACTTAGGGAGGCCCTAGCTCATCAATTTTACAGAATATAGGGGAATGCAAAACAGAAGCTTAAGATCCAGTGGGTCCTCTAGTTCAACAAGTCATCATTTTTGGGTCAGGGAAGAGAGCACTTCTAGCAGCAGATCCCAGCATAAGCAGCAGTGTCAGCATGACCAGAACCCAGTTCTATTGTGTCAGGCTGCCACACAAGCATCATGTTTTATTTCCCCTTTATAAGTTTGGCTTAATGGTTCTAATCAGTCTCCACCAGAAATGTCCACACTCCATGCCTACTCTCCACTCCATCCTAACCAAACACACGTCCAGTATCCAAGCCAATAGTTACACAATCATAACAATTTTAAACCCAGAGACTGAATTTTGTCGGTAATCTGGTGGCTATTTAAGGGGAGTTTTGTTATATGGTACATTAAGCCAGGGAAAGCCAGATACAAGAGAGAGTACCAGAAGTTTCCTCTAAGTACACATATTAACCTGGAAATGGTGTAATGAAGATCAATGAAATACATATGTGAAAATGCTTTGAAAAATATGAACAATTATGTAAGTATGTAATACTGAAAACTACCTGACCTTCATGATAGCCACAAACTTTTAAGTATTAAGTCACTTTTCCATAATTTCCTTATAATTAGAGATTCTTTAGGTCTATTTGGAAACATACTAATTCCTTTAGTCACTAAAGAACCAGTGTTTCACACACATTACACGCAACATATACTTATAACTCATTTACTAATAGTGTAATTATCTTCAAGACATGCTTAACAAATTCAAGTCTTAAACTGCAAACTTAAGTTGTCAGCAAAACCCACTTTCTAAACTATTATCTTTAAATAGTATTATTTTAATTTAAAAACTTGTTGGATATGGATTGAATTCTTTGTAAAATAGGTAGTGATTTTCCATCTAGATCTGAGTTTTCTACTGAATACATTTCTGTAGAATAGAAAATATACTGAATAGAAAATATAAGGAATAGGTTAAATACTTGCTTCAAAATTTGTCAATGTTCCTTTGGCTCTAGAAAGTTCATAAGATCCATTTCTTTTCCTTAATACTCAAGAAAAGTCACAACACATATAAATACATTAGGTTGTATGTGGCTTAAGTATCTTTCTAGCCACAATGGAATTATTTATTCCGTGACTTCTTTAATAATGAGTCATGGAAGAGTACTGTATTATAGACATAGAGTTTTATAAATGATCTTATTGGGATATAAGTAATTTTCATCATTTTCATGCAAATACATGAAAACATGCTGGATCAAATGGTAGGTCTACCTTTTAGTTTCTTGGGGAATCTCCATACTATTTTCCATAGAGGTTGCACTAGTTTGCAGTCCCACCAACAGCATAAGAGTTCCTTTCTCCCCACATCCACACCAGCATCTGTTGTTTTGGGACTTTTTGATAAAAGTCATTCTCACTGGAGCTTGGTGATATCTCACTGTGGTTTTGATTTTCATTTCCCTGATGATTAGCGATGTTGAGCATTTTTTCATATGCTTATTGGCCATAAGTCTATCTTCTTTCAAAAAGCTTCTATTCATGTCTTTTGCCCACTTTTTAATGGGGTTGTTTGATGTTTTATTGCTGATTTGCTTGAGTTCTTTGCAGATTCTGGTTATTAGTCTTTTATTGGATGTATAGCATGCAAATATTGTCTATTTGTTCTATTGATGTTTACATGGCTGTACAGAAGCTTTTTAATTTAATCAGGTCCCATTTGTTTATTTTTGTTGTTGCTGTGATTGCCTGTAAGATCTCCATAAATTCCTTACCTAGGTTGAATATCTATAAGGGTTTTTGCAACCTCTCCTTCTAGAATTCTTATAGTTTTATGCCTTAGATTTAAGTCGGTTATCTATCATGAATTAATTTTTGTGAGTGGTGAGAGGTGTGGCTTCTGTTTCAGTCTTCTGTATGTGGCTATCCAATTTTCCCAGCACTATTAATTGCATAGGGATTCTTTTCCTTATTGCATGTTTTTGTCTGCTTTGTCAAAGATCAGATAGTATATGAGGATGGTTTTATATCTTGGTTCTCAGTCCTGCTTTAAAGGTCTATATCTCTGTTCTTGTGCCAGTACCATGCTGCTTTGTTTATTATAGCCTGGTCATATAGCTTGAAGTCTGGTAAAGTGAGTCCTCCCAATTTGGTTTTTTTTTTTTTTTTTTTTTGCTTAAGTTTGCTTTAGCTATTCAGGGTCTTTTCTGGTTCCATACAAAGCATAGAATTATTTTTTCTAAATCTGCAAAAAATGACATTGATATTTTAATGGGGATTGCATTGAATCTGTAAATCACTTTGGGTAGTATCGACATTTTAACAATGTTGATTCTGCTGATCCATGAGCATGATATGATTTTACATTTGTCCTCTGTGATTTTCTTCCTCAGTATTTCGTAGTTCTCCCTATAGAGGTCTTTTCCCCTCCTTGATTAAATATATTCCTAGGTATTTTATTCTTTGTTGTTATTGTGAATGATATTGAGTCTTTGATTTGATTCTCAGCTTGACTATTGTTGGTGTATAGAAATGCTACTGATTTGTGTACATTGATTTTGTAGCCTGAGACTTTGCTGAATTTATTTGTCAATTCCAGGAGTCTCTTGGCAGAATATTTAGGGGTTTATAGATCATATCATGAGGAAAGAGTGATAGTTTGACTTCTTCTTTCCCTATTTGGATACCCCTTGATTTCCTTCTCTTGCCTGATTTCTCTGGCTAGGACTTCACACTATGTCAAACAGAAGTGGTGACAGTTGGCAAACTTGTCTGGTTCCAGTTCTAAGCAGGAATGCTTTCAATTTTTTCCCATTAAGTATGATGTTTGCTGTGGGTTTATCATATATAGCTTTTACAGAGTTTCATTTTAGACAATTTAAGCTTGAGTGAATATAAGAATTAGGCATCCAAAAAAAAAAAAAAAGCCTACAAGTAAGAAGTATCCACAGGTTTGAATGAGCTGTCCAAGGAAGAGTAGCAGAGACAAGAAATAAGATTTTTTGGCCGGGCGTGGTGGCTCATGCCTGTAATCCTAGCACTCTGGGAGGCCGAGGCAGGTGGATTGTTTGAGTTCAGGAGTTCAAGACCAGCCTGAGCAAGAGTGAGACTCTGTCTCTACTAAAAATAGAAAGAAATTATATGGACAACTAAAAATATATATAGAAAAAATTAGTTGGGCATGGTGGTGCATGCCTGTAGTCCCAGCTACTAAGAAGGCTGAAGCAGGAGGATTGCTCAAGCCCAGGAGTTTGAGGTTGCTGTGAGCTGGGCGGATGCCATGACACTCTAGCTTAGGCAACAGAGTGAGACTCTGTCTCAAAAAAAAAAAAAAGAAAGAAGATTTTTCTTACTTTTTCTTATGGAGAGATATCCATCATGGTCCACAGGGTAGTTGAGATAAAAAGGCCTAGAACAGAAAGGAAAAGGCAGCCCCTAACATCAGGAACTGGTGGCCTGGTACTATCAGCTGAGCCTTGGTTTCTCCTGTTGAATATAAAGGATTTCACAGAATATCAATAGCAGAAAAGGCCATTCTGTGATCATGACAATAAGAACACTCTGTAATCATGTCTGGAAATAGCTACAACATGAACATTTTCCAAGCCATAAAAATGATCAAGCATTTTGCTCTCTTAGCTGATATGAGTGACTGTTGCTTCTTTATCAATTGTAGCGCTAGCTGTCCTCTAGTCTGCCCTGCTGTTAAATAAGAATTATGGAGATGCCCAGTAGTAGAATAGTACACACCTACTGACAGTACTTAAGCCAGAGCAAATCCTCACTTCCTTGGAACCACCCCCAGATCACACAACTAAACTCTCAATCTTATAAATCTTTTCCAACAACCTCTTACTGAGATCACCGTAATAATTACAACTTGTTCAAATATAGGTGTGTTCCTGGTAGTCTTTACTGGAGATCATTAAAAGCAAAGAGAATTCCTAGATTTTTTGCCTATTTTATTGACTTTGTTTTGTTTTAAGTAACAAATTAAAGTTTTAGACACTTTGCATTGCTACTTTTTTTGACTTGATTTAAAATAGTCAATATGTACTTATCAGCCAAACAACCTATTTGTTGAAAAGTACTTATTTGGTTGATTATTTCACTGTAAAAGGGAATTCAGAACAGTGGAAGCAGAAGGAAATTTTATTGTAAATATGACATAACTTCTCAAATGTTTAAATTAAAAAAAAATTGACCTTTAGTCACCACTGATTTCAAGCACTCAAACTATAACCATAATGTTTTCAAAATAAGAAATCTCTAATAGATCTATACATACATAGAGCTATAAATATTTTGTCCTACAAGTAACTATAAAATTAGTTACAATGAGCATGCATTGTTTAAATTGTCAGCCATTATTGGTTTCATACAGTTCTTATTAATGTAATATATTTTTGTTTCTATAATAACATATGAAAAAGAATATTTACATAAGAAATCTGGTGAAACATGAATCCTGCTTCTTGCAATAAAAAGAAAAATACCTTATTTTTCATTGTTTCTTGACATGATATAATGTAATCAAATGTGACTGATGCAATCTGACAAACCCAGTCAAAATATGAAATGTCACAGGAAAACAGAGGAAAGCTACTATCTTTATCCAACTGAAGAGAAATGAAACTTAGCATGAAATATAAAAACAGAGCCTTTGGAAAACAAGCAAATAATACACCTGTGAGGAGTTTGTTCAAATATTTTATGTTTAGCATTTTGAGATATATCCTATCATGGATATTGTATGAATTTTAGAAATTATCTTCCCCCTGGAAAGTATCAAAATATGGTGGCTTTTTCTGTTTTTAAGCCTCTTTAAATAAAATGGGAACCCGTGCCTTCCAAAGGACCTCTCTTCTGTGGTGTTCATGACTCAAAGCCTGTGGTTTCTCATAGGTTCCAAGGTAATTCTAAATGGACTACACTTCAACTAAGCTGTTTTTCTGAGACTGTACCCTGCCTCTGAACTGTGCTAAAATAACCTTGCATTATCCTAATTAGGATTATTCACAATACACACATATTGCAAAGGGCCATTTTCATTTTCAATTAGTTGAAAAGGATTAGTTGCAGTCATACTCATATGGTCGTGAATGCTATTATTATTAAACTCAATATTTTTTATTGCTGTTAAAATTATACTCCTTACAAATATAACTTAGCTAATGGAGTAAAAAGATGGTCTCTTCCTGACAAATCACTCTCTTCTAAAGGAAATTGTGAAGGTAACAATACATAAACGTAAGAAAAAATATGTGTGGTAAAGAGGCTGTTTAATCACAAGTAATGGCAAGCCTAAAATTAGTTCCAATTAAAAGAGAAATGCATGGAAACCAATCTGAACGTAGCAGATAAAGGGTGACATGAAGGAGAGATTATTAAGCAGTAGCATATAACAGGACCCCAGGTGCAGCACTTCCTCATTATACCTATTCTTGAGCAACAATGTATTGAGTGTACAGTAAACCAAAAAAAAAAAAAAAAAAACCACAACTCCAAGAAATTATTTTACATGGTGGCTACACTTGAGATGAACAAGTACATGTTTTTTGGAAGAAAGACCATAACAACTTGGTTTTTACTTCCAAAATACAGTGGCATGTTAATTGCTTGATCAGCCAAATGAAACTAAATGTAATTAAGACTAGTGTGAGGTTAATTTGATCCATAATTATGTTATATAAAGTAAATGAAAATTGTTTCTTTCCTAAATTGCAATTCATTAAAATTACAGATATTAAAATAAGATACTATAAAATTACATGAAGCATGTACACATTAATAGCCATTAGTAATAGCTTGATATTTCTATCTAAGCAACAGTTTATTAAAATGCCAAAAGGTGATATTTGACCACTCACATGACTGATTTTTTTACTGTGTTTTCTTTTTCTGCTCTTCTAAGAAATATTTCTTTCTTCTTTTTTTTTGACTAATGAAGCAAAATATTCTAGTCTTTGTTTTTGCGTAATATTCTGGATGTTTACCATCTGCCAGGAAAGTCTGGGTTAATCCCCACTGAACCTTTATTAAAATACAAACACAGGTATTGAATATTCAAAATGGTATAAAGGTATGTACATTTCATATGATGTCAAATGCATACAGTATAAGTAAGGTATTTGGAAGATTTTTGTTTTCAAAGAACAAATTCTGCATTTCTTATTATAAATCTATTATTAACATTTTGGTTTTAAACTCATAGAAAGAGAATTCATTGGATATAAAAACATTAATTGAAGGAAAATGAAAGGAAATAACATTTATTGAGTGCTATTTTAAGCATTATGCTATGCACTATAAATAACCTATTGTTATCCCTTTGTGAAGTTGGTGTTATTCATTGTCTCCCTTTTACAGAGGAGAGAATTGAGGCTCAGAGAGATTAAGGATCTTGCTCAGAGTCATAGTGCTACTTGTATAATTTACTGTGAGGTGGGGGAGGAGTCCCTTTCTATTAGGCATGATATCAAAACCCAGGGACAGCAATTAATTTGCTCTGATACAACATAGTATTTTAGTTCTGACTGTATATTTTTACTCATTAATGATAATTTGTTTATTTCTGTGAAAATAAAAAAAATAGAATGTTATAGTATATTATCTCTGTGCCCATTCACGTGACATTAGGTACAAATTGGCCAAATAATTCCATCATTCTGAGTCCCCTCAGTAGTGGAGAAAGAAATACTGATGGCAAATGGAACTATCTTATTGAATAGTAGTAAATGTCTAACACGGATTCCACTAATACATGTAGAAAAGGCAAATGTTTGGGGTAAGAACAGAAAGCATCAGCTGATTATTACACCGCTGAACTGGAGGGGAAAGAGGGCTGGGAGGGAATATAAAAGAGCAGAAGGTGTTTCAGATTCTGCTGAAGCAGACTGGCCTTCCCAAGTGTGATAATGCTTTTTACCTTTACTTATTTTGGGATTGGGGAAAAAAGTGATGACTCAAAGATCTGATACAATTTTAAGAGAAAAGCATTTATAATAGGATTTGGGCACAACATTCAACAATAGCAGTTTATCAGTTAGAGAACCAGAGATATTAAAACCAAGTCAAATGGAAACTTCAGTGTCCCACGATGCAATTATTTATTGCTACAAAGCAAAGTATATGCATAGCCTTGAGAATCTGATATACTTTCTTTGTATGTACAATAAACCATCACTATATCACTATTAATAGTAGCATGTAGAAATTAACAAATATTCCTCAGTAATTGATTGTACTGCACTAATCTTTAAATTTCTTGGACATCACCTGCATTTCTCTTTAAGTTGAAGCTGTGCTTCATATACAAAAAAAAAATAACAAAAGAATAACCATATTTAACAAGTTGCCAGAGCACATAATTTACAGTAAGCATGTATGCTTAACAAACCAAATATTTAATATTTCATGCATGAAAAATGGGCAGACATAATAGTCATTAGTATTCCAGGTGAGGCAGAACATGCAAATTTACTCAGCTATTAAAGAATGAGTCATATACTATTTAATATAACAAAATAGTTTATGTATATTAGAGTAAACAGTGAAATCACAATAGGAAAAAAATGGATTTGGTTCAGATGTTGAGCTGCTATGTAAACCAATTATCTATCTGGAGGGAAACAGCTCTGTCTACAACTACTTAGGCTCTAGGGCCTATTAGGAACCCTGGAGTGGGCTGTTGTTTCTATTCTCGAGGGAATTTACCACGTCATACTAGAAATAGCTGACAATAATTAGAAAGCCTGCTTCTGCCAGTATTGCACACATTTTTAATACTTTCCGAAGTGTTATGGGAGATAATACATAAGGTCTTTAGAATTCTAGTCATGCAACCACAAGCCATGGAAAGGACAACTAGACAATAGCCCCAAACTGGACTGTGACAGGCTAATTATTGTGGCTTCATTATAAAACCTCTTTTTACATAGGTCACCTGGGAAGTGTAATTAAAAATGCATTATTGGGGTATTTTTTATTGAAGCAATTAAATTAAAAAGCCAAAAAAATAATTATATGAGGAGCAAATAATAATGTTGGTCAACAGCGTTTATCTAAGAAAGAGAACACGTTAGTGGTTCATTAGCAGTAAATGTGTTAACGGGAATCTGTTTGAAAAATGAGCCATAGAATGGCTTTTAAATACGGAGATTAAAGGATTTATAATGTCAAGTTTAACACAGAAATTATAGATAGTATTACATAACCATGAGTAATAGCACCTTTAATCTGACTTAGTAAAATGATTTACATCATACTTTGTGCTGCTTCAATTGTATGAATATTACATGTGCTACATCTCAGATAGATAATTTGCCTTATATTTTTTTAACGCACTTACAGATCTGTTCTTCTTGCTTTCTAATTATGTGGTACATCTAAATAATTAGATGTTAAAATATGTATTTTCCAGGGCAAAATGTTTGTCTCTAATATCCAGTCTATGTAGGGATACCAGAATATGACACCATTTATTTAAGAAAATTTTTATAAAGCCATAAAATATCACATCAAATCATCCCTCTCCCATCTCAAAATTCTCCTGGTACTTCCTTGCATTATCATCTTCATCATCATCCCCACTGCCACCACCACTGTAATGATCATAATCACTAATAATTAATGAATGCTTACTACCTGCAAGGAACTAAACATTGCATATATTGTATGGACTACTTACTTTTAATTCTACAAATAACCTTAAAAGATTAATATTTTATCTTCATTTTTAAAATGGGGATATTCAATTAATATTTAATCAATCTATGTATTCAAAACAATGCAAGCTCTTCTTCAATAGACTATCTTAAGGTAGTGATAATTTTTTTATTCTATCTTATGGGAAATCTCCCATAGCTTAAACCTGCTTGTTTTAACTGAGTATTTTTCAGATATATAAAGGAGATAAATAATAGCTATTAAGTAAGAATTTTACATGCTATACCTTTGTTCACTGTGGAGAGGAAAACCAAATTCATAAAGGTAGAGGAACGTTAATTATGGAAACCTGTGAATTCCAGGGTGGATAAGTAAGTGAATGAAGAGATAAAAGGTAGAACTGGAACACAAAAGTTTGTTGTTGTATGTGGGACTCTTAACTGAAGAAAACTATTTTTATAGCTGACAGGAAAAAAAGTGTTCTATTTATTTTCTGTCTTAAGACTGAGCGTTGGTCATGAGCTAGTTATAATCTAGTGACTCTATATCTTGACATATTATGATTAATTTAATTAATAGTGCTAGTATTGTTATGATACATTAGAATTTTTATTAGTGTTAATATTTTCCCATATCAGTAGCTACCATTCTTGAATATCTACTGTAAACCAGACCTTGTGCTAAAGGCTTTACATGCATTATCTCTAAGTGTCCACACATCATTGAATGAAATTATTCTCATTTTAGAGATGAGAAACTTGTAGTTCAGGAGGTCAAGTGACTTTCCTGAGGTCACGTGGCTGATAAATTATGAAGTGCAGATTTGAGCCCTAGTCTATCCAACTCCACATGCATACATTTTCCAGTATTCCATTTTGATTAGGAAAGAATTTGTAGAAGACATGAAGATAATTTTGGATTTTTTTTTTCTTTTTCACATGTTGTAAATCTTTCTTAACCCAAATTTCAAAAATTCATTCAAAATTCATAAAGCTCAAATAACCAAAATGGTTTTCTGAGTACTATATATTAATAATTGGGACTTATCAGAAAAGCTATAACATTATAGGATTTTAGTTCCTGAAGAAAAAAAAAATAGATGATTAAGAATCACTGTGAATTCAGTGTTAAGCATATGTCTTTATAGTACATTATTTAAAAGTTGGAAATCTAAAATCCATGAGTGATGTGTGTAACTGTGTTACCTTGGCTATTACATAAATCAGTAGTCCATGTCCTCAATATTAAATACATGCAAAGATACTGATTTATCATTTGTAAAATATGACATCATAAAAACCTAACTTTTACTGTGAGTATTTATTTTAAATAGCATGTTAGTTTTTTATTGTATCCATGTTTTCATAGTACATTTATTGTTTATTATAGCAGCTCCTCTACATTTTACAAAACTAATTGTGTATGTTGGTTTTCAGAACATTACATACACATTGAATGAAAAGAAGGAACTCCTGTTCACTGGAGAGGTCCTCTTTAGAGTTTTCTTCCTGGAAACCTCAAACTAATATCTATGTCTTGGAGTAAGATGAGCTATAAATTAGAGCAAGGTCTAGGATAATAGAGTAAATACAGTAATGTCAGAACTTTGAAACATATGGCTATAAATTGTGAGATTATAATGAAAGAGAATTAAAGAGCTTATTTCCCTTATGGTAAATAGCTGGCATGTTAAGAAATTAGGTAATTGGGAAAACTTTGGGATAGTGAATTCTCTAAATATTTATCTAACCCCTGTTACTGCACTGTTCAAGCCTCCTCTAACCCAACTGAAAAAAATATATCACTGCTGTAGATAGTCACAGGTTGTATAGATGTTCAAATAGAGCACGCAATGCATTAAGCACTGTAGAAAGTTCACAATTAATTGTGAAAACACTAGATTCTGGATCTTTAGGGATTTACGCCAAAACTTGAAATGAGCACACTTGAAATATACAGAAGTCAAGGTGATTTGACTTTTGTCAACATCTACTACCCCACTCATCTGTCACCACCAGCGTTTGGTCTTATGCGGATGCTTTATGAACATGTCCCAGGACCAGGCTCCCCCCACCACCGTGTCCCCCACCTACCCTCACCCACCCCCACTCACCTCTGCCCCCACACACCAAACTCTGCAAAAAAGAAACCGAAGTTAGTACAATTCTTTTGTAAACAGCCATTAACATCTTGCCCCATTTATTTACTGTATTTATTTTTTTGTTGAAGAAGGGGGTCAATTCTGATCACTCCTCCAAGATCTCTACTTAATTTCTGCAGCTCTTCTCTTTGATCTTCAAATTTCATTAATTGCTAGAATTACTTTTTGTCATACCAGCTCTGCTTCCCAGACTTGAGGTAAATAATTATAAATCCACCTAGCATTTACTACATGCCAGGCAGTACATGCAGTGTGCTGTATATATCTAATTTAATCTTCACAATAAGCTAAGAGATAGTTACAACTACTATCTTTATTTTACAAATGAAAAAATTGAGGTTCAGAGAGATTAAGTAACGGGTAAGGCCGCACAGCTCATGAGGAGTAGAGCTGGGATGAAAAGCTAGGTTTATTTGAGTCTAAACCCTTGCTCTTTGTCATTATGCCCTATTGCCTCTACTAGACCTCAAAGAAACAATCTCCTTTCTAGTACTTTAGGCTGACATACCAGGAAGAGATCCTATTCTATAGAATCCACTTTACAGACAATATTGATTAGAGGAGGCTACCATTTGTCCCAAGCAAGACATTCTCTCATGAAGATGAACTAAACTAATTCAATTTGTGAATCACACCAAGTCCCACAGCAATATCTGAGGTCCCAGGGCTGAATCTAGGACGCCATGATTCTCGGAACTTTGATAGGTTGATCCAAAAAAAATATTCATTTAAAAACAAAAAAACTTTATCACTTTAAAGCCACAAAAAGTTTTTATCTAAAAAGAGATAGAGATTCCAGGGCAAATTATTAATATTTCTGAGGAAACTTTCCAAATGGTCTTTTAGAGATGCAAATAGAATCCAAACACCTTTGTTGGAAATGGAAACTAGAACTGCTTTGGGTGAAAAATATAAATATTGTCTACGTTTGAGAGAGAACTTTGGAGGAAATATGTCTCCTCTATGAGGCAGGAAGGTGTTGAAGAGATGTCATGATATTGATCGAACAGGATTTAAGAAGCATAAGGGCCAGAAGTTGATGGATCTGTTCTCATAAGAAAACTTGTGAGACTTTAGACAGAAGCAAAACTTCATCAAAGTTCAGGCTACAAAGTAAGGCACAGAATTAAGGAAAGAAACAGTCTTTTTTCATTGAGTCCAGCGCCTTGATACTGGTAGGTCATTTTGAATAGCATCTTTTTTTTTTTTTTCATTATATGTCCTATAGTAATGCAATTGATTGAAGATTTTTCTTTTTATGTGAATTATTTGTCTTAGGTTTTCTTGGTATAAATTTTATAATCTGCAAATGATGATGAATATGCTTCCTTACTAGCACTCTATAGATTGTACAATACCTTTACTTACATTATTGGTGCTCATATTTTTATCAGTCATTCTATTGCTCAGTTCTAGGGTTTCTACGTTAATTGCAATATATTTTCAATACCAGTACATCAGATTCATTTTCTGATGTGGTCTATGGTCTACAATGCACAGATATTAAATGTCAATCCATTAAGTTAAATTTTTTAATCTGTGTAGTTTTTCTGACATTGATGTTCTATATGGTGGTAACAGTATATTTCTAAAAATTGATACAGACGTTTATGATATGATATGATAAGAAGCTGCCAAACCATTTTCCAGAGTGACTATACAATTTTACATTCCCACCAGAAATGTATGAGTAATCCAGTCTCTCTGTACCCTGTCAGCTTTTGATATTGTCATTATTTTTTTAGCCATTCTGACAGTTGTATAATCATATCTCATTGTGTTTTTAATTTGTATTTCCCTAGTGGTTAATGATGTTAGACATCTTTTTCATGTGCTTCTTTGACATCTGTGTATCCTCCTAGGTGAAATGTCTTTTGCCCATGTTCTAAATGGATTGTTTGATATTTAATGTTCAGTTTTAAAAATCCCTTATGTATATTACATACTAGTTCTTAGTCCAATAAGTAGTTCCAAATATTTTCTTCCAGTCTCCAGACTCTCATTTCATCTTCTTCACAGGAGATTTTGCAAAGCAAAAGTGTTTAATTTTAATGAGGTCCAATTAATCAATTTTTTCTTTTGTACTCTTGGGCATTTATCTGAGAGAAATGTAAAAAATATGTTCACTCAAAAACCCATACCAAATTTTTATAGAAGATTTACTTATATTTACTTATTTGATCTTAATGAAAGTCATAAATCAAAATAGACTTTTTTCTAGAACTTAAGTCCAAGAACAATCGCAGTCAGTTCTTATATGTCTTTCATCATTTCTATAATAGTTGTCTATCACATGAAATTTCATATGGTCCAAATATATTTAGCCAAAGATTTGGTCTAATTAATGTGTGGTTTCTGGTCATTTAAGGAATTATTTTGATTTATAGCATTTCTTTCAAATATAACAATTATATTTGTTATCAATTCAATAATATTTATGAAGCATCTACTATGTGTATTACCAAGGATACAAAAAAGTTTAATATATGATCTCTTCTAGCTGATTAATCCATACTAGAGTAGAGACATAAATAATTCATTGTAATATAGTATCATAAGTGCTGTGGTGGAAATGTGCTGGAGAGATGATCACAGAAAGCATTACACACCAAAAGTTACTTGTATCTGGTTTATTTGGTAGATAAGTTTGGATGAGGAAGAGCATTTCAGCCCCAGAAAAAAGTGAATAAAGGTGTAAAGGCACCAAATAATATGATACCTTTCAGAAACTGCAAGTCACTGGGTGTGACTGTAGCATTTGGGGTGAGTTGGGAGGCTGTGTGAGATGTGGTTTGTTGACAAGTCAAACAGGTTGTTTACTTGCGATCTTTCTACTTTTAGAAATGATAAATATTTGAGCTGATGGATATGTTTGTTAGTCTAATTTGATCATTCCACATTGTAGACATGTATCAAAACATCACATTGTATCCCACAAATATTATTTGTCAATTAAAAATAAAATAAAACTTTTTAAAAATTATACAAGACCAGATTTCATCCTATAGTAAAAGGGAAATAGTGAAAATATATTGGAGTTTGGCAAGGCTATGATTAGATTTAAATTTTTTAAAAAGATACTTAGAATTATCAAGAAGAAGACATTAGGGAAAAGTGAGATTAGAAGCAGAGAGACTAGTTTAAAGACTGTGGTCAAGTCCATGTGGGAATGTGGGATCTATGGAAGTAACAGTTTGGGGGATGTGCTGAGGAAACATTCAAGAGCGATTCAGCAAATAGAAATGGCAAGATTGGTGACATCTTAATATGGGGTGGTGAGGAAGAGAAAGAGATCAAGAAAGACTCCATGAGTTTCTAACTTGAGTCACCCAATGAATCCATGGTTCTTCACTTGGGTAGAGAATGCAGGGAAAGGGATAGTCTTGCCTAGGGAGGAGGCCAGTGTGGACCAGTGGATTTATTTGAGACTTGTGAAGTTTGAGGTACATCTTGGACATCTAGGTGCTCTAGACCAACACTTCTTAAACTTGAATGTGCCTATGAATCACTTGGGGATCTTGTTA
Organism: Eulemur rufifrons; assembly: GCF_041146395.1. Classification (NCBI taxonomy): domain Eukaryota; kingdom Metazoa; phylum Chordata; class Mammalia; order Primates; family Lemuridae; genus Eulemur; species Eulemur rufifrons. Next base: position 61,963,764 of record NC_090983.1, on the reverse strand, counting down.
TTAATAAAATGCAGGTCCTGATTTAGAAGCTCTGTAGTAGGGTCTCAAAATTTTTCATTTCTCATAAGCTCCCAGGTGATGTCAATGCTATTGATTCTGTAAAGCACACTTTGGAGATGGCATCTTTAACCCTAAGTGTCGATGAGATGCCTGCCAATGATAAGGCGAGATTTGCTGAAAGGAAAAAGAAGAGAAAGAGAAAAAGAAAGACAACAAGAGAAGAAGAGGAAGAATTGGGACAGGTAGAACAAAGAGAATACAGATGCTGCAAGAAAGGTGAGAAGAAAGATGCAGTAAGGAGAAAAGAGGTGCTGCTAATTAGTTGTGCATCAGCAGCCATTACTTTTGTTGCATTTCATTAACACCTGTGCCAAAGCATGCCTAGCCCTCCTCTGTCTAGAAAATAATGTCATGTGATTTTAAAAGAATTTGTTAGAGCCTGCCAGAGTATAGATATCATTTAGATATCAAAGAGCCAAAACAAGAGAGGCCTGAAGGCTGTTCTTTAGAACTCAAAGCTTTATTTTATTTACTCAATCAATGTTATAGGAGGATATAGTTGGTGCATTTGCAACAGGTACATAGTTGGTACAGTATCTCATAAGGAGTAATATCAAAACTCAAAACAGAATGAAAAATAAGTTGCCAAGAAAAAATTAAAGGAAATTCAAGAGACTCAAACCTATTTCCCATACTAGGGGACATTAATTTTTAGCTTAGTTTGTTTTGTTTTGTTTTGTTTTCAACATTAAGCTAGATTCTCAAAGGCTTAGTAGTTTCCAGTGTGGTCCTCCCAGAAAGGTGGTAACCTCTCCATGTCCTTTCTAACCCTCGAATTCTTTGGCTGTTCACTCCTTTATTTCCCCTTTTATCTGTCAAGGCTTAACTTGTCTTTTCCTATTGCATTCAGCAAACAAAACTGCATGCTTACTGAATTTTGGTAAGTTAATAATTCTTATTCATTTTCATTCAATTTTTTTTATCAAAGTGCTTTCAAGTCTATCTAAAGGAGAAAATAATCCCATGCCCACAAATATGTACCATTTTAAGAAGCGTGCACTGGTCTATATTGCCCCTGTCTAGTCATCTAAACATAATCATAGACAAGGAAATTACTAGGTTAATACTAAACAATGACCATTTATCAGGAAAGAATCAATGATATGTTATTTTTAACATTATTGTATCTAGGTAATTTATTTCTATCAAATATATTTTCTGGTGCCATATAATGCCCAAGTTTTAATTTTTAATAGTAAATACATATACGGTAACTAAACTAGAAAAGGAGTCCATACTAAAATGTAATTATGATTACTGAGACATTTTAGCAAAGCTATAAATAATTATTTCCATTTTTCATTCAGAGATCCCAAAGTGTTTTAATATTTCAAAATAATTAACTCATTAATCCTATATCCTCTCTGTGGTACAGGTAAATAATCTGATTAATTTTATTTTGCTGATGTTATTTTTTTTTTTTAAAAAAAGATAATTGTAAAATAACTTGCTACACTGTTGTGTTTGGGGGATAAAAACTAACAAATCTTGATTCTTTAGTCCTTACCAAGACCAAGACTCTGTGAATACATTTCTGAGAAAGTGAAATTGACTGAGAGGTTTGTTGTTGTTGTTTAAGCATACCATTCTGTCAGCAATATTTCTTTCATAACTTATTTATTGGTCTTCTTTCTTGTTCACCCCTTTACCAAAATTTTCTGCTTGGATGTTCTTCCTGGTTGAACATTTTCTGTTAATATTATCACAAACTGAATGCTTCTTTCAAAAATGGTATCTTATTATATAATACCAAATTGTATTCCATATTGGCTAATTTTACTTTAAAATTAAATTGTTTGTTCTGTCCCGAGGTCACTAAATTGAATACTACCACTCTTGTTCCCTTTCTGGATTTTTTCTTGCGAAAATCATTCTGGGTACATTTAAGGAGGAATCATCTACCCTAAACCACTTGTCTATAAGATTTATCATTAGAGCATAACATACTAACAGTGCCAAGTTGATTTTTTAGAGTTCTAATAATTTTACTTACTTCTTCATATGCAAAACTCATTCATTCTTTGCTTTTCTTCTCATTTTTTAAAATGTTTTCACTGGAGAAGAATATCAATGAATTTAACTTTTAGCCAAATAAAGTCTTTTTCTCCCGCTATCATGGAAAGCCCTTCTAAAGCTTTAGCTAGTAAGTGTAATGATTAATTACACCTAATCATTTAATTATAAAGATAAACTTGAGAAGTAGTGAAAATATAAAAGAGAAAGTTTGTGTGAGTGTATATATATGGAGTGAATTCAATTAGAAAAGGAAAAATGATCAGGAAGCATGATGAAAAAAAGCAATACTAATGTGACATTTCAAATTATCATGGAGTGAAATACTAAAAAGGCCACTGTGAAGTATCTTCTTCCTCTTCTCCAAGATACAGGGAATAGAGAAAATTATTAGAAAGGAGAATCTAGTTGCTTCCTTTTGAGGGGTGGATGAGATGGTGGGGCAGTCCACAGTAAGTTCCTGTTATTCTTACATGAAAAACAAAGACATTTAAAAGGGTTATTTAGACTGGGTTTCATCTGACATTATAACAACCACTCTAGTGATCAGAAGCTGTGTCTTAATAAACAAGAGCGGTGGATGGTTAGAGAGACCAGACTCCCACCAATCATGTCTTGTCTACAGTCCTTTCTAACAAGTAATCAGCTATATAATTATTTGTGTGTAGAGCTGTATAAATACAGGTGCTTGTCAATGCCAAGCAGCAATTCATTTTGTGCCTATGCCATTACATGCTGTGATGTTTAATTTTACATGTCAGCTTGGCTAGGATAATGGTGCCCAGTTGTTTGGTCAAACATCTGTCTAGATGTTATGGTGAAGGTATTTTTCAGATGTGATTAACATTTAAATAAGTAGACTTTGAGTAAAGCAGATTACCCTAAATAATGTGGGTGGGCCTCACCCAATCAGTTGAACACCTTTAGAGCAAAAGCTAATGTTTCCTGAGGAAGAAGAAGTTCTCCTCAAGATTGCAACATAGAAACCCTGCCTGAGTTTCCAGCCTCCTGTCCTGGGGAATTAAGAATTCAAGACTACAAAATCAACTCTTTCCTGAGTCTCCAGCCTGTCAGCCTACCTTATTGGGTTTGGACTTGCCAGCTGCTTTTATACAATTGTGTGAGCCAACCTTTAAAAAATCAGTCTCATTCTTTCTCTCTCTCTCCCCCTACACCACCCCTATTTCTCTAAGGAATCCTGACTGATACACATGATCAAAGAATGTCTCTAGCTGCCACAGTGCAATTTTGATTCATCTTTAGTTTATTTCAATCTAGATTAGAGGAGGAATAATAGTAAATTCATTGCTCTGTGTCAGCTAATATGAATAGAATCATTTTAAAATAATTATTTGGCCAGCATGGTGGCTCATGCCTGTAATCCTAGCACTTTGGGAGGCTGAGGCGGAGGATCGCTTGAAGTCAGGAGATCAAGACCAGCCTGGGCAACACAGAAAGATCCCATCTCCACATACACAAAAAATTTTTTTTTTTTTTTTTTTTAATTTCTGTGTTGTCTTTATTAGGTTTTTGAGTAAATAGAAAAACTAAACATTAAGGGTTAAAGTTTACACCCATATAACTTCGTACATTACTTTTAAAGTCTTCTGATGACCATCCCAACCGTGAAGAATTTCCTGCTTCCCATAGACTTAGAGCTTCCTGAGTATAACATTTTTCAGTTATGGGGTTTATGCAAAAGGAGATCTAACAAGGAATTTATCATCCACCTTAGGACAAATTACTAAAGGGACTAAAATATGGTGACACAACAAAAGCCTCTAACTTCCTTAGCTTAAATGGTTAATAATGCTTATGTTTTATATAACAAATTGCTACAAGAATTTGTAGCAAGTAAACCCAAGAATATAGCAGATTAACACTTATAGATAAAATAATTTTGTAGCCATGCTTTGACATTTTGGTTTTCACTCTTATGTTGCATAGAAGGTTTTTAAGCATTGATGAGTGCCTGTCCACCTCCAGTCACATCTCGCTTATGTCATTTAATTGCCTGCAAGCCCTTTTGGCTTTTTTTTTTTTTTTTTTTTTAATTTAATTTTATTTTTTTTTTTTCAATTTAGTTTTACAGAATCAAAGAGTCTAACAGTATATCTTGTTAGATACAGTATGTCCTCATAATGTATACATTATTTCTTGTACAATGATATGAAGTAATATGGGAAATATTCATGATAAATTATTAAGTGAACAGTGCAAGTTAAAAACAATAGTTTCATATTTTTTTCCCCACCCCCCCTTTCCCGAGTCAGCACCTTCAAGTGTTACCACTCCCCAAACGGTGTGCAATGCACTCATTGTGTAGGCATACCCCCATCCCCTCCCCCACCCCCCACCTCAGTCTGATGTCCAATTGGTGTCATTCCCAGGTTTGTATTTAGGTGATGATCAGGGAAACCAATTTTCTGGTGAGTACATGTGATGCTTGTTTTTCCATTCTTGGGATACTTCACTTAATATAATGGGTTCCAACTCTCTCCAGGAGAACCATAGAGATGTCGTATCTTCATCATTCCTTATAGCTGAGTAATATTCCATGGTATACATATACCACAGTTTACTAATCCAATCATGTATTGATGGGCATTTGGGTTGTTTCCACATCTTTGCTATTGTGAATTGTGCTGCTATAAACATTTGGGTACACGTGCCTTTGTTACAGAATGACCTTTTTTCCTTTGGGTATATGCCCAGTAATGGGATTGCTGGGTCAAATGGCAGGTCTACTTGAATCTGTTTAAGATACCTCCATAATGCTTTCCACAGGGGTTGCACTAGTTTGCAGTCCCACCAGCAGTGTATTAGTGTTCCTGTCTCTCCACACCCACGCCAACATGTGTTGTTTTGGGTTTTTTTGATAAAGGCCATTCTCACTGGGGTTAAGTGATATCTCATTGTGGTTTTGATTTGCATTTCCCTGATGATTAGAGATGTTGAACACTTTTTCATATGTTTGTTAGCCATTTTTATATCTTCTTTTGAAAAATTTCTATTCATGTCCTTTGCCCACTTTTTGATAGGGTTGCTTGATTTTTTCTTGCTGATTTTCCTGAGTTCTAAATAGATTCTTGTTATCAGTCCTTTATCTGATGTGTAGTATGCAAAAATTTTTTCCCATTCTGTAGGTGATCTGTTTATTCTCTGGACTGTTTCTTTGGCTGTGCAGAAGCTTTTTAGTTTAATCATGTCCCATTCATTTATTTTTGTTGCTGCTGTGATTGCCTTGGGGGTCTTCTTCATAAATTCTCTGCCTAGGCCAATGTCTGTAAGAGTCTTTCCTACATTTTCTTCTAGAATTCTGATTGTATCACGCCTAAGGTTTAAGTCTGTTATCCACCGTGATTTGATTTTTGTGAGAGGTGAAAGCTGTGGGTCCTGTTTCAGTCTTCTGCAAGTGGCTAACCAATTCTCCCAGCACCATTTGTTGAATAGGGATTCTTGTCCCCGGAGTATATTCTTTCCCGCTTTGTCAAAAATTAGGTGACTATATGAGGATGGTTCTATATTTGGATTTTCTGTTGTGTTCCACTGGTCTGTGTCCCTGCACTTGTGCCAATACCAGGCTGTTTTAAGAACCACGGCCTTGTAGTATAGTTTGAGGTCTGGCAAATTAATACCTCCCATTTTGTTTTTATTGCTTAAAATTGCTTTTGCTATACGGGGTCTTCTTTGATTCCATACAAATTGTATAATTATTTTCTCTATGTCTGTAAAGAATGATGTTGGTAATTTAATAGGGATTGCATTGAATTTGTAGATCACTTTGGGTAGTATAGACATTTTAACAATGTTGATTCTTCCGATCCACGAGCATGGTATATTTTTCCATCTATTTGCAAGTTCTGCTATTTCTTTTCTCAGTGTTTCATAGTTTTCCTTATAGAGGTCCTTTACCTCTTTAGTTAGATATATACCTAGATATTTTATTTTCTTTGTTGCTATTTTGAAGGGTATTGAGTCTTTAATTTGGTTTTCCGATTGACTGTTATTGGCATATATAAATGCCTCTGATTTGTGTATATTAATTTTGTAGCCTGAGACTTTGCTGTATTCGTTAATCAATTCCAGGAGTCTCTTGGTTGAATCCTGGGGGTTTTCCAGATATAACATCATATCATCAGCAAAAAGTGAGAGTTTGATCTCTTCCTTCCCTATTTGGACTCCCTTGATTCTGCTCTCTTGTCTGATAGCTCTCGCAAGGACTTCCAATACTATGTTGAAAAGTAATGGAGACAATGGGCAGCCCTGTCTGGTTCCAGTTCTAAGTGGGAGTGCTTTCAGTTTTTCCCCATTCACTATGATGTTGGCTGTGGGTTTGTCATATATGGCTTGTATCATTTTTAGGTAGGTTCCATCAATGCCTATTTTGTTAAGCGTTTTTATCATAAAAGGGTGTTGAATTTTGTCAAATGCTTTTTCTGCATCTAATGAGAGTATCATATGATTTTTGTTTTTGCTTCTATTTATGTGGTGAATTACATTTATAGATTTACGTATGTTGAACCACCCCTGCATCTCGGGGATGAAGCCCACTTGGTCGTGGTGGATTACTTTTTTGATAAGTACTTGGATTCGATTTGCTAGTATTTTATTGAAAATTTTTGCATCTATATTCATGAGGGAAATTGGTCTGTAGTTCTCTATTTTTGTTGAGTCCTTTCCAGGCTTTGGTATTAATGTTATATTGGCTTGGTAGAACGTGTCGGGGAGAACTCCATCCTTCTCAATATTGGAGAATAGTTTATGTAGGATGGGCACCAGTTCTTCTTTGTATGTATGGTAAAATTCAGGTGTGAACCCACCTGGACCAGGGCTTTTCTTTTTGGGAAGGTTTTTTATTGCTGTTTCGATTTCAGTTCTTGATATTGGTCTGTTAAGGTACTCTATTTCTTCCTGGTTGAGCCTGGGAAGACTATGTGTCTCTAAAAATTTGTCCATTTCCTCCACGTTCTCCAGTTTGTGTGCATAAAGATTTTTGTAGAATTCATAGATGATATCTTGTATCTCTGTAGCATCGGTTGTGATTTCTCCTTTCATGTTCCTAATGGAGGTTATTAGAGATTTTACTTTTGTGCTCTTGGTTAGTCTAGCCAGAGGTGTGTCTATTTTGTTTATCTTTTCAAAGAACCAACTTTTTGTTTTATTAATTTCCCTTATAGTTTCTTTGTTGTCCTTTTCATTTAGTTCTGATTTGATCTTAGTAATTTCTCGCCTTCTGCTGGGTTTGGGATCGTTCTGTTCTTCTTTCTCCAGCTCTTTGAGTCTATTCGTTAGGTTGTCTATTTGCATGTTTTCTGTCTTTTTGATATAGGCATTTATGGATATGAATTTTCCTCTCAGGACTGCTTTAGCTGCATCCCATAGATTTTGATAAGTTGTATCTCCATTGTCATTTAATTCAAAGAAATTTTTGATTTCCATCTTGATTTCTTCTTTTATAGAATAATTATTCAGGAGAAGGTTATTTAGTTTCCATGACTTTGAGTAAGAGTGAGGGTTTCTGTTTGTGATCATTGTTACTTTTATTCCGCTGTGATCTGAGAAGATGCATGGTATAATTTCTATTTTTTTGAATTTTTGAAGACATGATTTATGTCCTAGGACATGGTCAATCTTAGAGAATGTCCTGTGAGCTGATGAGAAGAATTTATATTCTGTGGACTTTGGGTAGAATGTCCTATAGATGTCAGCCATGCCCATTTGTTCTAGCATTCTATTTAGGTCCATTATGTCTTTGTTTATTTTCTGTTTAGAGGATCTGTCCTGTACTGTCAGTGGGGTGTTAAAGTCTCCAGCTATTACAGTATTATTATCTATCATCTGGTTCAGATCTAGTAGGGTTTGCTTTATGAATCTAGGTGCACCTAGGTTGGGTGCATATATATTGAGTATAGTCATGGCTTCTTGTTGAATTGTGCCCTTGACCAGTATGTAGTAGCCATTTTTGTCTTTTATTATTTTTGTTGGTTTGAAAGCTAAGTTATTGGAAATTAAGATTGCCACACCAGCTTTCTTTTCGTTACTGTTTGCTTGAAATACCGATTTCCATCCTTTTACTTTCAGTCTAAATGCATCTTTGCTCGTTAGGTGGGTTTCTTGGAGACAGCAGATACTTGGCTTGTGCTTTTTTATCCATTGGGACAGTCTATGTCTCTTGAGCGGGGAATTCAAGCCATTCACATTTATTGAGAAAACTGATAAGTGAGACGGTTTTTTGTTCAGCTTGTTGGGTAGAACTTCATTGCGATGTTTTCTCTCCTGAGCCATTGTGGTATCTGGAATTTGATCTTTAGTTCTTGAGTAGTTTTACATTCGTGGATCTTTCTTGTGCTGGTCCGTGTGTAACTCTCTTTTGAGTACTTCTTGCAGGGCTGGTCTTGTCTTGGTGAATTCCCTCAACCTTTGTTTATCTGAGAATGTCTTGATTTCTCCTTCGTATAGAAAACTTAGCTTAGCTGGGTACAAGATTCTAGGCTGGGCATTATTCTGTTTCAGAAGCGTGAAAATGGGGCCCCAACCTCTTCTTGCTTGTAAGGTTTCAGCTGAGAAATCTGGCGTAATTCTGATGGGTTTTCCTTTGTAAGTTACCTGTTTCTTTCTCCTTACAGCTCGGAGAAGGGACTCTTTAGTGGATATTTTGGTCAGCCTGATGACTACGTGGCGTGGTGTTTTCCTATTTGCTATGAATCTCCCAGGGGTCCTTTGAGCTTCTTGAATCTGTATGTCTAGAGTATTGGCAAGGCCTGGAAAATTTTCCTCGATTATGTCTTCAAATAGCTTGTCCAACCCTTGCTTATTGTCTTCTTCACCCTCAGGGATGCCAATAACTCTCAAGTTAGGTTTCTTCACATAATCCCACATTTCTTGAAGACTCAGATCATTTCTCTTACTTTTTTGATCTATCTCTGTGACTGACTTATTTAGTTGAAAGGAGTTATCTTCAATTTCTGAAATTCTTTCCTCTGTTTGATCTACCCTGCTTTTGAGACTTTCCACAGTGTTTTGTAGCTCTCTGAGTGAATTCTTCATTTCTAGGAGTTCAGTTTGGTTTTTCTTCAATATTTCAATTTCTTTAGTGAATTTTTCCTCCAAATCCTGAATTTTTTTTGCATTTTCCTTGTGTTGTCTGTCCATTGATTCTTGTATATTATTTAGCTTGTTTATGATCCATAATTGGAATTCTTCCTGTGACATGTTGGTGTTTTGAGTCTGGTTTGTGTCAAATGGTTGAGAGCCGGTATTTCTCTTTGGGGGTGAGCTTTCTGTTTGATTCTTTGTGCTTCCTGTGTTTTTTCGCTGGGCCCTTCCCATCTAGATTAATTGTTGGATCTTTACTTACAGATTTAGTCTGGTTAACAGCACTCTCTGTGCTCTATTCTTAGGCTGTGGAGTAGTCTAGGTATATTGCTTCCTTTGGCAAGAGGGGAAGACTGTTGTGAATTGTTTAGAAATTTTTCTATTTCAGTTGGGGGACTGCTTCTGATGGGTCCAATCCTAGAGGATTGGAGTGATCCAAGACTGCTTTGGTGAGTTAGGACACCGTGTTGTAGTCTTTCAGAGGGCAGGCAGGGTCCACACTAGTAGTGGGCCAAAATTCTCTTTGTTTGTTTGTTTCCCTTTGGTTCTTCCTCTATAGGGGTGGTTTCTGTCTCTATCTGCAGGAAAAATACTAGTTGTGGGGAGTGGATGGTGCCCTCGCTCGCTCAGCGCCCCATTTGCCGCAACTCCCACAGGCAAAAGTCTGCCTTGGCCCAATGTCCCCAGGGACCAGGCTCCACACTCTCGCTTCTGGAGAAGTAGTCAATGTTTAGACGTGGGTGGGGACCCTATATAAGGTCTGTGGACCAGGGGAGGGGGCCGTCCAGGGAGCCTCTTGGCACCCTATTGCTCCGCAGTGACTTGGCTGTGGGCCCCAAGATGGCTATTGCGCGCCCGCAGATCGCCGGCGTTGGGAGTGACTACTCAGGTTCCGGTATGTACCAGAGCCAGGGGCCTGGCCCGTTCCCAAGCTCAGCGTGGGTTCCCAGTTAGAAGGCAAAAAGAGAGAAGAAATAAGGAAAAAGAAAAAAGAAAAGAAAAGAAAAAAAAGAAAAAAAAAAAAAAAGAAGTGAAAAGAAAGAACAGAAGGAGAAGAAAAGAAAGAGAAAAGAAAAGGAGAAGAGAAGAGGAAAAAAAGAAAAAAAAATAAATAAATAAAAAATAAAAAAATAAAAATAAAAAAATAATAAAAAAAAATAAAAAAAAACAAAGACAAAAACAAAAACCAAACTAACAAATAACACAAAGAGACCTAACCCAGAAACAGCGAAAACACAAACACAAAAGAACAAAAACAGAGCTACACAGCACCACAGCGCGTCGCTAAACGAAGGGATACACAATTCTGAAGTATACAGTTCAGCGGCTCAATGATCGTGCTTTTGCGCCTTAGCGCAGCTCCGCCCCTTCACGCCCGCTCCGTTGGTTCCGGAGCGGCAACTCAGTGTTTATTTTACGTCTTAGCGCAGCTCCGCCCCTTCACGCCCGCTCCGTTGGTTCCGGAGCGGCAACTCAGTGTTTATTTTACGTCTTAGCGCAGCTCCGCCCCTTCACGCCCGCTCCGTTGGTTCCGGAGCGGCAACTCAGTGTTTATTTTAAGCCTTAGCGCAGCTCCGCCCCTTCACGCCGAGTGCCGCCGGCGGAGATGGCGCGGGCCCAGAGACCAGCGGGGGGCGCCGGGGAGAGAGAGCCGCTGGGCACCTTATGGCTCCCGAGCGGTTCCGACTTTGCTTTCAAGATGGCGCCCGCAGCGCTCCGGGGTCGGAGGGGGACCGGCTCCCCGGCAGGCAGAGACCAGGGACCGCCGCTGCCGGGGGGTTTGGCAGGCAAAGCCGCCGGGGGCCACCGGCTGAAGAACCACCGACAAAAGTAGCGCAGAGGTACAGCGCAATTCGCTGATCGGGGATTGATCGTGCCCCTCCCCCCTGGCACAGGTCCGTCCCTTCTCGCCAAGGACTGTCTCAGCCGAGACTTCCCAGTTTCCAAGCTATTCTCCCGAAAAAGCCTCCTGTCTGCAATGCCCTACGTCTCGCTCGGAGATTCTGCTCTGGCTTGCGAGGGGGTCTCCAAGCAATTGGGGGTGGAGGTCAGTGAGGAGCGCAAGCCGCTTTTCCTAAAGACTGCCCCCGCCCCACCTGGGGGCGGGCGCAGCCGCCTGCACTCCGCTGGCTACTGTCTGTTCCGCGCCTTCCGCAGAGTTCTGCGATCTTAATTTCTGTTCACCTCAGACCTCACTTGCTCTGTTTGTCCCACGCTGATTCTCCGTGGATTCACACCGCTGTTCCTGTGTGGGAGCGGTCCTCTAGCGTTGTGGCAGGTCCGGATCCACGGTTCCTCCCCGGAGCGCAGATCCAAGCAGTCACCGCCACTCCGCCATCTTCCCGTGTCCACACAAAAAATTTTAATTAGCTGGATGTGGTGGCGTGCACCTGTACTCCCCGCTACTAGGGAGGCTAAGGCAGGAGGATATCTTGAACCCAAGAGTTTGAGGCTGCAGTGAGGTGTGATTATACCACTGCACTCCAGCCTGTGTGACAGAGTGACAGAATGAGACCCTGTCTCTAAAAAATAAAATGAAATAAATTAAGATAATTATTTGTACAAAAGACTCTGTTATTACTAGCATTTTCCAAAACAAAGTCCTCATCTACTATTGCCCAAATTGCTTACAAATTTTTTTCTCCCTTCTACTAAAACACATATATCAACAGGTTATTCTAATATTGACATAAATCTAAAAGTTCTATAGTATCTAAATAGAGTAAAATCCTACCTGCCCAGTGCCTAGTACTGAAAACTCTTCACAGTTAGATCTGCCCACTTTGTTATCTTTTTAATTCCCAGCATAAATCCTATATTCTAGTCAGGCTAAATTCTTCATTGTCCCCAAAGATACCAACCTCATTTATGTCCTTCCCTGTTTTTCCCCTGTTTTTCTTTCTTTGTTTCAAACTATACTGATCTTACTCTGCTCTTCTGCCTCCCTAAATCTTACCTGTTATTTAAAACCTAGCCTATGTGTCATATCTAAGATTCTCAGAGTATTCTAGTACACGATGAAGACTCCCTTGTATGACTGGTATAGCATGTCATAGACTATCATAGTCTCATGAAGTCACAAATTTTTAGAGGATATCAGAAATCATCCATTCCAGCCTTTATCAAAGATATGAAATCCCTTTACAACATTCTCAGTAGTGGTCTTTCACTCCCTCCTCCAAACTTCCAGTGATGAAGAATTCACTACCTCCTGCCCATTCTATTTTATGAACGGCTCTAAATACTAAAAAAGTCTTTCTATAAACCATATTTCTACATTGAGAGAAATATCCAGGGAATGAAATGTTTTCTATGAAACAGAATTTATAGTATAGTATGTCAATATATAAACCCACCATAGTTTATAAAAATTATTATCCCAGTGTAAATAGTAAATTTTATCTAAAAATATCATTTGGAACAATTTATAGAGTGAGGAATTTGTTTCCTTTTTGCCATTTTAACATTACATAATGACTTTTCAGTATACTGCAGTCTGGCTACAATGATATGCTCATCTGGGCAGGTTATTTTTTTAATTAATCACATGTTGCTTTACATCCTCCCTTGTCTTCATTGTCCACCAAACTGGATTAAATCTTTCAGGTCAGACACTGTCATAGAGCCCTCTCTTCTTCCTTTGCACCTACGTCAGTGCCAGGAACATCAGTTGTTCTCAAATAATTACCGAATTAAATTTAAGAACTGATTTAAGTAAGCAAAATGTACGCAGCAGAAAACATACTTAAAATCTTTTGAAGAATCCAATTTGAGGATCAATCTCAGAGAAAATATCCCTTGCCTCCATTTTTATTTTTTTGCTTTATTTCTTTTGGAAAAAAAATATACTTATCAATAAATGGTGCCATTCTTTATTCAAGAAAAATGTGCTTGTCTTTTCTTCTTAACTAAAAATATGTTTTTGGAATAAAATTGACAGATGTAAATGGCAGTAAAAAATATTATACCAAAATTTTGAAATAAGATTATAAAGCAAGCCCACTTATCTATCTATTTCCAAATTAAGGGCAGCTAAAATTGAATCCTTGGTTCCATCTGTGAGCTTAAATAAAGGTGGTTCTTGCATGCTAACCTCTTGATTCCACCCTCTGCTTTACTCTACTTTCTTGTAAATAAACTTGAACCTAGTGCTTCTAGTTTTGCAGAACATCATATAACATGAACATTAGGGTTGCTTTTGCTTGCTTGTTTTTGTCCTCTCTTGTGTATCCTTGTTCAGAGGGAAATCGAGGGAGTCATTCTTTGTACATTTTCTTTACCTTCTGATAGTCTTCAAGGTGGTTGGTTAAAAAAGGAAAGATATAGAATATACAGCAAATTGTTTAAGAAATAGTCCATTTGGAAAGTATGCTAAAAGAATAGGGACATTAACTGTGCTGGACAAGGAAGGAAATAAATAAAGAAATAATTGGCAGGATGGTTGACAAGATGACCTGCTAGGTTATTGTTCCCATCTCTAATTTATTTTATCAAGGATATTTTTCATACTGCAATTAAAAAAATCTTCCATGTATCAATCATTTCTTTTTTGTGTGTGTACCTGACATGTAAATATTTCTCAAAATGTTTACCAACAATCTTTTTGCCAATATTGCCATTTAAGTTTCATTCTTTAATAGCCTCCAAGAAAACCACTACAGCTTCAGAAATGGACAGCACAGAATGGGAAGAAAACCAAAGAGGTAACCAATTTCCCATTTTAATGTTCAAAAAATGCCGTTTTGTCATTATTTAATTTAAGCAGGAAAGCTGGATATGTGCACTTTTATTATATAGCGACCACCTCAAAACTCACTAGGATTTCTACAGGGGAGAACACTACTTAACTTTATAAGTTTGCATTTCATAGAAAACAATGACTTGAGGATGTTTGTAGTTTAAGACAGGAGTTTGCCAACCTCCTTGCTTGCTGGCAAATTAATAAACTCTTCTTTCCTTCTCTTCAAACCATTTGTCCTCATTCTTCTGATGCAGCCTTGGGGACAAGTGCCAAACTTTCAATAATTTGGCATCCCTGACTGAGCCCATCAGTCCCCCAGTAGAATGGCACCCCATGATGGCTGGAAGAGGCAGGGAGCAGCCCTGGGTCAAAGCCATGGGTCTTCTTGGGTAGGAGCAACTTCTTTTCAAGGTAAGAGAGCAAGGGACAGCCCCAGCTGCTGCCGGAGCCTGTTTTAGGTAGAGGGAACCCCCGTCTCTGTCTCCCTGATGTAGATGCAGCTCCTCACAACTGGAACTTAGTTGAGGAGAATGAAATGGATTTGGGAAGTGTCCAGTCACAGGGCCACTTGTTAGGCAAGTTCCCTGGCATGCACACCCAGACCCTGATTCCACCCATTTGGGGAAGGTTTTGAACCCTCTAGTCCTGCAGTAGGTCATTTGTTTGGGGCCCACTGGGAATTTGTTTTGAGGTGCCTTTTGGGGGTGGAAGTCATGAGGTTGAGTGGAACTAGGGAACCTGGTTTGAATTCAGAGCTCATTTGTGGTTCCCAGGGAATGGAAGGACTAGGCCATCCATTTGAGGAGGGCTTCCCAGGGAATGGGGGGATTAGGCCATCCATTTGGGGAGGGTTTTAAACCCCTCAGCCCTCTAGCAGGGCATTTGTTGGAGGCTCAGAGAATAGGAGGATTAGGCCACCCATTTTGGGAGGGTTTTGAACCTTCAGCCATTTGGGCTGGCATTTATCCTCTTTGGTTTCCCATTTGTTAACCTTCTGGCCCTGTGGTGGGGCATTGAAGGCACTGTTTAAGGTGCTATTTGGGGTGGATTTTGTGCCCTTTGGATTCCTATCTGTTTGATAGGCCCTGGCATTTTTGTGTTGAGGATACACTGTATTGTCTGTTCGTTATTTGTGAGTTTTGTTGTAACATAAGGAAGCTCCATCTCAAAATCCCTTGGGAAAAACTTTGGCTGAATGGTTAACTTATAGCTACAAACCTATGTGTAAGGAGAATGGTGTTATTGTAATCCAATGTATGTGCAGGAGTGGGAGAAGCGGCCATTAAGTGAAAATTTCCATTTGATTGATAGGCCTTGACATTTTAGACTGTTTGTGTTGGGGATTTCCCTATATTGTTTGTGTTTGATTGTGAGTTTTTGTCTGGTGAGTTTTTGTACCTAGGTCTAAAGATTATTGTGATACCACTTGTCTGTAATGTGGGGAAAAGTGGAGGTTGATGGTCCGTGGTTTATTCTGAGCTGTTGGTTCTTCTAAAATTCAGAGCTCAGATGGCTGACCTGCCATTATAGAGTTAAAATGTTGAGTCTCAAGCTCTCTGCTTAAGATAAACTCATTGTTTATGGTATACAAAATTATCTGTGTGTGTATTATTTTTGATAAATGAGGTCCTCCCATCCCTACCAGAACTCCCGCAGCCAGCCAGGGTGAGGTGCCGGGTGGGGCCACAGCCCAGGGGCAGACCCAGCAGTAGGGAGGACTGGTGCATGCTGCCCACTGCCAAGTGGCCTGCAGCAGGGGGGGAAGGAACGCCTGTTGCTGCCACCATCTTGGCACCATGGGAGGGGCCGGGGAGGGTGCTGCCTGAACTAACTCTTTAGTCCCACATCCAATAAATTATAACTTGGGATTTGGAATGGTCTCTCCTGTCATCAAACTCAATTTGGGCCAGAGGGAACCCCTAGCCATAGCAAGGAAATTTACTGCAATATCAGATAGAAGGCTTGAATGTGCAAGAACAGCTGGCAGGGTCCTTTGAGATAGTCAAAAGTAAAGGGCAAAAAAGCCATCACAGGCTGACTTTTTGTAAAGAAGAAAGACCTTGAAAGGAACATTGCCCCAAATTGCAAAGGACTCCAGGTGGCAGGAAGCCTCCAGGAAAGCAAATAGTTTTTTTAAAGTCCAGAACTCAGATGGCAAAGGAGACATTCCAGAGACTCCAGCCTCCAAATATCCCCACAGGAGCCCTGGGCAAAATTGACAGTGGGGATTTGATTGGCACTAGCTGCATGTACAGAAGTGGTCTGGAGGACCACTTCCCCCACTGCCACCCTGATCCCTGGCACCAGCTGTGATTGGTGTTCTGTGAGCCAGGCAAGGGGAGGCAAGGGAGGGGCCAGGTAGCAGTGAGGCAGACGTAGACAAGCTGCAGCTGAGAAACTCATCACAGCAGGCCCAGGAAGCAGACCTGGGAGAGCAGCAGGAGCATCGGAGGTTGTTTCAGAAGAGGCAGAAGCTCACCTCTGAGGGCACCGCTAACTTCTGCTAGATGAATACCAGGGCCTGGTGAAACATGCAGGAGACTGCCATTATGGAGCACTTCATTTTAAAGTTCAAGCCTCAACAGACCTGTACATCGTTACAGCATTGTCAAGAAGAAAGCTACCAACATTGAGTAAGGCCATATAGGTTGACAGGATCCCAGGGCATACAAGAGAATTTAAATTCCCCATACCAATGCTTGAGCCCAACATGTGGGAGTCCACCCTTTCAATGATTGACAGTTTCGCTTGGATACCTAGGCTTGTATCAGTAGATACATTTTCCGGCTGGGTAGAGGAGAGAATGTCTGGGGTTTCTGAGACAACTGAGGTTCCAAATGAAGAGAACTTCTGAGGATCCAAGATGGGCTCCTATCAGGAGCTGCTGGCCTGAGACAGGGCCTCCAATGGGTTCCTGCGCATGTACATACACCAGCACAGAGCAAGAACAGGCCTTGAAGGACAATGGGATAGTGGGTGTTAGTAGTCTAGAGAAAGGGGCTGAGCAGAAGGAGAAATACTGGTGATGGACGCTGTGTGTAGACAGCTACAGAGATGGCTCAGCAGCTCATTCTCCTATAGTGAAGATTCCAACAGACACCCCGTTGTTAACAGGAATCAGGAGCACACTCCATGGAGCACTGCACATTTCATGAGAGTAGTAATAGACCCTCCTTTGTAGCAGAGGTAACCCAGCAAGTCAACAAAGCCCTATACCTAGAATAGAAATCGTATGCATCCTGGAATTGATACAGGAAACCCATCTAAAGTGAGATAAGATATTGCCGCTTGCCCTCCTTTGGATAAGGGTAGCCCTTTAGAAGCAGGCTTAAGTTAAGCCCCTAAGAAATAGTTTATGAGAGACCCTTCCTAGCACCCCGAGGTAAGTATGGTAATATAACTGTGAGTAAAAGAAAATAGAATAAAACTATATATCAGATGAGTGGGTCAGGTTCTAACCACCATACATGAGTTTGCCTCTTTTAGGTCCTTGCCCCAGTTGGAAACAGAAAAGTGAAAGGGACCCTATGAAGTACCGCTAACAACTCACACCTTGTTGAAATTTTCAGAAGTGAAACCTTGGGTCCATCATACCAAAGTAAAGAGGTGTAGCCCCCAGTGAAAGGCCAGCCTTCAGGCAATCTAAAGTATCTGAGAAAACCAAAAAAATGAAAATGTTGATGTTTTCACAAATCTTTCTTTGGTTATTTGTTCTGTCTATAGGACAGAGGGACAACTCCTTAGTGAGGATTTCCTCAGGCTATTGCCTCTTCTGTTGATCTGTCTTGCTGCTGGGTGTGTTACCCTAAAGCTTGTTTGGTGAAAGTATTTCTGTACATGATTTCTGAATTTGCAGAAGCTGGTCTTTGGATCACCTATAGGATGCAACTAATAGCTCAGTACTCAGAGGTCTCATGTTTCTTCCTTACCCAGTCCTGTATCAGACATTATGTGCAAGGCAGAAGGAAGTACCCACAGTCCTCCTGGTGTCTTAGATACCAAGTGGGATAAAATCTCTTATCAGATATCCTCCATCTTGCCTTGTCAATTTTCATGGTTGTAGTTGTTGCTTATGCCCTTTTTCACCTGGTAACCTGTTGTTATGAGTCTACTGCCAAAACTTTGTAATGACATAAATAAGTATAAAGCTTCCATCTAAAACATCACCCCAGTTCAACAGGAAATAGCTTGATTACTACGTTGCCCCTCCTCCCATAGACACGAAAGGGTAAAAATTGACACTGGGGAATATGTAACACAGAAAATGGCCTGAAACAGGGTAAAAATGTTTTCTGTCTCTTCAAAATCCCTCACCCTTTTTGAGAACTAAAACCTACATCCCTGCCTAAGGCCAGTGGTTGGGAGGGGCAGGAGGATGTCCTTTGTTCTTTGTGCCAAAGGAGATGGCTCAGGGGAATTGCCCAGGCAGAGGTCACAAGATTGTCTTAGCTAAAAATGGGATTATGGGATTAATCAGAACCTTTGAAAGCTCTGTAAATCTGCTCAGAGGCAGGATTTTGGTATTTTAAGACAGGAGTCTACCAACCTCCTCATTTGCCAGCAGATTAACAAATGCTTTCCTTCTCAAAAAAAAAAAAAGAGAGAGAGAGAGAGAGAGAGAAATGACTTGCAGAAAAGTCTTAGTCTGGTTTTCCAGATATGGAAAATGGTGGCCTTTAGTTTTTTACAAGTATATTGTTGCAGTTTTGCTTATGTCTTCCTCTTCTCAGCCACATTATTTTTCCAATTCCATTATTCAGTGTCATAATGCTGTCTTTATTTAGATAATTCATTTTCATAGATTTGTGTCTTCTAAAAAGACACTTTATAGATCTACTAGAATATCTAAAACCTTATGTATTTAGTCTCCTATTTGATACTAAATCCATAATCTCCTCTCTCAATAGTTGCTCTAAATTCACAGTGTAGAGGAAAACAGTTGACCACTATTCCCACAGAAAAAAAATTAATACCTTCCCACTGAAATCTCAAATACATACCAAAAGTGAGAAAGAAGATCCTCCCAAAATTCCTGTTAGGAAGCACAAGCAGGCTTTGGATACTCTTGCTATCATCCCATATGCAGTTGTTCCTATATTATGTATGTGTGTGTGCATGTATATAATACATATATTTGGTGTGTGTGTGTGTATATATGTATGTGTATATAGTTATACACACCTGTGTTGTGAAGCACAGAATATAACATAAGCAGATATAGGACAAATGCAAAGAGACTTCAGATAGGATGGTCATAGCATCCTCTCATATCCTCATTGGCATGTAATTGTGGTAGCAGCAATGGCAATCCCTTTTGACTTTCCCTGTCCTCTACCAGAGTGCTAAGAGCAAAGCAGCAATGAAGCAGCACCCCTTCCACTTTCCTCAAGCGAAGCAAGGAAGTGGCAGCACATCCCCATCCCCACTCTATGACAGCAACACCTGAACGGTAAATTTCTTTTGACTCTCTCAGCCCTCCTCAAGGTGAGACCTAGTAACATGACTAATCTCCTGCAGCACCAGGGGCAACTCTGAAGATTCTCAAACTCTTTGTCTTGCTGTTTTGCCACAAAAAAGGCCTAGCAATGGAAAGTGTGCAATAGCATAGGGAACCTAAAATCCCAGCTTTCTCACCAGAACACCAGCAAGGGGAAATCCTAAGACAGAGAGACGGGGATAGGATCAGTGAAAGGAGGCAGATAGAAGAAAGGAAGCCTTTAAATCTGTGTGTTAAGTTCTGAGATTAGCCCCAAGCTGAAGTGTACAAGAATGAAACCAATTGGAATCAATGCAGCAAAGACATAAGAGCTGAACTACAGCGTAAACCACTGTACAGGTTCTAGACTGACCCCTGGGTGGTATATAGTCAGGGAAGACCAAAATAGCTCTGCAGAAGTTTTGAAAACTAAACTGACATTGGCACCAAAGCCAACAGAAGAAAGATCATGGACTTGAAGTTTATACCTAACTGTATTGACTGCCTGCTTAAAAAAAAAAAAAAAAAAAAGAAGAAGAAGAAGAAAGAAAGAAAAAGAAAAGAAAAGAAGAAGGAAACCTTTTCCAGACTTCAACAAGACCCAGAGTCTCATAACAGAATTTTTTGTTTGAAATATTCAGAATTTTCAGGATTCAATCTAAAATGACTCAGTATATAGGGAACCAAGAAAACCTAAAGAAGTTTTAAGAGAAAAGACATTCAACAGATGCCAAGCCCAGGATGACTCATATATTGGAATTCTCAGGCACAGGCTTTAAAGTACCCTTTATAATAATGATCCAAGAAAAAAGACGAAATACATTTGAAGCAAATAGAAAAAATAAAAATTACTGGCAAAGAAATAGAACCTATAAAAAGAACCAAATGAAAATATTAGAACTGAAAAATATAATATAATAATAAATATCAATATCAGAATTAAAAGAACTAGTACACCAGAATACAGAGCAATAAAAACTATCCATTTTGAAATATATAAAGAAAAAATGTGAAGAGAGCCTCAGGGACTTGTGAGACAATAACAAAGTCTAACATTTATATCATAAGTGTCTCAGAAGGAGAGGAAAAATAGATTGATACAGAAAATATATTTGAAGAAATCATGCTAAAAATTTCCCAAATTTGGTGAAAGATATATATACAGATCAAAGAAACGTAGTAATCTTTAAATCCCATACAGGATAAATTGAAAAAAAAAAAAAAAAAAAAGCTTAATTGCAGCCAGAGGAAAAAGCACATCGTACCAAAAAATGGAACTATGATTTGAATGGCTGCATTTTTCTCCTTGGAAACGCTAGAGGCTATAAGACAATGGAACAGCATTCAGGAAGTGATGAAAGGAAAAAAAAATGTTAATCCAGA
Organism: Eulemur rufifrons; assembly: GCF_041146395.1. Classification (NCBI taxonomy): domain Eukaryota; kingdom Metazoa; phylum Chordata; class Mammalia; order Primates; family Lemuridae; genus Eulemur; species Eulemur rufifrons. Next base: position 61,942,993 of record NC_090983.1, on the reverse strand, counting down.
GTCCCACATCCAATTAAAATATCTTTCAGTAATTAAAACAAATAAAAGCACTTTAGAGTGAAGGAAAACTAAAAGGATTTGTCACCAGTAGACCTGCTTTAAGAGAAATGCTAAAAGAAGTTCATCAAGTGGAAAGGAAATAATAACAGAGAAACCTGAAACATCAGTATTGAAGTAAGACAGACAGAAAGGGTAAATATCTAATTAAATAAAATATATAGGATAATCAGAGTATATTTCCTTAAGCCAGTGACATTTGAACAAAAACTTGTATGAAGCAAAGGTGTGAACCACGTAGATATCTATGTGAAGCACATTCCAAGCAGAGAGAATAATTAAAGCAATGAACCTAATTGGAATGTTTTTGAGGAATTATAACAAGGCCAGTATGGCCAAAGTCTAAGTGAAGGAGAAAATCCTACAAGCTGTGAGACAAAAGAATCAGGTAATTTACAAAGGAAAACCCATCAGAAAAGTAGCAGACTTCTCAGCAGAAACCTTCCAAGCCAGAAGGATTTGGGGTCCCATCTGTAGTCTTCTTAAACAGAATAACTGCCAGCTAAGAATTTTGTATTCTGCAAAACCAAGTTTCATAAATGAAGGAGACATAAAGTATTTCCAAGACAAACAAACACTAAGGGAATTTGTCTAGACCTGCCCTATGAGAAATGCTTTAAAGTCCTCTATACATTGAACAGAATAATCAATATCCACCAGTACAAAAAGATCTGAAAGTTAAAACTCACAGCTCTTATAAAACAGTAACATAAGGGAGAAAACTAGGAAATTAGGTAATAATCGGCAGGATGACCAGAATAGTATCTCACATATCAATACTAAGATTAAATGTAAATGGGCTTAATGCCCCACTTAAAGGATATAGATCAGCTGAATGGGTAAAAAAAATACAACCCAAATATAATTGCTCCTCCAAGAAAACCATTTAACTCACAAAGATTCTCATGAACTTAAGGTAAAGGGGTGAAGAAAAATATTCCACACAAATGGAAACCAAAAGCAAGCAAGAGTAGCTATTCTCAAATCAGAAAAAATAGACTTCAAATCAACAATGGTTAAAAGAAGAAAAAGATGGTGATTATATAATGATAAAGGAATCAACTCAAAAGGAAGATATAACAATCCTAAATATATATTTATCTAACAAAAAACTCTCAGATTCATAAAAACAAATCTTACTAGATCTAAGGAAAAAAATAAATAGCATCATCATAAAAGCTGGGGGTTTAAACACTCCACTGACAGAACTAGACAGGTCACCAAGGCAAAAAATTAACAAAGAAACATTGGACTTAAATGAGACTCTAGAACAAATGGACCTAACAGACATTTACAGAATATTCTACCCTAAAACTACAGAATATACATTCTTCTCGCCAGCACTTAGAGCATTTTCCATGGTATTATAGGCCACAAAACAAGTCTCAGCAAATTTAGAAAAAATCAAAATCATACCATGTATCTTCTCAAACAACAGTGGAATAAAAACTAGAAATCAGTTCCAAGAGGACCTCTCAAAACTACACAAATACATGGAAATTAAACAACCTGCTACTGAATGATTTTGGGTCAATGATGAAATCACGATGGAAATCAAAAAATGTTTCAAATTGAACAACAAAGGTGACACAAGTTTTCAAAATCTCTGGGATACAATAAAAGCAGTGCTAAGAGGGAGGTTCATAACACTAAATGCCTACATGAAAAATGCAGAAAGATCACAAATTAACAACCTAATGTCACACTTCAAGGAACTAGAAAAGGAAGAACAAACTAAACCCAAAGCTAGCAGAAGAAAAGAAGTAACAAAGGTCATAATGAAAATGGAAATTAAAAAACCAATACAAGGGATCAATGAAACAAAAAATTGTTTCTTTTAAAAGATAAACAAAATCGATAGACCATTAGCTAGATTAACCAGAAATAGAACAGAAAAGATTCAAATAAGCTCAATCAGAAATGAAAAGGGAGATGCCACAGAAATTCAAAATATTCTCTGAGACTACATAGAGGTTTTCCTCTATGCACACCAACCAGAAAATCTAGAGGAAATGGATAAATTTCTGTAAACATAAAATCTCCCGAGCTTGAATCAGAAAGAAATAGAAATCCTGAATAGGTCAATGACAAGTAAGGAAACTAAAACATTAATAAAAAAATCTTCCAACAAAAATGAAAGCCTGGGACCAGACAGATTCAGAGCCAAATTTTATCAGACCTAAAAGAACTGGCACCTATCCTCTAAAACATTCCATAATATCAAGAAGAAGAGAATCTTCCCTACCTCATTTTATGAAGCCAGTATCACCTTTGATACTGAAGCCAGGAAAAGACACAGGAAAAAAAAAACAAAACAAAACAAACAAAAAAAACTACAAACCAATATCCCTCCTGAACATAGACACAAAAATCCTCAACAAAGTACTAGCTAACCAAGTCCAACAGCACATCAAAAAGATAATTCACCATGATCAAATGAGTTTCAATCTATGCAAATCAATAAATATGAATCACTCATTAACAGAATTAAAAACAAAAACCATATCATCATCACAATAAATGCAGAAAAAGCATGTGATAAAATCTAGCAGCAATTCATGATAAAAATCTTCAACAAACTAGGCATAGAAGGAACATACCTCAAAATAATAAACATCATACATGACAACCCCATAGCCAACATCATACTGAATGGAGTAGAGATGAAAGCATTCCTCCTAAGAACTGGAACAAGACAAAGATGCCCATTGTCACCACTTCCATTCAACATAGTACCAGAAGTCCTAGACGGAGCAATCAGGCAAGAGAAAGAAAGGAAGGACATCTAAATCAGGAAAGAGGAGGTCAACTGTCTCTGTTTGCCTATGACATGACCTTATACCTAGAAAACCCTAAAGACTCCACTAAAAGTCTCCTAGAATTGATATATAAATTTGACAAAGTTTCAGGTTACAAAATTAATATACACAAATCAGTATCATTTTATACGCTAATAACAGTCAAGCTGAGAGTCAAATCAAGAACTCAATACCATTTACAATAGTAGGAAAGAAAATAAAATACCTCAGAATATACTTAACCAAGATGGTGAAAGATCTCCACAAGAAAAACTACAAAACACTGATGAAAGAAATCACAGATGATACAAATAAATGGAAAAACATCTCATGCTCATGGATTGAAAGAATCAGCATTGTTAAAATATACCTACTGCCCAAAGTGATTTACATATTCAATGCAATTCCCATCAAAATACCATCATTTTTCAAGACCTACAAAAAACAATCCGATACTTCATATGGAACAAAAAAAATACCCTGAACAGCCAAAGCAATCCCAAGCAAAAAGAACAAATCTGGAGGGATCACATTACCTGGTTTCAAATTATATTACAAGACTATAATAACCAAAACAGCATGGTACTGGTATAAAGGTAGACACATAAATCAAAGGAACGGAATAGAGAACCCAGAAATGAAGCCATATAGTTACAAACAACTGATTTTCAACAAAGCAGACAAAAACATACAATGGGGAAAGGACACCTTATTGAATAAATGATGATGGGAAAATTGGATAGCTACATGCACAGGAATGAAACTGGATCTCTATCTCTCACCATATACAAAAATTAACTAATGATGGATTAAAGACTTAAATGTAAGATCTGAAATCACAAAAATTCTAGAAGGAATTTTTAGGAAAACTGTTTTGCACATGGGCCTAGGCAAAGAATTTATGACCAAGGCCCCAAAAGTAAATATAGCAATGACAAAAATAAATTAATGGGACTTAATTAAACTAAAAAGCTTTTACACAGCAAAGGAAATAATCAACACAGAATGGGAGAACCTACAGAATGGGATAAAATATTCGCAAACTATACTTTCAACCAAGGACTTATACCAAACAAATCAGCAAGAAATAAACAAATAATCAAATCAAAAGTGGGCAAAAGGCATGAACAGATATTTTCACAAGAAGATTGACAAATGGCCAACAAACATATTAAAAATACTCATCATCAATAATTATCAGGGAAATGCAAATTAAAATCACAATGAGATACCACTTTACCCCTGTCAGAATGGCCATTACTAAAAAGTCAAAAAACAATAGATGTTGGTACAGATGTGGTGAAAAGGGAGCTTTTATACCCTGTAGGTAGGAATGTAAACTAGAACAATCTCTATGGAAAGCAGTATGGGTATTCCTCAAAGAACTTAAAAGTAGACCTACCATTCAATCCAGCAATCCCACTACTGGATATCTACCCAAAGGAAAAGAAGGTATTTTATTAAAAAGATACCTGTACCTGAATGTTCATCACAGCACAATTCACAATTGCAAATATATGGAATCAACCTAAGTGTTCATTCATCAACTGATGAGTGGATAAAGAAAATGTGGTATATACATACTATGGGGTATTACTCAGCCATAAAAAGGAATGAAATAATGTCTTAAGCAGCAATTTGCGTGGAACTAGAGGCCATTATCCTAAGTGAAGTAAGTGTCTCAGGAATGGAAAAACAAATATTACATATTCTCACTTATAAGCAGTGCTAAATGATGGGTATACACAGTCACATAGTGGTGTAATGGACATTGAAAACTACGAAGGGGGAAGAGGGGAGGGGATGAGCGAGAAAAATCTACCTGTTGGGTGCAATGTACACTATTCTGATGACAGGTACGCTAAAAGCCTGACTTCAGCATTATACAATTCACCCATGTAACAAAAAAACACGTGTACCTCCTAAATCTATTGAAAATTTTTTTAAATTTTATTTATTTATTTTTTATTTCAGGGGGTACAAATGTTTAGGCAACAACAAAAAGAAATAAATGAGATCTAATCAAATTGAAATCTTTTTAAAAAAGGCCAGTAGATAAAAGTGGAAAAGGGTTCAGGATGCAGGTCTCAGTTATTGCTGGACTTTCTTTACACTCTGTGGGGTCGAGAAGGCACATGAAAACATGACCTCTTAAAGAGCATAAAAAATGAAACTAAAACTCAACAGAGACTAGCGCTACAAAAAGTGGCTGTAGCTTGGCTTGCTAAGCCCCTCTGTCCCCAGTCCACAGCTTCCCAGACATGTCTGACAGTCCACCAGCATACTGCAGGCCTGCTTGAACACACTCAGGTTTCTCGACCAGCAGAGGAGCCTTCGAACACTGCTCTTTGCCTTGCATTTTTTAAAATGCAAAGCATTCACAATAAAATAGATGTTCCATTTATCATGTGCAACTAGAGCTTGAATTTGGTGAGATCTTATAGAAATCATTCTGCAGATTTGTGAAAAGTTATCCATGCTACACTGTTGCACAAAACATAGGTTCCAAGTCAGTATGTATAATGGATTCTATCAATGTTGAGTTGCATGAGAACCTGTCTCTACAAAAAAAGTTTTTAAATTAGCCAGGTATTGTGGCACATGCCCATAGTCCCAGCTATTCAGGAGGCTGAGGCAGGAGGATTGCTTGAGTCCTGGAGTTTGAGGCTGCAGTGAAGTATGACCCCACCACTGCACTCCAGCCTGGATGACAGAGCAAAACCCTGTCTCTTTAAAAAAAAGAGACAGGTTGAGTTGCTTGTCTAGGCTATGCATGTATATAGGCACCGAGAGATGAGAGGAATGGTGTTCAGATATACCAACAGTTATTTCTTCTGTGTGGTGGCATTTGGGCTTGGGAAAATTTGAAAACTTTTTTGTACTTTTCTGCATAAACTCACTAGTTTATGATAAGTGTATGCCATGTTTATAATCAGGAAAAAATGTTTTTATTAAAGGATAGAAAACAAATGGCAAAAAAAAAAAAGTGGAAAAGTGGTCATAAATAAGAGAAATAGCCAATGGTTTTTCTCATTAATGTAGATTATCTGTTCAATAGATAGAACCTTTTAAGTCCTCATAAGGACTTATTCCAAGTACAAGAAGAAGCCTTTGAAAAGTTTTACATAGGGGAGGGGCATGATTTAATTTACATTTAATTTTACATTTTAAGTAGTGTATCACCCTGTGCTGTATGAAGAGAGACTACAGGGGGGCCAGGGTGAACACTGGCAAACGAGCCAGGAGCACCCGAGAAGCTGAGGCTTGTAGCACTGTAGTAGTTGGCTTGAGATGCATTTTGAAGTTTCAGTTGACAAGATTTACTTATAAATTAAATTTAAATATGAGAAAAAAAAAATCTAAGAATTGGTCCAAGGTGTTTGGCCTACATAATAGGCCAAAGAAACTTTAGAGGGAGATTTGGTGGAAGTATCAAGAATTTAGATTTAGACATACAAGTCTGGGGTGCCTGTTAGATATTCAACTAGAGATATCACATAGGCAATTGGATATATGAGTTTAAAGTTTAGGAAATAGATCACGTAGGGGATATAAATTGTGGAAATATCAGCACATAGAGAGAATTTAGAGCAAAGGATAAGATCTCCTAGCAAGTGATTATAAATTGACACTACTGAGGCCTAGGGTCCTCTAATTTAGACGTTTAAGTTAGAGAAAATAAACAGCCAACTTGTTGCTTGGTTACTGATGTTTTCAAGATGTGACAAAGTGGTCAATTAAAAATCAGAATAACAATAATGGCAAACACCATAGGAACACCCAAGAAGTGAGGTATAACACAATAATGTAGCAGAACAAAGTAAGTTGTCTACGTAAAATGAACTCTTGATTGCATTATAAAAACTTCAAATTAGTTTGAAATTTGTCTACAGGTTTTATTCACAAATTCTGGGAAGACTGATGTTTACAAGGCACTCACCAATCATGTCACCATGTAAAAGGGATTGAGTGAAGCATTTATAAATACATTACTTAATCACCACAGTTCTTTAAGAAAGGTTATTTCTACTTATCCAGGTAACAAAACCAATCTCACTAAGGTTAAGGGATTTGCCCAATGTCACATATAGATGATATAATAAATGACAGAGGTCAGTAGAAGAAGGAAGTAGAAAAAAGAAAATGAAAAGGCAACTGGATGAAAATCTAGAAAAAGGAGAAATTAAAAAGAAAAAAGGTAAATAAATATGAAGTAGGCATTTCCTGACATTCAGAATTACAGATTTATGTGTGATCTGTCTCTAGAGAAAGAACACCCTTCCCAGACAAGCTAGGGTTTGCGTGGTGGTGAATCAGGTAGAGCGGAGAGAGGAGAGTAGGAGTGGCCATACACCTAGGTTTCTGAGAGCTAGGTATGGCTGTGTAAGAATGGTTGGAGCCAAGTTGGTCCTTGATGTCATGGAACCATATGCAGCATCAATTCCAAAGCACACAAACAAGTAGTCATAAAATGGTTGTCTGAAGGTGTAGCCTCAATTGATCCCTCAAATCAGTGGTCTGGGGAGCAAAGCACTCTAGTAAACTTGCCTGTCTTATCCCTAGACAGCTAAGTTCTAGGCAGAAAACAGTCTGTTCTAGGCAGAAAACAGTAATCCTTCATGCCTGGAAGAATCTCTGACATAAGTAGGTACTCAATATACACTTGTTGAAGTCCTAGCTACTTGGGAGGCTGAGGCAGGAGGATCACTTGAGCCCAGGAGCTTGTGGTTACAGCGAGCTATGATCATACCACTGCACTCCAGGCTGGGTGACAGTGAGACCCTGTCTCTAGAAAAATATACGTATATATGTATCTTTGTTGGAAACTAAATAAATGAGGGAGTAAATAAGTGAGTAAATAAAAAGTTGCCAGACTGTGAGTCTCAAGATCTGAGCTTTAGTCCTATTTTAATCTCCTAATATGTGAGTTATCTGAGGTTAATCACTAAACCTCATTTTTGAGGATGTCAAACAAATTTATCAACCAAAACAAAGTGCCAGCCAATTTTGAAAGAGAACATGTAAAAGAAGCAAAGGAAACTCTGACAATAAAAATACTAAATCTGAATCTGTACAAAAATAAAAAACATTATATTTATTATTTGGAATCCATTGGAAAAAAATAGAAAGTGCTGGGTCAAGGAAAGATAAAAGTTTGTGAGAAAAATCATAGTTTTGGTAATAATTCCTCCTGGAAGAAAAAGTAATGGGAACTAATTATAGTTGATGAAGGATTCATAAATTTGGGTTATGTTATGAATATCAGAATGTTCAAATAATAATGTTAAATGGAAAATAGAAGTAAGAATAAACACAATTTACATATTTTTATTTCCAATTTTTTTTTTGGTGTTTTCCCCTATAAAGTAAGTGAGGTATAAAATAATACTGTGCTAAATTGCCTTATCTCAAAAAGTATAATATAAAATATAGTAAAGTAATATACACCAAGTGATCTCTGATAGTTACATTATATCTCTCATATTTAATTTATATTTCCCCCTACAACTTACCCTTTTACAGCCTTTACCATTTATAATTTATCATATTTCTAATGAACTGAATCTGTTCAGTTATACATGGTCTCCAGAAATGCTTGGTAACTATCCAGTTGTTTTCTGCAGAAGTAGTTTTTGAAAAACAGTCAGAGATTCCTAAACATGCTTCTAACAAGTGCCTTGAACCCTCAGAGATGTTTCCTGAGCTGTTGTCCAAGTTAACACTGAGGAAGAAAATTTAATGATCTGTCCCTCGAGATTTTTCTGTTGGTTTTCAGGAATGAAGAAAATCTACAATAATCCCTTTACTGAATGCTTGTGCCATGCTTTTTTACTGCTGATGTTTTAAAGAATGGGAATTTCCCACAATTCATACTTTCTTCTACCTGAAACAATTCTCATAAGAAAAAGAGGATTTCATTGTGCATCCTCTTAAGTTATAAATAGATTGTTGTTATTTATACAGATTCATAAACATACAGAATCCACACATACTCCCTCCAATATTTAAAAACACTAAATTTCACTTCCTCTAGGAAAGATATTTCTTACACTAAACCATATAACATTTGACACCTACATATACTACAAATATCTCACTCTATCATATTTCATTTCCTAAAATTACTTTATCTCCATTATATACATTTTTTAATCTAAATCAATTTTTTCAATATTAGATTGCAAGAATGAAGAAGATAGGAATTTATATCAACAAAGCTATATACGAAATCATGCAGATATAATGCTGTGGCCATCAGGAGGCCTGGGACTGTGCCCCATTCTCTGGCACAAGCATATTATGTAGCTTTGGCCAAGGACTCAAGTCAACCAAGCTACCATATTTTGAAGTGAAAAATTGTGAACTTTCTATAAATATCACCTAGGAATCTCCAAGTTTCTCACTGAGAAAAACATGCATTATGTCAGTTAGATTTATGTGATTACAAACAAAAGAACTGACCAGCTAGCTTAAGTAGAAATGAAATTTATCAGAAAGATATTGTACAACTCACAGAAACTCTGAGAGAATTGGACAAGCAGATTCAGTAAGAGAAGCAGCTTCCATGTTCTAAATAACAGGAAATAAAGAGCAATCTCTTCGGGGAGGCAATGTTTGTTTGTTCTTAACCTTTTTAACATTTAATTCAAAATTCATATTCCCAGAAGAAAGAGTCCCATGGGCCTACCTTTGCACATTATTGGCTAGAGGACATCAAGCCCTTTGATTTAAAGTTTTCCTAAAGAGACTCATAATGAGAAAGAGTTCTTATGCCCAAGAACAAGGGTCTATTATTAGATAGATTAGATTAGATTAATTAGAAATTAGATTATCTTAAATTGAATTCAGAAGAGAAGAGTTGATTCTAAAAAGCAAAGGAAACATAAGTATAATGCATTTAGTTGGCCATTTAATATACCATAGCATTAGACTTTTTAAAAAATGTGGGCACATTTTTATGGAATTTAGGATTAATATTACAAATGCAAGTTCTTTTTGAAAGAGTAGAAAATAACTGAGTAGTGATCAAGAGAACTGGTGATTCCACAGAAATTAGGTTCAGGTGCATACTTGTGTTAATAGATTTGCCCTAAAGTACTGAAAATAGCTAAGGGAAATATTTGGATATACTAGACGTGCTGGATTTTTCAAACAATTGAGAAGACTGGCCTGCTGTTTGTGTCAGTAGAGCCAACCTTTAACTTTGATGGCATATAATGTGATTTTACCCAAAAAGCTTCTCGTCCTCCAAATTGCCCCTTAATTGAAACACTTGAGAACCATTGCTTTGGGATAAGTTTGCCTCTCTCTTTCCTTTGTATGTTCATTTGTTTAGTTGTTCATTTGTTTCTTTGTTAGCACACAAAAGCCTCTGCTAGATATAACCATCTATCAGGAACGAATTAATGTTGAGTGCTAGTTGAATGCCCTTCCTCCTCACAGAAAGCAGCATGGACATGTGGGATGTGGCAAAACAAAAGTCAACCAGAGTAGCTAAAGGGGCACAGAGAAAGAAAGCACTCTACCGGAAGTGGTACTTAGGTCTCTGGCCTTCCCTTTCTGACAGCCACTCCTAAAATCCCTAGTGCTTGATTAACTGAAAACCTGCTTCAATATTTACTTGACATAAAAGCTACAGCTCTTGATTTTTTTACGAAATCCTCCCCCAAATTATTTAAATTTATTTTGACTGAAATATAGACCAAATATTTCATGGAGCTAATTAACCAAGACCTGTTACACATGTTGGACACTTGACAAATTATGAGCTTTCCCCTCAATCATGTCAGTACCTCTTTAATTTGACTCCAAGCTATTGACTTTATTATAAAAATTATCAATTCATTCAGAATTCTCTCTTTTTTAATATATTGTAATAACATCCATTGCTTCTAATAAATCATAGTCGGTAAACATTCCTAAAATTTTTCACCTATATCTATCACAAACTTTAAGATTAATTACTTTGCAGGACATTACAAAATACAACTTAACATTATGGAATAGTCTATATTTCCTATGGCAAAATTTTCTTTGGGTGATTGAATTTAGCTGAAAGATGGTAACAAGCTTATACCTAAACACGCAGATCATGCTTAAGACTGTCTTCATAACTCTTAAACACCTTTTGAAGAGTGAACAAAATAGGCAACTCTTCTTTGTGCACATATTTTTAAAAACCTCTCTTCCTATGCTGAATCAACTGATTAACTTTATTTTGTAATAATAAATTACAAAGTCATTATCAGTAATGATAAATATTTTCTAATTTTAAGTACATAAAATCCATAATAAAATGAAAATGTTCTAATATAGATATATATGAAAAGAACCTCTAAATAATATTCTTCAAGAGTAAAGACATCAAGGTATGTGTTGTCTTAAAGTTTAGCTTGGTATAACATGCATTGTTCAGGTCACTATATTAAACCATACACTGACACCAGAGTAAAATTTCAGTTTAAAAGCAAAGCTAAGAAAAAAGAAGTTCAGCAACAGTTGTAAAGTTCCAAATAATTTTAATGTAAGTTTGACTTGGAAGAGAAGCATAACTATTTACTGATGGAACATTCCAAACTGCATCGCCCGGGGCTGAGCAGCAGTGCCATTATCTATTGTAGTTTTTCTTCCATCTGTCTCTCACTGTCTAGATTTTGATTTCAGACTTGTCATTTTCTCTTTCTCAGCAGTACACTTTTTTGACAGTAGAGGGCACTTTGAATTTAGACAAAGCCAGAGTAGTCTGTTTCTGAACCTTCATTCAGAGAGCTTTTGTTTGACTATAAAGAAATAAAATACAATTTTAGCCTACACTTTAAATGATGAATATTTTTAAGCTGTGTGGTGCAAAAGTTTGTTTTTAGCATGCGAAATCAGTTTTTCATTTTATATTATTTTATAAAACTGTAATATGAATTTCATGCAATTTCACTGTGTCTAGGAAAGATTAGTGAATTAATAAGATAAGAAATTATGATCAATCCATGAGTGAATAAATCTTTGATTTTTCCCTAATGAAAAGAGCCAAGAAGGAACAAAACCTCATGTGCCCATTTAGTGAAACCTCAAAAAAATACATTAAAATCCAAAAATCACAGTATAAAAATATAAAATGTCTAAATGAAATCAGAGACACAAAAATTCTATTTACCTATCTTGCCACAGAAATATAGATGTTTCATCGTTCTTCCTTTTTTGAAAGAATATTTTTAATGAAATGTAAGTTTTGAAACTCACGTATCATTTTCTAAAAATTCCTTTAATTTTGCTTTGGAAAAAATATTAAAGTGATCTGATAGAAAAAATCTCTTAATTCTAAGAAAATTCTTTTCAAATTTTTGTAAAATGCTTCAAAGTGTTGCTGAAATTTATGCAAAATAATTTACCTAAATGTATATAATTATTTTTCTAAGATAAATTAATAACTTGATCATATTCATTTATGTAACAAATACAATCTTACTTGTAAATATTTCATTCCATTTGAAATAACCAAAAAATAAAATGTAATGTATTTTACAATTTCAAAATAATTACTTTTTTTATATTCTTTTGTCACCACATCAAATAATTATCTCTTCAAATTTAAGGCACTAAGCTCTTTTAACCCTAAAAAAATTCATTTCTCCATTTAGTTGAAACCAGTTATATGCGTACAAACTGATATTTTGAAGTTTGGCTTATTTGTTCAGTCCAATAAAAATGTACTTACTTAAGGCTCATTGTGAGTCTGGTAGTTTCCAGACTATGGAAAAATTCCCAATTTTGCCTTTAAGAAATTTACACTTAAAAACAAGAGACAAAAGCCACAAAATAAATGTTTTTATTTCCAGCAAGTGAATAATTCTCCAGCAAGTGAATAATATGCCTAAAATGGTTAAATGCCCAAGTATATAAAGAAATTCATAATTTCACAGCAGAGATAAAGTTCATATATGTGAAATGCTATAAACGCTTGGGCAGAATTTAAAGATCGTACGAGATAGGCTTAATGATGGTAAACAAGATGGCTATAAATGCCAAAAAATGCACAATTAGTTTTGCCTAAATATTTAATAGAAAGAAATCCATACTTTTAAAAAAGGTTTATTGATTTCTGCTGATCTAAACAAGGAAATGAAAGTGAATGCTTCTGACTTCCAAAAATATGAGAAAAAATAATATATAAACATGTGTGTCTCACATATAACCTTGCCACGTGTAATTTTCATAAATGAAAAGCAAATAAACAGCAATTGTCACTATTCTAAATGCACTGCAGTATTCCGTAATATTTATCCTGCTCCTTCCCTCATTTATTATTGCCGGTAAACTATGTGTTTGCCACTAACACTGTCTGAATAGATTTGAAACAGTAAGTGTAACGGGCTCAAATGGACAGTGCCTATTATCTTTTTCCTTTTCTCTCCTGCCCTTGTATGGCCTATAACTTCATTCAGTCTGTAGCTACATTTATGTTCCTTTTACAACAAAAAGGGTCATAATGCTGTCTCTAATAATGCTGAAATTGCCTAATTTGTTCATCTTCTTTCAACGCCTTGGAGCTGGTCACCCTTTCAAGTTATGCCTAGGTTTGTCCCCATCAAGTTGGAATATTAAGGTCCTGTTTAGTCACTGGCAGTCTCACCAACAAAATGCTTTAGGGTTTGCTGAGCCAACAGAGAGAGATGCCGCCGAGAGGCCCAGGTCTAAGTGGCCGGGGACTCGCTCGGAAGCCGCAGGCACACCTACTGGAACAAATCCGGGTGTCGTGTGCGAGCGTCTCGGTGGGGGTGGGGGCGGACAGTTGCGCCAATCCCCAAAGCCAGGGAGGGAGCAGCCGGTCAGCTGACGCTGAGAAGGCGAGAGTGAAGGAATGAGAAGAATTTGCTTGCTCAGAAGATGGGAGCGATAGGGACTCCCCATTCGGAGCCCTGGTGCGGGCAGGCGTGGGGACGAAGCCGGGCCTCCCCACAGCTGTTGCCACTCGGGCTGTCACCGCGGCGGCTGCGCCGCTGGGACCGTGATTGCTGCCGCTGGGCCGGCACGGCAGCTGCTTCTGCCTTGACTGTTGCCCCTGACCCTTCTGCTGTTTCTTCCTTGATTTTAGCATCAGCTTTTTTTTTTTTTATTTATTATTATTTTTTTTTTCCTGGCAGCACCTCTTGTAAAAAGCAGAAAATAGCCTCTCCAGTTGCCAGAGAGCGTGGGTGCAGGAGGGGAGGCTAGGGTGGAGTAGTTCAGGTTTCCAAGGAAGCTTGGTTCCTGGGGCCCCTCCTGCCTTTCTCCCGCTCTGGTTAGCGTTTTCCTTCCTGCTGCAGCAATGCTTTGTCAGCCTCGTGCTGGGAACTAACTCCCCGTGGTCTCCTCCTCCTTTCTGACTTTCAAGGAGGTTTCACCCCTCGGCCCCCTCCAAGGAGGAGAAAAATACCAAAGGCATAGAAGTGAATTCTCCGAGATAACTTCATATTTTGCATCGTCAATTTTACTGGGATTCACGTAATAGAAAACAGATCTTTTCAAGTCCTGGGACAATAAAATAAAATTCAAGTGGATGAATATGGCAGGTTGGGGAGCAATCAGCTGCTAATTTGGAAGCACACTTCTAGAGGATTTTCCTGACCTGCCCATGCATGTTGCTTCCCTTTCTAAGATCCTCTTCCCCTTTCAAGGCTAAAAGCTGGGTATGATTCAGCTCATAAAAATATGTCACAGCAATTGGAATTTACCCTTTGACCTTCTATTCCCTCACTGCCACCTCGCCTACACACACACACACACACACACACACACACATACACAGGCTGCAATTCACTAACTAGCTCTGTTTTCACCAGATGGTCGCATTGCTGGTGAAAACTGCCTTTTTGTACAAGAGAAAACTTCTAAAATCCTTATGGTAGGACCTATTTGCAAATAGAGCTCAAAGCCACATTTTCTGTGCTACATATGTGAATTCTGAGATAGTTTGATCAATAAATAGGCAAAAAGATAGATAGACAGATTTTTATAGGCATAGGCACAAAAAGGAAACTGCCAGTAAATAGCAGTAATCTTTCTTTAACACCATTCTCTATGAAATTTGTTTTTGTGGGTCAGATATGGAGGATCATATTCAGTATTTAACATTAAGAAACATAATTCTTTCAGGGATCCTAGTAGCTACATTTAAAATATACAGGAAAGGGGCAGAAAGCTGAGTTTAAAATGTATGAGGAGAGTTTTCTAGTTTTTCTAAAAACCTGTTCACCTTTCCAAATAATTTTTCTTTGCCTTTGTGCAGTGAAAGCCCCATTACCAGCTACGAAAAAATAGTGCTAAGTGTTTTATACAATTTCTTTTTGTGTGTGTGAAGCTGGAAAAGCCAAGAAAATGGGCAAAATACTGAATCAGGCCAGCAGGGCCAGTTCAAATGCACACAGAGACATTTTTACTGCATTATTTGAACTATTACTAAATAAAATGCTTTCTTCCTTGGAGCTAGGCTAAGTACTAATTTTCCAAAACATGAATACGACTTCTGGTGAAAAGTTAGGAATAATTTAAATGTGTGACTACAACATCTTACCCTCTCAAATTAACAATGTCCCCTTCACCCCTATCCTGCATACTGAAAATAGCACACACCCTGAAATTCTGTTTGGAGAGCCTAAAATGTGCAGGAAGCTTTTGAATCCAGAGATTTGAGAACATAATGGACAAGTTTAAACACTGTATTCTCCATGATTGTGGTGACTAGAAATAATGAATTGAAAACAGTTTCTGGCAATTCATTACCAGATGCCTAAGTAATGACTAACTGACATGTTAAAAATAAATTGCCAGGCAGGAATTAAGTAGTTTTTAACATTAATATAATTGTGCTCTTTTTTTGAGACAATTATTTCTTCCCTCTATGTTTGAACAACATGCTGCTAATACTGACATAGTTGAACTCAGAGCACAGAACTTACAATAGGAATATAAAGAATAAGGTAAAGTCTGTTCTAAGCACTATTTTCCTCGTATCTAGAGAAAAATTTCTAGTTTCCTCCAGCAATTATTCATATTTGCTAATACCATTTCTATTTGGAACAGTATAGAAGATGATAATTTAACAACATTCAGTCAATGTTTAGGTAAAGACAATTTCTCTGTATTGTTTCTACATGATAATAAAGGTTTTTGGGGAGTTTCTCCTTTTTTATACTTTCAGTTTTGTTTGAAGTTCATGGAGCTAAAAATTTAAAGATAATTCTGCAAATTTACCTAGATACTCATTATCACTGTCACTAACTTAGTGCTGGTCTGCCATTTTTCTTGATAGCGAGGCACCAACTGCTAGTTAGAAATATTTTTCATGGAATTCTTTGTACTTTAAATAAACTACTACTTCAAGATTCGCCGTGTGTCTCTCATTTATCTTTAAAGCACACAGTTTCGTGTACCTTTTGTGAGCTTTGACTCTGAAGTATTTGTCTCATATATGCAATCTCTAGCAATCTTTTAATTCAATGCAGGCTTGTTAATGACCTTCAGCAAATTAAGGCAGAAATATGTATTTTGAAGGTTTATTCTATGCCATCTTGTGCAAAAAAAAGATTAATTTTGAAAACTGAATCTGTATTTATTTTCTGCTCTTTTTACCCCAGCAGTAAAAGTCTCTATGTGGTTTTCACATAACGAACATCACAGAAGGGGAAAAATTGTTTCCTTTGGCATTTCTCATCTGAGGTGATAGAAAAATACGCATCTGCTTTTCCTGTGGAGAGGGAGATAATATGATAACCTTCTGATTATATACGTAAGCAGAAACTGATCAGCTTCTCTTGTGGTTCATTTTTTTAAGGGCAAGTTCCAGTTGGATTGTGCTAATGCACATATTCATGAATCTCTCCAAACAGGATTCACTGCTCTCCAGGGAACCCTTGAAGTATGCATCATTGTTTCAATGAAGTATCTTCATTATAAAACATAGGGACTATAAAAGGTGAATACCATTTACCACAGTTTAATATAATCTCTGGTCTGACTTTCTTCCACTATAATTTTTTTCCTTCCTTCCCTCTTTTCTTCCTCCCCTCTTTCCTTCCTTCCTCCTTCATTACTTCCTTCCTTTTATTTTTTCTCTCTTTCTTTCTTGTGACAAATAAAAAAAATGATAAAGAATCATTAGAGATATTAGATATTTGACAAAACAGGGAAAATGCTTTTGTTTTTAAAGTCAAACTTAATCTTCTTTGAAATGTTATGTTGATAGGGTAGGAAACTTAACTCTGAAATCCAAAAAATTCTTATATATGTACAAATGTTGTACTGGATACAAAAGAGCTTATGGAAATTTTTGGTTTCTGCATATGCATAAGTTTCTTGCATTGAAAAAGTGAAGCTAAAGGTGAAAGATATAGTAAGTAGGTAAACACTTTTAAGGCAAGCAAAGAGAGGCACTATAGTCAGAATAACGTGATGAAAACAACACACAAATTCTTCATCTCATTGGCATTATTGCAAATGGTACAACATCTTGAACCGCTCAGTCTTTTATTTATGTTTGCACCAAATATATATCCTAACATTTTCCCCTCTATTCTTGTTAGAGTGCTTCTACAGAACCTGAGATTTAGGGAGTTCTACTAATGCGCATGTTACAAAGAAGCCTTTATTAGAGAGGACATGAATGGAGTTCAGAGACTACAAAAGCCCTACACTGCAGTCGGGTATAATGGGGTGCTTTATAGGGAAGGAACACTGTCTTTTGGGTATGAAGGACAGTTTAATACGACATCTATTGCAAGAGAACAAAGGAGTTATGTAGCTCACAAATTAGGGTATTCACATCCACATATATTAGTGGTGGAGTATACAGAACTTGGAATTCAGTGTAAAATGATCTTGTCATCCAACATAGCACATTGTGGAATGTGGCATTCCTTGGATGTAAGTTGTGTAGTCATTAAAATAGATTGTACAAGTCACAAATAACTGACACTCTGTGACTCTATGGCGATTAGCAGCCAAAGATAGTGATTCTTAGTGGCACTAAAAATAAGATGAGACATCTATGATTAAGCAGGAAATGACAAATGCAATTCAAGATACTGTATTTTCCAGTTTTCTTAAGCCTCTCAGAGAAAATTAATTGAGGATAATATTTTTTAGGAAGCATAAGGGGCATAGCACATACAACATGGAGCCAATGATTTATTGTTAGAGTTAAGTCACCATTTCAGACAGACAGTCAAATCTAAAACCTCTATTGTCTGATATGCCATGAGGTGGAGAAGGAAGTAGGAATTGACCAAAGATTCAGGAACTCAGCAGCATGCTATAGAAGCCCTTTATCTAGTGGACAGTCCAACAGGCAAACTACAGTAATATTCTTCCTCCTTGCTATTGAAATTAGCAAGGTCGTGGCTAGTACTATGTTACTGCATCAAGTGGATTATTTTCAATCCTTGATTTACTGTGGCTGTTGCCAGCATTTGATGCTATTGACCATACACTCTTATTCCTTGGCTTCCCCGCCCTCCACCTTCATAATTTTGCCCCAACCTCTTTTAGCCACTTTTGTACCCTATTCTTGGACCCCTTTTCGTCAACCCACTCTTTAAATGGAAGTATTCTTCCAAGTTCTGTCCTCAACCCTTTGTACTTTGCATTCTAAACCTCTGCTTGGATGATCTCAACTATTCCTGTGGCTTTAATTATCTCTCTTCTGATGAGCCTGATTCTCCCACCCTAACCCCGATCTCTGCTCTAAGGCCACACTTATGCAGCCCTCTTTCTCCTGAAAACACCTGGATCCTCCACAAGCACTCTAAATTCTGTATGTCCAAAGCTGAATTCATATTATCCTCCCCCATCTCCCACATTCAACCTATTATTTTTCTCCTGTGTTTCCTTATCTCAGAATAGCATCATCACCCAAACTGTTGCTTAAGTTGGAAAGCTATGACTCTTTCTTCTCTTTCATGATTTACTACTCATCAGTCACTAATTCGTATCCTAAAGCCACAGATTTATCTCTATATCCATTACTACTCTCTTAGTTCAAACCACCATGATCTAGCATTAAGATTGTTGCAATAGACTTCTAGTTGATCTCCTTTATCAATCTGAGTCTCACTTTTTATCCATAATACAGAGTTACTAAATATTCCCCACTTTGTAGGAGAGTTTTGAGGATTCAACAAGATATACAAGTAAGAGAGCTCAATAATGCTAACTAATATAGCAGAAGTAGTGGCAATAATCATGGTTGTAGTAGTAATATTAGTCTCCCTTTTAATAAGACTAGGATTCTTGAAAAGAATGTTGAATAATCTTAAAAACTCTTTATGACTGTCCACTCCATTCTCTAAAGGGAAAAACAAATATTTCATTACTCTCTGACTTTTATAATTTTCCTAACAGGAAAAAAAATGCCAGTAATATGATGCCAAAGATTTTACAAAAAAATAGCAATAGATTTAGAGCATTCTGTTATGGAGTATAAAGTTGTGAAACATTGTTTATTTGGTAGATACTGAAGAAAAATGATAGATAAATCAAACTATAAAAATTTGTACTGTGAGCAGCAGTAGTTTCTCCTGGGAGACAGTAAGAATATAAAATAGAGAAAATAAATATTAAATTAAGCCTCAGATGAGATAACCATGGAAAAAGTCTAATCAAAGAAGTTATACTTTCTCTGCTCGATTGTGTGTGCGTGTGTGTGTGTGTGTGTGCATGTACTTCTCCATAGCCCAACTTTTTAGTTCATGTGGATAATTGTTATGTGAAAAATAGTTTCCTAATAAAATTGACCATCAGCAAATCAAAACAATCCTGGGAAAGGGGGCAGAGTGGTCAGAAAAATGCCTAGAACAGGATATTGAAACACCTTTTCATCCAATCTTTAGAGCTAGGGACACTGCCAGCCAAAAACGCATTTCCCATCTCCCAAAGAGAATACACAATCATTAATGTGGCAAGGAGCTGGGCTATGTATCAATAATGTACTCTCTATTTTGCTTGAATTTCACCACATGCATTGCAATATTTTACTACCAGATCACATAGTTCTTACATATGAATCAAGCATCAAATATATTTTTGATAGAGTCTGGAATGCAGCATGAATGAGATAGCATTTTTTAAAAGTCAAAGGATAACACTCAAGCCTCTTCACCCAGATTCTTCTGAGGATGAGATTCATTGTCATATCAAGCAGGCAGCCATGGAGAGAGTTGGTTTTTAAGGATTTAAGTTCCATTCTCAGCTCTGACACTCACTAGTTATATGTACCAAAAATAAACCAAAACAAAATAAAAACAAACCAATAAATTCACAAAAGAGCAAACAAAAACTCATTCATTGAACACTTATTATGTACCCTGGTGTCCAGTGGGGACAAGATACACACCACATGGTCTCTGACTGCCATGCCACAATGCAATGGGGAGCACACATGAAGTAAATGCATCTTCACTCATTTATTTCATGCGTATTTATTAAGAACCTTTTCTGTGTCAGGCACTATTCTAGGTAATAGGGAAAGAACACCGAACAGAACAGGCCACCCAAAAAACAAAAAACAAAAGCTTGACCTCAGTGAGCTTATATCCTAGTGACCAGAAACAGACAAAAAGCAAAATATGTAAGTAAGATATGTGGTAGGTTATGTACTTAGAAGTTTTTATGGAGAATATAATGCAGGGAAGGAGGATGAAGTTTCAACTTTTAAATATGTTGGTCTTAGAAGGCCTGACTTAGAAGATGACATTCCAGGAAAGACCTGCAGAAGGCGAGACAAAACTCAGGCAGATATTTGGAGGAAGAGAATTCCAGGAAAGAACAGAAACTACAAAGCCCTTGGAGCAGGTGCATGTTTAATGTATGTGGGAAACAACAAGAAGGGCCTGTGTCTAGAGCAGAGTCAGGAAGGGGAAGAGAAGGAGGAGATGAGATCAGAAAAATAGAAGAGGGGCCAGACTGTTCAGGACCTTGCAAATAAGTCTGTGAGCAGAATATGACAGGATCTCACTTTGTATTACAGGGACCCATTGTGTTGAGGATAGAGTGTAGGGAGAGAAAGGAAGAAACAGGGAGACCAGCAAGGCACTGCTGCAACAATCCATGAGAGAAGTGATGATGGCTTGGATCACTGTGATGGCAAAGGAAGTTATAAAAAGTCATCTGATTCTGGATAGATTCTGAAGGTAGAGCTGACTGCATATACTGATGGATAGGAGGAATCACTCTAACATCATATTATGAAACATGCAACAGGAGTCTGAGTCTCTTTTTTTCCTTCTCTTTACCCCTCCTAAATATGCATAAAACAGATTAATTTTGTGTGAGGAGTTAGGAAAGACTTTGAAGGAAAATGGCTTTTGACATTGAACTTGATCTTAAAGAATGACTAGAAATTTTCTAGCTGAGAGAAAGGAAAAAGACACCCCAGGGTTTTGCAATTAACAAATTACTGGAAACTTTAATGAAATCACTATCAGTAGGGGGTAGAAAAATTATGTTTATAAAACATGTCAGGGTGTTGGTTCATGGCCTGGTAGGGTAAGTTGAGTGGCTACATGTATGCATGTGGGCTTGGGCTATTTTTTGACAAAATACAAAAACTAAATTCAAATGCTTTTAGTTAAACACAAAAAAGGAAGATGCAAGCGTAGCTGTGTCCAGGATCAAAAGAAAACAGATGTATTTAGTGTCCATTTCTCAGCTTTGCTTTCCTCTGTATATTGCCTATATTCTTCTCATAGGCTCTCCATTGGCAAGTAAAATGACTGCCAATAAATTCAGGAAAAAGAGGAATTTATTTCTCCCATACTCTAATACTTTCCACCCATGGAAGAACTTCTGTTGCATGCGAAAAGAGTAACCTCATTGGTTCACACTGTATCCAATGCTCATCTCTCTCCCTCACACAAATGCTATGGAATTGTGAAGGAGTGATTTTCTAAGACAAAATGGAAGTGTTAGACAGATAAAGCAATAGATAAACACTATAATTGGCAAACTAGGTTAGGCCAGATAAAGGTTCTGATAAGCCAAGTGAAGAAGTCTGTATTTTATTCAAAAAGCAAACAACCGATTTTAGGCCTGGAATTGACATGATCAAGTTTATTTTTCTAAGAGTCAGTGCAGATGAGAACAGATTGTGTTGGGAAGAGGCTAGACTCACTGTTGTAAGTTTCACTACTGGTCCCAATTCTTCATTCATCCCTGTATCTACACCTTTGCCACGTGACAAGAGGCAGAATACATTTTCCCACTCCTTGGCTTGGAGTACAAATTAAATGGTGAGTGATTTGTTTTAACAAAAGTGTAAGCTTGGCCAGAGTGAACTGGATACCTTCAGAAGTGCTCTGATATTGGAGGCTTTAATAGTAATAGGCAGGAAAGGACAAGGGCCTACATCCAGACCATTGATTGCAAAGCAGTTGGGAGGGGAAATCTAAGACCTGATAGGTACTTAAGAAACATCTCAGGAAGATACAATTTAGTATGAAGGCAGTAAAGAGATTGTTTAGGGAAATATAGAATTGGAGGTGGAAATGTCCAATTTGACATTAGAATTAGGGACTTACGTGAGAGGACTGGAAGCAAATGAGGCTAAAGAAGTTGATAGTAACACAAGGAAGAATATGTAGAATGTGAGAGAATCAAGATCCTGGAGAGCTCCAATAAAAAGCCATAAAGATAAGAGAAATAGCCAAGAATTGAATCACTAAAGCCAATGGAGGAAGCCCTGGAATAATGAGATTTTGATTACCATGATTAATTATTACAGGAAAATTGAGTATCATGAGTGCTGAAAAATATGGTTAGTTTGGCAATTGAGAAGTATTAGCAACCTTGATGACATCAATTTTAAGACAATGGGAAAAGGAAGCCAATTTGGGATGAGTTGAGTGTCAGTGAGAAAAGATGGCAGGCAGTAGTAAACTTTCATGAAGTTCAGTGGTGACAGAAAGGGAGGATTGGTTTGACATGATATCAAATCCAAAGGGAATGTGATGCAGGCTAACGAGCAAGCCAGAGAAGAAAAGGATAGCAGAGAGGTTGACCTGTGGATAAAAACTGGGCTTTTGAAAATTTGTGAGGCTTACATTAGACAGTAATGATAATAATAATGATAATAATAAATAACTATAATTTACTTACTGGGTGTAAGCAGGGAAATATAATAACAATGATAATACTCAGGATATATGTACTGTCACATGTAAAATTCTAAAATGTTAGATGAGGTATAAAAATTATAGATGAGAAAACTGAGGCTTAGAGATATTAAATACTCTGACCAAAGTTGGTCATTTATAAACCACTATAGAAATGAATGTGTGTGTGCATTGTGTACACATATATATATTCATATACACATATATAGAAGAAGTAGGCAGATTAATTTTGCTTTGACAAAACAGTGGCACCTAAATAATTTCCTGTAAGTTAATGGAGAAATTTAAAGATAAGAAGTGTGAATCATCTGAAGGTTGGAGATGCCATATAGCATTTCTCTGCAGATGGCTAAGTAGAAGTGTTGCCTTGTTCTTTAATAACCATGGGCATAGCAAATTCAACTCTGAGAGCACTAGGTGTAAGGAATTCACATCATAAGCACTATAAGTAGTCATTCAACTACAGTAGTTGAGTAATTAGAAATGGAATTACACTTTTTTTTGTATAATACTGTGATTTTTTTGAGAACTAATAAATATTCATGTACAAATTTACCACTTAGGAAATATTAATTTTAAAATATTTGTCTATAAACTGATATATTTAACACAAACTGTAAAGAATATAAATGAATTTTCTTTTCCTGCAGAGAATACGACATGGAATATTGTAGGATCTGGGTTCATTACTCTTACTGACTCTTAACATTGCATACACAGCCAAATGGATGGTGTAGATGTTGTGGATGGGTTAGATGTTGCTGACTCCATGGGATATCTTCAAAGCTTCTTTTTAAAGCAAATACTGCATGTTCTCACTTCTAAGTGGGAGCTAAGCAATGGGTATGCATGGTCATACAGAGTGACATAATGGACATTGGAGATTAAGAAGCAGGAGGAGAGTGTGGCATGAAAAATTCCCTATTGGTTACAATGTACACTATTTAGGAGATGGATTAAAAACCTAAACTTCTCCACTATGCAATTCATCCTTGCAACAAAAAACCATTTGTACCCCCTAAATCTATTTAAATAAATAAATTGCTCTTCTTTTTTTTTTAATAGGACAATTGCTTTTATTTAGAAAATAGACTTTATTTTTTAGAGTAGTTTTAGATTCATAGCAAAATTGAGCAGAAGGTACAGAGATTTCCCACAGACCCTCTTGTCCTACATCTGCACAGCTTCCCTCACTATCCACTTCCCACATCAGGGTGATACATTTGTTACATCAATGAACCTATGTTGACAAATCATTACCATCTAAAGTCCACAGTTTCCATTAGGATTCACTCTTGTGGTTGTACATCCTATGGGTTTTGAGAAATGTATTACAGTATGTATCCAACAATTCAGTATCATACAGAACAGTTTCACTGCCCTAAGAATCCTCTGTGCTCCTTCTCTTTACTCCCCTCTCTCTCCAACCCTGGCACTTGCTGATCCTTCTACTGTCTCCATAGTTTTGCCCTTCCCAAAATTTCATGTAGTTGGAATCATACAATACTTAACCTTATCAGATTGACTTTTTTCACCTAGTAATGTTCATTTAAAGTTTATCTTTGTCTCTTCATGGCTTGATAGCTCATTCCTTTTTAGCACTGTATAATATTCCACTTTTTGGTTTGTACCACAGTTTACTAACCTACTGAAGGACATCTTGGTTGCTTACATGTTTTGGCAGTTATGAGTAAAGTTGCTATAAGATAAATATTTATGTGCATGTTTTAGTGTAGACATAAGTTTTCAACTCCATTGGGTAAATAGCAAGGAGTGCAATTGCTGGATCATATGTCAAAGAGTATGTTTAATTTTGTAAGAAACTGTCAAATTGTCTTCCAAAGTGGCTGTACCATTTTTCATTCCCACCATCAATTAATAAGAGTTCCTGTTGCTCCAAATAATTGCAAGCACTTTTATGTTGTCAGCATTTTGGATTTTGGCCAGTCTAATTAATAGGTGTGTTGGATATCTCATTGTTTTACTTTGCGTTTCACTAATGATGGATAAGATTGAGCATCTTTTCATATGCTTATTTTCCTACTGTATATCATCCTCAGTGAGGTGTCTGTTCAGGTCCTTTGCTCATTTTTAAATTGGGTCGTTAAGTTTTCTTATTGTTGAGTTTTAAAAATTCTTTGTATGTTTTGTCTAAGAGTCCTTTATCAGATGTGTCTTTTGAAAATATTTTCTCCCAGTCTGTGGCTTGTCTTTTCATTCTCTTCACAGTGTCTTTTGCAAAACAGAAGTTTCTAATTTTAATGCAGTTTAGCTTATCAGTTTTTTCTTTTATGGGTGGTGTCTTGGTGTTCTATATAAAAAGTCGTTGCCACATTCAAGGGCACTAGATTTTTTTCTATGCTATCTTCTAAGAGTTTTATAGTTTTTCATTTTGCAATTAGTTCTATGGTCCACTTTGAGTTAACTTTTTTGAAAGATATGAAGTCTGTCTGTATTCCTTTTTTGCATGTCCAGTTGTTCCAGCAACATTTGTTGAAAAACTATACTTGCTCCACTGTATTGCCTTTGTTCCTTTGTCAAAGATCAGTTGGCTATGCTTATATAGGTCTATTTCTGGGCTTTCTATTCTGTTCCATTGATCTATTTGTCTATTCTTTGGCCAATATCACACTGTTTTGATTCCTGTAGCTGCATATTAAGTCTTGAATTGGGGCAGTAATCCTCTGAATTTGGTGTTTTCTTTCAATACTGTGTGGGCTATTCTGGGTCATTTGCCTATCTGTATAAAAAATCAGTTTGCTAATATCCACAAAATAACTTGTTGAGTTTTTGTTTGTCTGTTTGTTTGTTTTTTGAGAGGATCTCACTCGATCACCCGGGCTAGAGTACAATGGTATAATCATAGCTCACTGCAGCCTCAAATGCCTGGGCCCAAGTGATCTTCCTGCCTCAGCCTCCCAAGTAGCTGGGACTATAGACATGTGCCATCACACCCAGTGAATTTTTTTTCTTTTCTGTAGAGATGGGCTCTCGCTACGTTGCTCAGACAGGTCTCCAACTCCTGGCCTCAAGCAATCCTCCTGCTTTGGCCTCCCAAATTTCTGGGATTATAGGTGTGAGCCACCATGCCCAGCTCACTTGTTGAGATTTTGATTGGGATTACTTTGAATCTATAGATCAACCTGAGAAAAATGACATCTTGACATTAAGTTGTTCTATCCATGAACATGGAATATCCTTCCATTTCTTTAGTTCTTTTGTAATTTCATTCATCAGTGTTTTGGACTTTTTCTCATATAGATCTTGTATGTATTTGTTAGGTTTATATCTAGGTATTTCTTTTTGATGGTGAAATGTAAATAGTATTGTGTTTTTAATTTTAAATTTCACATGATCATTGCTAGTCTATAAGAAAACAATTGACTTTTGTATGTTAACTTTGTATCCAACAATCATGCTATAATTGCTTATTAGTTCCGAGAATTTTTTGTTTATTCTTTTGGATTTTTGATGTCAAGAATCATATCATATACAAAGACAGTTTTATCTCTTCCTTTTGTCTGAGTATATCTTTTATTTCCCTTTCTTGACTTATTGCATTACCTAGGACTTCCAATATGATGTTGAAAAGAAGTGGTAAGAGGGGACATCCTTGCCTTAATCCCAATCATAGTAGTAATACTTCTACTTTTTCATTATTAATTATGATGTTAGCTTTACATTTTTTGTAGATGTTCATTATTGAGAAAATTCCCCTCTATTACTACTTTGCTGAAAGTTTTTATCATGAATGGGAGTTGAATTTTGTCAAATGCTTTTTCTGCATCTACTGATATGATCATGTGATTTTTCTTTAGCTTGATTTAATGGATAACATTGTTTGATTTTCAAATGCTCAACAAAACTGCAATAAATTTCACTTGGTCATGGTGTATAATTGTTTTTTTACATTGTTGGATTTGATTTTTTAATATTTTGTTGAAAATATTCATAAGAGATATTGGTCTTCAGTTTTCTTTTCTTGTAATGTCTCTGTCTGGTTTTGATATTAGGGTAATGCTGGCTTCATTTCAATGAGTTAGTAAGTGTTCCCTTTGCTTCTATCTTCTGGAAGAGATTGTACAGAATTAAAATAATTTCTTCATTAAATATTTTTTAGAATTTCCAAGTAAAACCATTTGGGTCTGATATTTTCTGTTTTGAAAGGTTATTAACCATTGATTCAATTTCTATAATAGATATAGGCCTATTCAGAATGTTACCTTCTTCATGTGTGAGTTGTGGCAGATTGTGTTTTTTAAGGAGGTGGTCTGTTTCAACTAAGTTATCAAATCTGTGGCCATAGAGGTGTTCATAATAGTCCTTTATTTAGTAGTAGTTTCTGTCTCCCCCCCCCCTTTTTTAACATTAGTTAGGCTAGTTAGAGTCTAATTTTTTAATCAATTTCTAATCAATTTTATGAGTCTTTTTAAAGAACCATCTTTTGGTTATTCTGATTTTCTATATTGATTTTCTGTTTTCAATTCATTGATTTCTGCTCTAATTTTTATTATTTCTTTTCTTCTGCTTAGTTTAGTTTTAATTTGTTCTTATTTTTCAACTTTTCTAAGGTGGAAGCTTAGATTGTTGGTTTTAGAGCTTTATTCTCTTTTAATATATGTATTCAACATTATAAATTTTCCAAGAACTGCTTTCTCTGCATTCCACAATTTTGAGAAGTTGTACTTTCATTTTCATTTATTTCAAAATGTTGTTTAATTTGTCTTGAGATTTTTTCTTTGATCTATGTGTTATTTAGAAATGTGTTACTTAACCTCCAAATATTTTGGGGTCCTCCAGCTATCTTTTCATGATCAATTTCTAGTTTAATTTCATTGTGATCTGAGAACATACTTTGTATGATTTCTTTTTTAAAAATTTGTTAAGGTGTACTTGATGGTCCAGAATGGTCTATCTTGATGAATGTTCAACATGAGGTTGAAAAGAATGTGTATTCTGCTATGGTTGGATGAAGTAGTGAATTGATGTCAACTATTAGTATATACAGTTGATTGATGATGCTGTTGAGTTCAACTGTGCTCTTACTGATTTTCTTCCTGCTATGTCTGTTCATTTCTGATAGAGGGGTGGCGAAGTCTACACTTATAATAGTAGATTCATTTATTTCTCTTTGAAGTTCTATCAGGTTTTGCCTCATGTATTTTGATGCTCTGTGATTAGTTATATACACATTAAGGATTATTATGTCTTCTTGGAAAATTGACCCCTTTATTTTTACATAGTGCTGCTCTTTATCCCTGATAACTTTCTTTGCTCTGAAGTCTGCTCTGTCTGAAATTAATATAACTGCTCTCACTTTCTTTTGATTAGTGTTAGCCTGGTATATCTTTCTCCATCCCTTTAGTTTTAATTTGTGTATGTTTACACTTAATGTAGATTTCTTTTAGACAACATATATTAGGTCTTGTGCTGTGATCCCTCCTAATAATCTCTGTCTTTAAATTGATGTATTTAGAACATTGATCTTTAAAATGATAACTGATGCATTTGGATTAATATCTATCATCTTCATTAATGTTTTCTATTTATTGTTTTTTCTTTGTTTCTATTTTCTCTTCTGCTCTCTCTCTCTTTTTTTTTTTTGCTTCTGTGGTTTTAACTGAGCATTTTATGTGATTCCATTTTCTCTCTTTTTTTTAAACATATCAGTTATAATTCTTTTTTTTTTAACTTTTACTTTTTTCAGTGGTTGCCTTTGAGTTTGCAATATATTACAACTAACCCAGTCCACTTTCAAATAACACTATACTGCTTCACTGATAGTACAAACACCTTCTAATAACAAAATGATTCTGATTCCTTTACCCAGTTTTTTCATCATTACTGTCACCAATTTTACTTATACATGCACATACATGCGCATGTATATATAAGCATATATAATTGAATATATTTTTGCTAGTACTATTTTAAACAAACTATTATTTGTTAGTTCAATGAAGGATAAAAATGTTTTTTATTTTACCTTCACTTATTCCTTTTCTGATTCTCTTCCTTTCTTTACATTTTCATTTGTCTGAGAAAGTCTTTATTTCTCCTTTACTTTGAAGGATAATATTGTAGGGTACTGAAATCTAGGTTGCTGGGTGGGTATTTTTTTTTTTTCTCTCACAACACTAAATATTTCTCTCCACTCCCTTCTTGCTTGTGTGGTTTCTGAGGAGAAGTCTGATGTACTATGCTCCTCTCTAGTAATCCGTTGTATCCTCTCGCTTCTTTAAAGGTTTTTTCTTTATTTTTCATTTTCTACAGTTTGATGTGATATTGAGTCTAGTTCTGATACTTTTTCTGCCCCTTGAACTATATATTTTGTCTTTTCATATGCCTTGTTATTTTACTGTTTTTGGTGAGGGGGATCACCAGACATAATGTACTGGGTGAAAGGAATTGCAATAAATAGGCCTTTAGTAACGTGGTGGTAAGGTGCGGGGGAAAGAAAGGGTAAGTGTTCCATAGTCCTGTGATTAGATCTCAGTCTTCTTGTGAGCTTGTGCCCCTGGACTGTGAACTTCACAAGTGCTTCTCAATACCTCCCTTTACCCCACTTAGAGGGGACAGGATGGCTAGAGTGCACTGGAGTTGGGTATTTCCCTTCCTCCAGATTGGTTAGTCTCTGATACAATCTTAATAGTTTAGGCTTTGCTAAAATAGTTTCTCTTGAGGGCAGGCCTTATTAAGAAGAGGCATATTTCAAAATGGCTTCTTTTCCCCTCTCCCTATCAGAAACATGAGAACATTTTTCTCAAATATTTACTGTGAGAATCTGGTTAAGTTTCTGGAGGTAAACTCACAAAAGTGTAGACTCCTCTATAACTGGGGTCTCTTGGAGTTTTTAACTTTCTGACTTGTCCACTCTGCACCTCTGGCAATTCATCAATGACAGTTCAGGTTTTCCTACCCCAGCACTAGCTCTCATGAAGGTGTCTGCTTACGGGTTTCTGCTCTAGTCGTGATTCTCTATATCTGCCTGTCTGTCTCTTCAATTCTGGGGGCAGCAGTCTGCTTGGTGACTTCACTTCTCAGATGATAGATTTAAGAAGAGCTGTTGATTTTTCATTTTGTTCAGTATTTTACCTGTTACTATGGAGGAGTGATGATTTCAAACTCCTGCATGTTAACCTGGAAACCAGAAGTCACAAGCTGCATTTTAAATAAATCTCTGGAATGTATTGTTCAATTATTTTTCATAAAGATAATTTTAGAAGAAAAAATATGCTATTGATTTTTATTTTATTTTAATTTTACCCAGTTGCAGTTTTAATATTTATAGGGCAATTATATATATATTTTAATTATTAATATTTTAATATTTATAGGGCAAATATAAAAAGTAGTTTACATTGATATCTACAAGTTTATAATGCTAATTTCAGATATAAAGCAAGTTGTTTCATCATGGCTTCATATTTCTTTACTACTGGTCAGGCATTTTAGTTGCAAACAACATAAGCCTTCTCTCATTAACTTAAACAGAAAAGGAATTTACGGGAAGATTGTGAACACAAATAATATCCAGAAAGACTGGAACACAAGGCCTAGCAAGGATACAAGGGAGGAAAGATAGAACCAAAATCCTCTATTTGTCTCAAGGTTGTTCCCTAAGGACACCAAAGAACACCAGAGGGTCATACTGAGAGATCCTCAATGCCACCAGATTTGTTATAAAATAACCTCAGTCTGACCTATTGCCTTTGTCTCATTCCCCCAAGATCCAAACTCTTGGGTAGAAATACCTGACTAGGCATACATCACTCACTTGCCCTCCTTTTTAGGAGTAAGTAGAGGTGAATTATTTCCCAGTACTTCTTCTGCCACTACCACTGGATTCCCATGTATCATATGATGCCCTCCTGTCCCGATTAGAACAACATTCAGAAGCTGAGCAGCACAGCCGAAACAACAAATGCCTCTGCACCTTTATATTTGACCATGAGAAAATAAGCAAGCATTTCTAGTCTAAATAAAACAGGTGCTAAAATGCATATAGAGTCCACTGCTGGCTTAAGGCCTGACATACACAATAGGTACTAAATAAATGTTTGCTAAATTGAGTTCTAGATAAACAGAAACAGTATTGCAAATAATGCAAAATATTGCATACTATGGGTACCATTTACATTTGCCATTGGAATACACTGTGTGACTTTTATAGCGAATTTACTCTTGCTTGTGCTTAAACTAGTAATAAACATAAAATAAAACTAGTAATAAAAATGAAACTAGTAATTCCTTGAGCCCATACCACCTAATAATAGTTGGGAAAGGTAGCTCAGAAACCTGCTGAGTGGCATTAACCATCTAAAGGGAGATAATCAAACGCTGGTTAACCAAAGATTAAGAGGCATTTCGAAGAGCAATTTGTTGTGGTTTGGAAGGATGTCTAGAGTCAGAGATTTTGGCACAACTTTAAAGTTGCTTATCATAAGCTTTTTAGAAATTATCTGAACCTGTTCGGTCAGAAAATTGGGCTGCAAATCCCATGATACTAAATATTTTTCATAAGATATCAAGAATGGATAGGTTTAAATTGGTTTGAAAATTCTGCAAGAACAGCACTTTTCAGTGTATTGCAGTATTTCTGACTGACACCTATCCTAATCCCAGGCCATGCATGCATAGCTTCATGAAATGTGCAGCATCAAATAAATTACCAAGCTTTTTGAACTTTGAAAAGTCACAAAAAAAAAAACAAAAACAAGAAAACTCTTGATTTGAGGGATCGTGAAAAGTTTAGAGTTTCCTTTAGGAAAGCCAAAGTGCCCAACCCTTTTCACAGTGTAACCACTTAGTGTAAAAATTTCCAATAAATAAGTTATTCATATAACCTTGTCACTTCAATTTTTACAAGTGTTCTTTTTTGTCTCTGGGCCTGTATACCATATCACACTTACATCTGTCTTTTTCTGCAATGGGCTACAAACTGTATTACAGCAGAGTTTCAAAACTGCCATGCATCATGACAAAGGTAGTATGCATATAAAGGGAAAAGCACAGGAGCATCTATCTGTTCTCTTGGAGCTTACCTTCACTGGTTCTTCAGTCTGCCCGGCTTGCATACCTAGTCTCTACTCTAGGGCAGCACCCTGATGTCTGTCTAAAGACTCACTTGAAGCACAAACAGCTAAAAGCTAGTTTTGGACTGCAAATTAATATGCCCCTACTTTAGCAAGATCTTTTTTGCATTCATCATTTTTAACTGGGGTTGAAATTAAAAATAATTTCCATGAAAGTAAGAATTAGCTCTCACTGTTAATCAAATGCATTTAGTTATATGATGGTGATTGCTTCTAGTAGAAGGGAAAAAAAGAAAATGAATACTAGAGTAATATGGGTTGGGAATATTTTATCAAAAGAAGAAAGTAGGGATTATGAATCTAAGAAAAGCTAAATTTCAAAAGGAAGAGTAATTGTAAGTATTCCTTTCTTGCAAACTTACTACTTAGTTGCCATAATGCAAGTAAAGAAACTTACATAAGAAGCATTTGGTAATTTGTGTTGAGCATCTATTTTGTGCCAGGAGCTTGTGTTTTGTGCTAATGCTTTTCAAGTGAAAAAGCATAGTCCCTACTCTCAAGAGTTCACATTTTAGTGTAGGGGAACAGAAATATAAAACAAATGAATCAAACATATTATTATCCTTATGGGAGGTGCAAATTATTTTTTTAAAGCTGAGATTGCTCAGAGTTCTATATTTTAATGTTTTTATGGATATAGCCAAGTGAGTATCATTTTATTTGATTTAACATTAGAGAAAAAAAATAACCTCAAACTCTACAAATCTGGACTTCCTACCATGCTGTATAATCAGGGTATTGGGGTTTGTTTGTTTGTTTTTTACTTGGAAAACAAAAGAGAAATCATATGTCTCCTCACCTTTCAGAAATTTTTTGAGTAACAACCAGATTATATTTTCATATCCTTCAAGAACAACAACTGTTTTGTTCGTAATAGACAACTGACTTAAATAAAATCCAATCCTTGCCTGGGAGACTCTATCAATAAAGAGAAAATGAAAGACACTAGGAAAAGGTGTATGACTCACATTTTGGGAAAGTAGCTGTTGTTAGTTTCAATTTTCTTCAATTAGGATGGATGTTAGTAAGGATGTTAACCCTGTCATTCTGGCTTAAGTCCAACTTGGGTAATTACATTCTGCCTACTTAAATTCTCTTTGGGTCCAAAGACATCCTTCATCCTCACCTCACACTGTTCTGTGATGTTGTTGCACACAGCTAAAGAGAGGCTACATTTAACTCTGGGCATGGCAGCATTTCTGTGGTGAAAGTTTGATCCTTCTGCATAAATTCACTTTTAGGGTGAAGGTTTTGAAACATGTAATGTAATAAAGCAAAAGAAGCCATATGGCATTCCTAACTGAAGATACAGGAAAAAAAATCCGGTAGAATGAATTGTCTCTGACAGGGTCTCTGCAGTAAGGGGAGATTCTTTTAGCTGGCCCTGGCTGTAAATGTAAGATCATTATCATTAGATCTTTAAAATACCAACAAGCAAAATATGAAGAGATTTAAAGTCACCTTTAAAATCACCCCAAAAGTTCAGTCTCAATTATCTACAATCAATGTCATTCTCCTTGACTAGAAATTGGTACCAGAGAATAAATTCTAAGAAGAGGAAATTCTAAAAGTACAATTGATGCTGACAGTTTATCAATGGAAGTACGATTCTAAGTCATGCTCATCTATGTACTAACCCTCTGTTTATTTCTCTGCTCCACCTACTTTGCACTTTTGCCATATTTTTGTAGGGACATTAGACATTGCTCAAGAGTAACCTTTAGTACAAATACTTAAAACTCTTTCTTAAAGATTTCATTTAGAGATATGCACTGAGCTTCATGCACTGTAAGATGGCAAAAATTTTTACAAACCTTTATAAGTTCCCAGGGAAATCTCCTCTCTGTAGAAACTATGAATAAAGTCACTGAGGGTTTACATTCCTTAAATGTAAAGACTTAAATTGTTTAATGATAAATATACACTAGCTATGATACAATTACTCATATAAAAGATTACTGATTTTAAGGCATATTAAGTAAAAAATTGACAAATTGACCAAGAAAAAAGAAAAGAAAACACTAATAGATAATTGGACAAAGAATAGATAAAGGTGATTTATAAAAGTGAAAAGAGCACAGGAAATTTATAAAACTAGAAAAGGAGACATATTTAATGTTACAAGAATTACAGTTAAATAACTAGAATACAACATTTTTTAGCAATTAAACAGTCAAAAATGGCAACACAATATTGGAAATGTAATAAAGTAAACAGTAGCACATTGTTGGTGAGAGTGTGAATTGGTACAATCCACTTGGAAAGCAATTTGGTAATTTTTATCAAGAGGCTTAAAAGTCCTTTTCCTACTAATAAATCCCATCTTTGATAATCCATTTTAGAAAAATAATCCCTTATGCAGATAAAGCTTTATGGACAAAGATATTTATGGTAGCAAAACATATAATTGCAATCAATCAATCAAGGAACACTAAATGCCCAGCAACAGTCTCCAGAGAACTTACATTTATTTGGGGGAGATAAGCAACAAGTAATGAATATGATATATAAGTTACTTATATAGTATATTAAATGGTGATAAGTGCTAAAGAAGGAAAAAGAAAAAAATAGAGCAGAGTAGGAGGGAACAGAAGTACTAAGAACAGGCAGCCTGTACTATTCAGTAGGGTAGTCAAAGTCGGCTTCATCCAAAAGGTGATATTTGAGCAAAGCTTGAAGAATGTAAGGAAGATAGTACCACGAACACCCATGAAAAGAGAATTCCAGGCTGGAGGTAGAGCTATAGCTAAGGCCCTTAGGTAAGAACTTGCTTGTCATGTTCAAGGCACAGAGGTCAATATGGTCAGAGAAGAGTGGGCAAAGGGGAGAGGAGGTTAGAGAGACAATAGACCAGCAGAGCATGGGGCTTGTGAGTCATTGTAATGGCCTTCACTTGTACTTGGGATGACATGGGGAGCCACGGACATTGGTTTTGGACAGAGGAATGACATGACTTGACATATATTAACAGTATCGATCTAGCTGCTGTATTGAAAATAAACTATCTGGGGCAAGAATAGAAGCAGAGAGGCCTATTAAAGAAGGTATTACAGTTATACAGGCAAGAGATGATGGTGGGTTGGACCAGTGTGATAGCTGAGGAAGTATTGAGAAATGACCAAACTGTAAAACAATGTTGAAGAAAGGGTCCACAGGATTTCCTAATGAATTAGAGGGAGTAGGGGGATTAAAAGAAAGGGAAGAATCATAGGTGACTCTAAAGTTTCGGCCTGAGCAAGTAGAAGGGCAGAGCTGAGATTAACCACGGGTAGGAAGGCAGAAGGAACAGCACTGAGAGAGAGTTCAGGAATTCTGTTGTAGGCTTACTATCTGAGATGTCCATTAGACATGAACAGAGAGATGGTGACTAGATATTGGATATATGCGTCCAGAATCCACGGCAGAGGTCTAGACTAGAGATACAAATTTGGGAGTCATCAGCTTATAGTTAGTATATAAAATGACAACTCTGGATGAGATCAACTGGACAGTAAATGTACACAGAGAGGAGAAGTGATCCAAGGACAGAGCTCTGGGGTTCTCTAATATTAAGAGTTTGAGCAGAAGAAGAGGAAGCAGAAAGGAGCAATCAATGAGGCAGGAAAAAATGCCTGGTGTTACTGAATTTGTATGAAGATATTACATGGACAAAGAGGGAGTGATCAGTTGTACTAAATGATGCTGATAGTTAAGAGGAAGATGGAGAACTTATCACGTGGCTTAGTAATATGGAGGTCATTGGTAACTTAGATGAAAGCAGTTTTTGTGAAGTGGTGGGAATGAAACCTTATTTGGACTGGGTTTAAGATAATATGATAAAAGAAGAACTGAGCCATCTATATCAAAGACAATCTCTTCAAGAATAAAAAAGATTTTTTTGTATTGTCTGTGAATAGCCCTGTTAGTTACTTTCTTTCATCCTATTTATTCCTTTTTCAGCTAGAATCAGAAAATGTATGTCTAAACTGCATAATGGCCCTAAATGCAATTTCATTTACCTCCAGCATGGAAGTATGTGAAAAAAAATCTGTCTAAATTTCACGCCCCCATGGTTAGCATTTGGATTTACTGCAATGATACTCATAGGATCTTAATTGTTATTATGAGAAAAACAAATGTATAATAGGCCTTGCCCATTCGTAAAGCTTGAAGCATTTAGCTATTCTAATTTAAATATACTGAAACCCCATTTCAATCTCGAACCCTACCT
This sequence comes from Eulemur rufifrons, assembly GCF_041146395.1. Taxonomy (NCBI): domain Eukaryota; kingdom Metazoa; phylum Chordata; class Mammalia; order Primates; family Lemuridae; genus Eulemur; species Eulemur rufifrons. The sequence goes on along the minus strand of NC_090983.1, from coordinate 61,906,695 downwards.
GGGGCATAGCTGTGGAGTTAGGATTCGCTCCTTAGGTTTCAGGTCCATGGAGGAAGTGTGGCAGGGGAAGGTAAACCCTATTCTTCAGAGGCTGCCCCGAACACTCATGGATCATGAGGCCATCACAGATAGAGTGTGGGGATGGGGGAGGGGGGAGGGGGGAACGTCTTTGCCAGTTCTCAAAAGTTAGCTCCCTTAGGTATGGCACTCTCTCCTCAAACTTATCCCACCTAGTATCCTGCCCAAGACTTCACATAGCTTCTAACACTTCGACAAAGAGATTTAAAAAAAAAAAACAAAAAACAAACCAAAAAAAGACATAGGTTCAATTCTTAAAGGCAGGGAAGGCATTATTGGGAGTGGGCAGGGCAAAGTAGCAAAAAATTATGAAAGGAAGACTTTAAAAAGAACAACTAATGGTACTAAGAAATTTTTAAAATATTCACTTACTTAGCAACATTGCATATGATCAATCCTCTCAAAACCACTTTATATGCCATCATTAGAATTTCTATTCTCTTTACAGCCCCTAGTTCACCTCCCTAAGCTGCTCTGAAGAATCCCATAGACATGATATGATCTTGATTTACTTATGTTCAACTTTATTCTAAAAAGGTGTTTGAGGATCCCTAAAGTAACACTACACCACCAAGGTGGAAAACACAAAACAAACAAAAACACAAGATAAAGGTATTAGGGCAAAAAGAAAATCATACAAATCATAATTATTCTAATGATGGATATTTCACATGCCATGTACTGTTAGATATTGTAAATAAATCACCTTATATAATCATCTCAGCTACTCTGTAAGGAAGGTGTTTTTAGTTTTTTATTTTCAGATGAGGACATGAAAACTTAGAAAATTTAAGTCACTGGCCTAAGGTCACAGGGCTAGTAAATACTAAGAGTCGAGATACCAGTCCCTGGTCAGCTGACTCCAAAGATGATACTCTGAACTATATAGAGGTGAGTGACACAAATGTACATTATAAAGTCTTATGCAATTAAAAGGATTGGGGTTATGTTTGGACAAAGATTCCCAGTGGCCTGAGCAATGAGGAAAACTGAACAGTTACAAGATGCACGTTGAGATAAAACAAACAAAACTTTCACTTAAGGAAAGCAAAATTTGTACTCTTCCGTCTCCACACATATCTTCATGTATTTATGGGGAAAATATGTAATGTAATAGATTCTATTCTCAATAACATCCTGTAATAAATACATTATCGAGTTTTGAACAACTTTTGATCATCAAGTCTGTTAATGCAAGCCAATGCAAAAATTCAAAACAAAATTTCTTAATAGTGGTGTAGGTTAAGGAAGAAGCAGAGAGGTACTGCAAGCCAGTTATGCAACTCTCTAATTGTCTGGCTAGATTCAAAGGTAGGCTTTAGAATATTTAGAGCTTCTGAACCAGTGAGTCTTCATTGGTGTCACACTTCATCGCCTGCTCGTCCTCACCTTTTACCCCCTGCACCAACCAGGTGGCCAGTAAGGGAGGATAAATTATGAAAAAGCATATTCAGAATTGAAATGTGATTTAATATTCATAAAATTTAAAGAATATCAATATTATAAAACAATACCTATAGAAGTAAAGCTAACTTCTTGATTGGTAGGAATATAAACAAAATAGGCATACTCAATAGGCAAGCTTTTGAGACTCTCTCGGGAAGCATGAGGTTTATATGTTTATTAATGGGAGCACAAGTTCAAACAATGTTGTAAAACACTTATTTTGATGAATAGACAGGCGACATATTCTTTGTGCAGTACTCACTGCAACAAATTTAAAACTATACTCCTGCAAGAAGCTGGAGTGCTGAAAGGTTATGTTGCTGATTAAGGACAGATACATATGCTTCAATAATTAGATGAGCCAAAAATAAAGTTTTCCCCACTCATGACAATTCATAACACTAAGCAGGATTTGAATATTAACAGATTGTCACCCAAATCCACATAGGATTGGACCACTGGAATGCCTATGAACAACCCCAAAATTAACTTTTGTAAACAGCCCTGGGTCCTCTCCATGGACAAGTGAACATTTGCACTCTTGTATGTCACCTCTTTGCAGATAAAGGTCCTGAAGAGGACAGTTATAGTTAGAGAGCACCTCTGTTGATCACTATTTAGGAAGATGACTATTTAAAAAATATTCGAATTTTGTAATGATTTAATAAGGTCTCACTGTCACTTACAAATACACTTTCTTCCTTAACCTTTCCTAAAACAGATATTATTCTAAACCTTATTATCTTCACCCTGTTTTGCAAATGATGTGGTTTTCCATTCTGCACAGTACATGGAAAGAATTCTGGGTAACTTGAAGAAGGCATGATAATTTTTAAGAAATTTTTTATGTCCTCTCACAGACATAAACGACTTGAAATGAAGTTCATCAAAGAGAATCACATTACCTTAATCTGCTAAGATCTAGGCCAATAGATTTGTTTTTTGGGTTATAATGGTAGTAAACAGGCATTTGCCATGTACCCACAAATATTTGGAAAGAATCAAACCAAAGAATGCTTGGAAGTTTAGTAATTTTAGGGCTAATACTCTTTTCACAAGTATATTTCTAGCCCAGAACCAGAAAGCCAATTTTCTTTCTGTATACACCATTCTTGCTTTGAGTCTTCACACATAGTTCTAAGCCTGAATCTCAGCCTAGTTTCCTGGTGGGAAGTTATTGTTTTTCTTCCTTCGGTGAGAATGATTTAAGAAAACCACCAGGGTGGATGGTTAAATGGTATCACTGAGCAACAAGGTCTCGTGGACCCTACACTTTCTCAGCGATCCCTCAGCCATTAGCAGTTGCTCCCGCTACCCACGCGTATCAACAGCATCCTGCACACTGGCAGCTTCCCCAAACGATGGCAGCCTTCACAGAATCCTGACCATCCCCAGAAATCTTTCACTAGGTAAAATAAACTCTAGGCTCTTCCATACACAACAATTTAGAAGTAACTCTCAAATTTTATTTAACGAGAGCAAAATTTGTTGAGCCTTCATGCTTTATTAAGAACTCCAGGATAACATTCGTGTAACATAGTTTTCTGAAGAAATCAAGTCATAGTATTTATTATACATTCAATTTATAAAAACAAAACAAGTTCTTATCAACCACAGTGACACATTTCTAACCACTCTCCTGTAAGTTGTTTGAAAACTAATTTGAAATTTCCATATCTCCCTCCTGGAAATGATCAAATATAAATATCTGAGCTAGACTTTTTCCTTTGTCATGCCAGTTGTAAATTGAGACTATGAAATACCTCTGAGCCAATTAAAGCTCACCAAACTAGATTAAAGCTAAATTCATAGTTATTCTACACACACACACACACACACACACACATTGCTAAATACAATCTCTCCTTTTTGAGTCAATGAGTTTTTAACATAAGCTTAATTCTAATATCAGTATCAAAATTTATTCTTCCTGTGTTTTTATCCCAATGTAGTATTCTCAAGGTGTATCGACACTTTGCATTATCTTATGATCTAAGAACATGCCTCAGAAATGCATATTAACACACACCTTCCAGAGTTGAGGAGAAACTAAATCATATTAGAATTTATTATAGCATGGGTTGATGACACTGAGATCACAGATAGACTGGAGAACCAACTGAGAAAATATAATTTTCTCAGGGAATTTTTTTATACCAGTTGTGTTGGCTAATCACAATTCTCTCTTCTCATTTCAAACTCCAGTTATTTGACTGTGCCAGTAGAAAGAGGGAAAGATCCATTGTGAAGATCAAGGTGTCAGTCAACTTCTGCAGTGATCACCAGTATACAGTCATGAGTTGCTTCACAATAGGTATACATTCTGGGAAATGCATGCTTTGATGATTTTGTCATTGTGCAAACATCGTAGAGTGTACTTACACAAACCTAGATGCTATAGTCTACTGCACATCTAAGCTATATGGTATAGCCTATGGCTCCTAGGATACAAGCCTGTACAGCATGTTATTGTCATGAATACTGTAGGCAATTGTAACACAGTGATAAGTATTTTTGTATCTAAACATATCTAACATAGAAAATGTACAGTAAAAATAAGGTATTATGATCTTATGGAACCACCCATGTATGACTGAAATGTCACTATGTATACTGGGCTTTTTAATATATTTTCATCTATGGCCAGCCATTTCTACTGTCAATGTGCCAAACTTTAAAAAAATGTAAAGAACATCATTACATTCTGCTAGTGTAGAATTTAGAGGAAGATCAGAAATGCCAAACAATATGCTAATGAAACAATTAAAGCCATCCAATAACTTAAGAATATACGGAATTAGTAAAGTAGTTAACATTTTTATTCCATTACATGGTAGAGTCAATCCTTCTCTTCACATTTGGCTGTGTATCTTCCAGGAATAATCTAAATCATCTTCCAAGGCCCAGCTCAAATGGCTCCTCTAATCTGCAGCTTTCTTTGAAAACCAATTCTTCCACACTCCTTCAAGCAAAATTAATTGCTTCTTCTCTATTCAGACAATACATTACCCAGGACTCTATTTAGAGCACTTTCACACTGTATAATATTCTTCAACCCACATATATCAACAGCTTCCATGCTCAGGAAGCTTCACACAATTCTAATATGTCTGAACATAGGTAGAGTTTTTGTTTTTTCCTAGTAGGCCATAAAGACAGCACTATGTCTTGTTATCTTGGAATTCTCATTGCCAAGCCTCATGCTTAGTATAGGCTAGGAGCTCAGTGAACATTTGTTTCAACATTCTCCCTTGCTGGTTCTGCTTACATGAAAAACGACTGTCTTGTCTGACCTGTATTATTTATTCAGCATCCTCCAAAACCACGATGTTGTACAAACTAGGCAGAAACAAGGCCCAGAATGTAGGAATAATGGAGAAAGAGAAAAAAATTACTTCTTGTCCAAAATGTAATGGATTATCTAAAAGATTTACTAAAACAACATGTGTTTTGCTATTTGTCCTACATCGTACAAGCTTTCTAAAGCTTCATTCAATCATTTCATAAGCAATATTAGCACATACCAATTTATAAAACAATGACTTGAGATCTGAGTTTCAGCTCTAAAAGAAAATTGAACTGAAGGAGTTTATATGGCTACATTCTGTCTTTAAGTTAGTATTAATTATTTTCACCAACCTCAGAATTATATATATTACATAGCAATTATTACATGTAAGTGTACATACCCACCAAAGATATAAATAATACTGATGAACTGGCAGATATGGAACATTTGGCAAGGGACAAAATTGGAATTGCTATGATCTTACAGCTAGACACACATGGTTAGGCACCTAGAATATTTTTTGTCAGGGATGTTCTACATAAAATTTTTCCACTAGATTCATTTCTAAATGTTCTTTTAGTCTCTGAAAAAGGGAGTGCAAGATCAAAGTTCTTATAAAGTACCAAGAATTATCTGTGGTATATATGCTCCCATTAGATTCTGCAGGGTGACTAGATTAGTTACTAACATAGTTCAAAGTGGTGAACAGAGTAGGAGAGGAAGTGCTTCTGCCAATGTAGTATGAACTGAAGCTTTGAAGTCTGTATTCTGAAATTCTGAAATTCTTCAGTCTACAGATTATAAAGTGGCACTCAAGATATAACTCCACCTATGTGCAGACACACTACAGTAGAATTCAAAACTAACTTTACTTCTCTACAGACTTCAAATATTGTAGTTTTACTGCACTTATTTCATAGTAATCATATTTGTGTGTGTGTATATATATATATAATGTACAAAATAATAGCATATTTTAATATTCCAATTTTTTTGTCCAAATGACCAGCACACAATATTTGTAAAAATTGCCAAACTTTACCAAGTAATTAATATCTACATGTAGATTAGGGATAGGGATTTTTTAAAGATATTTTCAATTATAGAAATACTATAGCACTACTGAAAGTTTTAAAAGAGTAGGTAAATGAAAACTATTAATCCTACCAACTCCAATATAATTATCACTTTTGTGGAAGTCCTTCAGGTCTTTCCTCTTTATGCATGTTAGCATAATTATAATGATTACATGGCTGCACCATTTTTCATTATTTTCCCTCCACTTAAGTATTTCCCCTCTTGCTTTAAAGTTTGTATTTTTTCTACTATAATCCTTTTTGATTCTCATTTTCTGCGTGAGATAAAAGTGCACACTAGCTGTAAAATAAATAAAGTCAAGAAAGGTATAAAGAAGAAAGAAAAGAAATCCCTTGAAGTTCCACGATCTGGAGACAACCGACCATAGACAGAATTGTGTTGAGTATCTATAATGCTTTATGGCTATTTATAGAATTCAGGTATGATACTGTCTCAGGTTGGCTTATATTATTAAATCTAGGTGTTAAGGATTTTTGACTTATTCCTCGGAATTATGCTGCAGCATACATTTATACAGGGATCCTACCAGGCTCAGGGTCCCACTGAAGAAAGCAAGGGAAGGAAGGAAGTGATGGTTTATACAGAAATTGCTGTAACTCTTACCACATGCATTGAGTAAAATGAAACTTGCTACCCAGGCCCACATAATTGGAAGATAGATCAGTGTACAAACTAAAAGTATAAACTTGGGGGCTGGGCCTGGGGAAGGGCAACAAAGTTTGTTAAATCTTAGAAAGAAAACACAGTAAGGAAAAAGAGAGTAGCTGGGGAAAACCACTTTACATGAGTTGGTCAGAGAAGGCCTTTCTGAGGAGGTGACATTGGGCTCAGGTCACAGTCAGACACAGGGAAAGCTAAGTTATGCCTGTTCCAAGACAAGTGTAATATAATACATACAAGTGCAATGTGCTGGAGCTGAGAAAAAGCTGGAGCTCAGTGAGTGCGGAGTGAGTTGCATGATACGAAGTTAGAGATGGGATCACAGAGAGAAACTTGTATTTTATTCTAAAGATTGTGGATAGCCATTGAACGGATTGAAGTAGAGTATGGGGTGTGTGTGTGGGGGGGGTGTTTATGTGTGTGTGTCAAAATCAGGTTTATGATTCATTCAGTCTGCTTTATGGAAAATGTTTTGTGGTGAACAAAAAATGGAAACAGGGAGAGCATTTAGGAAGTTCTAGTTGTCAAGAGATGTTATGGTTTAGACTAAGGTTGTGGCAGCGGAGAGCCTAGCTCTCTACAGGAGAGTCTAGCTTCTACAAGATTTCCTAAAGGATCACATATTTTTATCTCCCTGAAGCTTTTGAAACCCACAAACAACAGAATACTATCATTTCAAAAAAAAAAAAAAAAAACAAAAACGAGAAGCTAAGGCTCCTTACAGAGGGTATCAGAGGCTTGGAACATCAAGGAAAGCCAATATATTACCATACATAGAAGGATTCTGGACTAACTCATGACAAGTAAATGAGGGTGACGTGGAAAAAATGCAAGGGAATTTTGATGTTTAAAGGCCATGAAATAAAATAAGTAATACATTTTGGTTCTCAAGAAAAACTGCACAGGAGCAGAGCAAGATAGCCAAATAGAAACTTCCAGTGATCGTTCTGCCACACGAACACCAAATTCAACAACTATCCACACAAGCAAGCACCTTCAGAAGAACCAAAAATCAGCTAAGTGATAACACTGCCTGGATTTAACATAATATCAAGGAAAGAGGCACTAAAGAGTGCAGAAAAGACAATCTACCATTGCCTACACCATCCCTCCCTTATCCCTGGGCAATGCTGCACCAGAGTACCCAGTGGAGAGAGAATCTGTGTGCCTGGAGGAGGGAGAATGAAGTAATTGTGGGGCTTTGCATTGAACCCCAGGGTTGGGGTTCACAGAAGAACACAGCACAGGGCAGAGTTCTGCCAGTGCCCATGGAGGAAGCATTTAAACTGGCCAGGCCAGAGAGAAACCCTCCACCCTGAAACCCGACTTCCAGCTAGCCCCATCACCAGGAGACAAAAAGCAGCCTGGGGCCTAGATTAAATTCATAAGGCAGTCCAGACACAAAACTTACATTCCTTGGGAAATTTCTGTGGCTGTGCTGGCTCAAAGCCACTGGACTTGGGGTGCATGTGACCCAGTGAGACACCAGTGGTATTGGCCAAGCCAGTGCCTGTGTGACCTTTCTCCCCACCCCCCAACTACAAGTAGTGTGGCTCATGGAGTCTTCTTCCACTTGGGGAAAGGAAAGGGAAAAGTTCAGAGGACTTTGTTTTGGAACTTGGGTTCAGCTCAGCTACAGTAAAATAAAGTACCAAGCAGACTCCTGAAGCCCCTGAGTCCAAGCCTTAGTTCCTAGAAGGCATTTCTGGACCCACACTGGACCAGAAGGAAACATGCTACCCTGAAGACCCACCACCTGCTGACTAAAGAGCCCTTGGGCTTTGAATAAACATCAGAGTTAGACTAACTCTGGGCTTTGGGTGAGACTGGGCTGGCTTTAGGATTGACCTGGCACTGGTGGTCATGAGGCATTGCCCACATCACTCTTTCCCCAACTCCAGCAGTTCAGGACAGAGGGTGAGAGAAGAGAGTGATAGACTTTGCCTGGTAATCCAGGGAATTCTCCTGCATCTTACCCAAGTCCACCAAGGCAGTACCAACAGGAGTCAACAAGAGTCATCACTGGGCTTGGGGCACACTCAGTGCTGAAATGCCTGCAATGACCAAAGACTTAGATCACAACACGCAACTCCCTTTGAATACCTGGAAAGCCTTCTCAAGAAGGAAGGGTTCAAACAAGTCCAGACTGCAAAGATTAAAATAAATACCCAATTCTTCAATGCCCAGACATTGACAACATCCACAAGCATCAAGAATGCCCAGGAAAACATAACCTCACCAAATGAACTAAATAAGGTAGCAATGACCAATCCTAGAGCAATGGAGATGTGTGAACTTTCAGACAAAGAAGTCAAAATAGCTGTCCTGAAGGAGCTCAATGAACTTCAAGACAACACAGAGAAAGAATTCAGAAGCCTATCACAGAAATTTAACAAAGAGATTGAAATAATAATAAAAAAAATCAAGCAGAAATTCTGGAGCCTAAGAATTCAAAAGACAAACTGGAAAAAGAATAAAACTGGAGGAATCACATTACCTGATTTCAAATTACAATACAGAGCTGTATTAACCAAAACAGTATGGTACCGGCATAAAAACAGACACATAGACCAATGAAACAGAGTAGAGAACCCAGAGATAACTCTAGACATCTATAGTGAACTTATCTTTAACAAAGTTGCCAAGAACATACGGTGGGGAAAGGACAGTCTCTTGAATAAATGATGCTAGGAAAACTTTATATGCATAAGGAGGGAAAATCAGTATATTGAAAATATATCTGCACTACCATGATTATTGCAGCACTAATCACAATAACCAAGATATGGAATCAACCTAAGTGTCCATCAGCAGATGAATGGATAAAGAAATTTTGGTACATATACACAATGGAATGTTATATACCCACAAAAAAGAATGAAATCCTGCCATTTGCAACAACATGGATGGAACTGGAGAACATTATGTTAAGTGAAATAAGCCAAGCACAGAAAGATAAATCTCACATGTTCTCACTCATATGTGGGAGCTACATGTAAAAACAATTGATCTCATGGAGACAGAGAGTAGAATGATGGTTACCAGAGGCTGAGAAGGGTAGAGGGGAGGGGTAGATAAAATGGGAATGGAATGGTTAATGGCTGCAAAAATATAGTCAGATAGATAGAATAAACTACATTTGATAGCACAACTAAGTGACTATAATAAACAATAATTCAGGGTATATTTTAAAATAACTAAAAGAGTGGAACTGGAATCTTCCTAACACAAAGAAATGATAAATGCCTGAGGTGACGGATACCATAATTACTCTAATTTGATGAATTCATATTGTATGCCTATATCAAAACATCACATGTACCCTATGAAGATATACAACTATTACGTTCCCATCATAATAAAAAAGAAAAAAATATGTCCTTAGGGAAAAAAAAGAAATATAGTGTATGCATGTTTGTGATATAATCTACTGCAATATTCCCTGAGTACCATTTTTTTTTGCAGTCAAAATCATTAATATGTTGTCAATGTGTCCTCTAAATTATGACATTGTCACTACTTATTGCCTACTGCTATTGCTTAACAATTGCATTTGCTATGGAGGAGAACTAGGATCCTAATCATGGTGACCCCAACCATTTAAAGCAATGAGCTTTAAGTGTGACCTCATTACTGGAGATTCCTCCCAAGTTCAAGAGAAGTTGGGATTTTTGTCTGGACTAATTTCAAATTAACAATCAGAATGACATGATATCTTTCTAGAGGTTTTAGATTGGCAATGGGGAAAAAAGGGATGGAAGTTAATATTATTTAACTTTATTTCAGAAAGTATAGTAAACTCAGTTTTCCAAGGCTGATGAACCGTCAAATAACCAGTGTTTTGGCTTCTCTCCCTTCCTAATTCTAAAATTCAAGCATTTCACTTTTCTTTAAAAGACTCACTCTTCTGAACATCACATTTATGTGTGATAGCTCTCTTGGTTCAAATGAGCAGAATTCACTCTGGTCACTTGATTAAGTTAGAAATTTATTTTTAAAGATATGTGGAGGAACAGCAAGAAGTTCCACTATATTGTCAGGATTTAGGGAGATAGGAATGTCTTCTGGGTCCAAATGTAACTCTAGTTGGATGGCATCTCTGGCAATTCAGAAGAACTTTACAAGTATTCCTCAGAATTAGGTACTTAATAATTGATCTTTATTTTCATACATCTCTGAAAATGTGACTTTTACATTCCTCCATATGCTTATGTCTATATCTACTATCAATTGATTATTTTCCTATATTTCTGGAATCAGATTTCTGAGAAACAGAAAATGACTGGGCCTACCAATCACCATTATACATGTCTGGGCAGAGCTTGCATTAAAGGACAAATCATAGCCAGTGGCCAGCTGATACTTTGCCTACTTGGGGTTGGAGATCTACTCTAGCCCAGTTAGCTACATGGTCAGGCCCATGGCATCAAGTACAAGGGTAACTACTTAGACTGTTCCTCAGCCAAGAGTTGTGTCAGAATGATGGCTCTTAAACTATAGTGTACATAAAAGTCACCTGAATAGCCTAATTTAGATATCAATTCCTATGATTAACTGGCAGGCATTCCTCTTCAGTACTTTTATGGTGGAACTCAAGAGTCTGCCTTTCTGATACAGGTTTTCTTTCCCTCTACAGCCCAAGTAAGGAAATTTACAATGAACTATATTAAATAGCTGTGTTTCTAGGTCAAAATAGCTAATTATCCACAATTGCATATAGTTCAATCTAACCAGAGGGTACTCAATAGTTTAGGGTATCCTCAATAGTTTTTCTTCAGTTGTTCCTCTACTGCTCACTCATATTTTTATTCTTCAATATTTGCAATATTACAAAGTTCCATACTCTTACTTCTAATATTTTCCCCTTATCTCCAATGTTGTAACTCTACACACACACACACATACACACACACACTTCCTGCCTATTTACTTTGTTGAAAATTTAATCCCTCCAAGAATCCTTTCAAGAATACTTTTCCTGATCACTTATTTTTCTTCATCATTTACGCATTTTTAAATGTATATGCATTGTTTATGCTTTCATTCATGGTCTTCAGTTATTTTCTCATGCATGCAATCTGTGTTCCTGATCATATTTTAAACCTTTTTAAAGGTGTGAATTCGTTTGCTATCACTTTGCCACAATATAATACTCTACTCTTTTCCTTGTCCTTAGTAGTATGCCTAGTCAAGATATGCCATTTCTGAGTGGACTAGGGCCAGAGAATTAAAAAGCAATTGCACATTCAACATTTACAAATTTTATAATTTATAAATTTTACTACTGATTAGAAACTATAACAAGAGGTTTAGAGGGAGAAGAGATTGAAAAATCATACTTAGGTTTCTGTTATTGTATTATAGTTAGGGTGATTTTATATTATAATGAGGATTTGATATGTTGATAGATTTGTTACTCGTGATTTAGCCTTTAAAATGTTATTTGAGAATCATTAGGGTTTGGTACTTTGTGAAGTTTTCAAAACTTTACCTGTTTCAGACGATATTGGCTTTCTAAATACAAATAATGATTTACAGCTTAAAAATACAATCAGTCTGTAGTTAAATCATGTAGCTCTGAGAATAAAATGGACATTTATAGTACTATATTCCCCAACTGGGAATTTTCCGATAATATTTTCTAAAACTGCTCTCTGCTTGAGCATCCTATCACCTTTCTTGTTTTCTTTCTTTATAAACATCAAGTAGATTTCTCTTGCTGATGATTTCTCCTATAGTCTCTTTATTCAATTCTGCAACTTCTTTAGTACAAAATTATTCAGTCTGGATCTACATGCATGAATGGGTGGGTCATGAAATAAATTCTGCAGATAGTGAGTAGCATTTTAAAAAAAAACCTAGAATATAATAGAAATACAAATAGAAATAGAGTAGACAAGGAAAGAAGAGAAAATATTGGAGTCCAGCGCACACAATACTTTTGTAAAACTTTTGTGTTGTATATGTGTGTGTGTGTAGTAGTCACAATACAAAATTTACTTATGTGAGTTACAAAAATACATCACAATGCAAAATATCCTTCTTATTGTGCATTTCAAAAATAAAGATCACAATGGAAAATACACTTCTTGTGGGTTGTTAGGAACTTTTGATATTTTCAAGTTCTTGCCACTTTGGAATGTGTACAAAAATATAACAAAAAAAGTCAAATGCTATGCTAACAAATGGGATCAGGAGGCCAAATCATAAACATTCAGGTAATTTAGAAAGAAACTTGCTGTGGTACCTGGAGTCATGTCCTTGATTCTGCTTTAATGAGGAAGAGAAGCAAAGCCATGCTCTGCCAACAGTTTTCCACAGGGCAGCTCGGCTGGGTGGAGAAGCCTGGATCTTCTGAATGAGAATGTTTAGAAATTTACCGTACATAGTCATAAAGTATGCACACGTTTGCTGGTTTCCTATAAGCTTTTCCAGTTATGAACTCAGCCTTTTTCTTTTTTATTCTTGCCACATTGTCTGGTATTGAGTCTCGCACACGGTGAATGTGCAATAAATGCTTTCTGAAGATAAAAATCATAGGACATTAAAAAGTTTTATGGTTTTAATAATGGCCTGGCTCAAAAAAAAGTTGATATGTAAAAGGCTCTGGCTTTATATGTCTACATTTCTATAATTTTCACAATAAAATGAGTAGCACCGAAGTGCCACAATCTTTCCAAAAAAAGAATGATACTCAAAATGTTTTTTCCCTTTACACAATTCTCAAAAGACAGGTAGAGCCAATACAATTTACTATTTGGATTTAATTTTTTATTTCCAGAGAAATCATTAAACTCCAATTTCAGAATATGCCTAATAACCATTGAGAGGGAACCCTGGCGACCAGCTGCCTGTATGAACTCACTATGCTCTCCTACAAACAGGCGTGATGCTGTTTTCCTGGTCTTTACAGATCATTTAGTCTCCTTCAGTATCTCACCTATTGTAACCGCATTGCACATCTAGGACGATATCACTCAGTAAATCTATTATTTGCATCAGCCTCCACATGGACATAAACTTTCTCGGGAAAAATTACTGTATCTGCTGTATAAGTGTCACATTAGCCTCTTGAAATTAAGAAGTAAATGAAAATCTTTGGCTTTTGAGTCAGAAACACCCAATTCCTGATCGTTGTCCAGTTGCTAAGGTACTTAGCCACTCTGAGCTTCGGTTTCCTCGACTAGGAAATGGGAATAAAATTATCTAATAAATGCATCCCGAGGGACTAGCTGGTACATGCTAGTCTAGGCACTTAATACATGTCATAGAATATGATTAAATAGATAAACAAACATAAGATGCTTCAAGGGTGCAATGACAAACTCTCTTTAAAATTTCTCATGATGTGTAACCTAAAAAAGTCTTGAGTTTTCTATCCTGTTAAAAATTTTGGTCAAGTAAAACGCAAAGGTTAGGGGTAGGTGATAAAGACACCAAGAAAAGTAACATAATTTGTCTTTGCCTGTCCAATGTGCTTAACAGCATCTTCAAGACCCAAATCTTTGTGATATCAATGTAGGCTTTAAGCCAGGCACATATGACATTAAAATTCAACTAATTAAATATGTTAGTATTCACAGCATGTCCATATTATTTTTTTCTCTTTTATTTCATAGTATCATTCAATGTAGTTTGTTATTGGTTTCTCTAAACAAGAATGAAGGTTTCCTCCAGGAAGATAAGTCATTGCTTTTTGGAAAACATGTCAGCCAACTCATTCAAATAAGTCTCCAGGGTCTGAGAAGCCCCTCAAAAATTGTACTCTTATGCTTAACTTTCGGAAGCAACTGTTATCAGAGGTGCTGTAGAAACTGTGCTCCAGAAATAGACTCACTCATATCTACTAGATCTGAAATGTGTTCCCCACTATTTCAGGGTCAGGAATAAACTGACAGTTTGGGCCTGTGCAAGTTAGGCCTTGTGGACAGCTTTAGGACTCAGATATCCCCACGTGGGTTTCACACAGCTCTGGCCCATTTTGGTGGCAGGCAAATGCTAAGGCCATCCTTAGACATCATAGCTGCCTGAGAACCAACCTGAGAAGATCATTTTCTCAGGTGAAAGGACTTAAAGATAATTTTAAAATTACCCATGTCTAACCCCTAAAAACAAATAGAATTACTACAGAAAGCTGCCAGGAATAGTTGTAAAATAAATCTTATGTGTTTTAAGTAAGTTACCGTTGGTCACTTGATACACTGACAGTAATAAAACAGACAGAATTTAGGGTTAAGTCAAAATTGATAATTTTTGAAGCCTAAAAAATGTCCTCTTGCTAATCTATACTCTTATTACTTGTGTATCTTCTTCACTTGCACCATGCCATGAAGCCCTCCAGTGGAGACAAAATATTTATATTTTCATCTCCTGTGTCTGTCATATATTAGAGATTTAAAGGGGTTCTAGGACTGTGCTAATGCAATAAAAAGAGTAATACAAAAGGAAAATTGGTAAATAGCTTCTACTTTTTGATGGTTCATGAAAATTATTATATGTAATTAATGTTATGCATATCATTTAATTATATTTGTATAAAGCATGTTGTCAGTTTTATATTAACTTTTGGTTTATTGCTATATATTACTGAATTTAACAAATGGTCATGAAGCCTGAATCTAGAGATAACTCAAGTATTGCACAAGAAAAAGAACACTGAATTTAGAGCCAGGAAACCAAGATCTGATCCCAGTTCTGCCACTAACTCATTGGATAACAGTGGAATGTAATTTCTGCTATCTGAACCTCAATTTCCACATCACTAAAACAGAGAAAATTATCTTTTTCTTGTTTATGGCATAGAATTGCTGTGGGCATCAAGTGAGACAATAGGTGAGAAATCATGCTAAATGCACCAAATGATCATTACCTATGTCTAGCCCTAGAGTAAAAAGTCATGATTTTCAATGAAAGTAAGCTATATCCTTCATAGTGGCAAAAGTCATGTCACAGTATTTTTAGGAATGTTAACTCCATTGTCATTTATATTGGAAAATAGTTATGTTTGCACTATTGACTAACTGAAATTGAAAAAAAAAGATGTTAACAAAATGCTTCCATATTGCCCCCCCACCCCCCAGGAGAAGCAAAACGTTAGAAACTGTCACTGTCTTCCTGCTTACATCACCCTGGTCTCCTCAATAAACATATTGCATGAACTGAAATAATGGTTTGTTTGTAGAAATTTTAGAGAACAAAAGTAGACACGATGCCTTAATAAACTATTGGGGCTAGACAACAGTCAACAATAGCTACAAAACCCATTGATTGAAAACCTGATCAAGAACTTGTACAATGCACATATCAGACTGATAAATTTCAACCCAGACCAAATTTAAATATCACAAAAAGAGATAACAGATAATATGTGCCCCCTGATACTCCACCGCTTTTACAGCTTCCTTGCAAAAATCTGCACTGGAATCTAATCACATCTGGACAAAGGATCATGTTCCACAAGACTACAAGGAGGCAACCAGCAAAATCTAGTATGTAGGAAATTGTCGTTTCTTTCATAAATAAATTGCAATAAAAAAGGACAGGAAACTATTGATTTAAAGTGCCTTAAGAAACAGATGAACCAAATGCAATACTTGGAACTTGTTTGGATTCGGATCTGAACAAGCCAACTTAAAAAAAAAGTATGTGACAATAAAGGAAATTTGTACACTGACTAGATATTTGTTGATACTAGGAATTATTTTAATTCTTTTATTATAGAAATGATAATGCTATTATATTATATAAAAGAGTCCTTACATTTTAAAGAGTCAGACTGAAGTATTTATGGATGAAATGACATGATGTTTGGGGTACGTTTGAAAATAATCCAGTGACAATTGCAGGAGAGTAAGTGGGGACATTTGAAAGAAGATTGGTCATGTGTTGATAATTGTTGAATCTGGGTGATGCACACATGGAGGTTATTAAATGATTATCTTTACTTATCTGTTTACATATATTTAAATTTTCCATAATTAAAATTTATAAAAATAGAATTAACACTAATTTGAGAAGAATCTCACCCCATGCAACAACTAAAACTAAAATCACTTAAGACTTGCACAAACAAAAATACATATTTTACATACCCTCAAGCACACAATGAGGTAGAGTGATATATATATATATATATATATATGGTTGAATTCTCAATTACAGAATGAGGAAAAATGTCCAATTACAGAGGAACTCCAGACACTAGAAACCTGTTAGAATGACAGTGAGTAACAAATTCATTTTCTCCTGCAATAGGCTAATATGTTCCTTGAAATAAAGCAATGCTGTTGTTGGATGTTGCAATAATAGAAAAGAGCTAATAAGGTGAGCTACCTGGCTAAAAGGGGTCATTCATGTGGGCCGGCTGCACTGTGTGGTGAGCACCTTTTTTTCTGAGGGAGAATCTCTCTCATTGCTAGATATGAGCACTCCTGAATGGCACAGCTCAGGTTTAAAGAACTTGTGTGTGTGCATAATTGATTATTGGTTATTTTATTGCATTAATTTCTATCTGAGGAAGACTTAAAAAGTTGTTTGTTTCCAAGTGGACAAGAATTTCAGAACTAAAAAACAAGAGTTTATAATGTCTAGTTGATAAAGATCACAAATGTCAGGTGTGGCTGATTGTCAACTAGTGTTCCTCTCTGTTACGCTTAAACACTCTTTAGCATGCACCTTTGAGACTATTGTTATTGCTGCTAGAGTTTGGGGGGCGGGGAATTAAAAGAATTATTCTCTAAAAAGTTAAAATAGAAAGTCTCCATTTTAGAAGATGACAGAAGAAAAAACAAAGGCATCTCCATGAGCCATCTGCTCCTCATATCGGGTAAGGAGGTAATAAGAGTCAGTGACTAACAACTACAGCAAGGAGGTATGTTCTTAAATTTTCTATAGTAAAGTATGCTCCTTCATACTATGTGAAATAGTAGAAAATAATGTTTTCTTTAACTGCCTTTAAATGCACATACACACACACACCTGCACTCCTGGCTAATGAATGGCTATTTTAAAATCACAGCATAAACACCAAATGCTAGGCGTAGTCAATTGCTCAGGTGTAGCTTGTAATCCATCTGTACCATATGTTAGAAGCACATGGTATACGTTAAAAGTCTGACTCAATTCTTATGAAACTATATTTACTTTCTTCCTGTAACCTTCCAATTTTCACAATATTGTAATTGGAGAAAGGGATTTATCTTATATAGAATAGGGGTTAACAGTGACCATAAGAAGTCATTCTACAAAATTCCAATATTTGCTTTTGAGAATGTTCCAATTGTTCACATATCAGAAAGCTAGGTGGTCTTCCAGATTCTCACCACAACCAGTGGTTTCAAAGAAATCACAACAGTGATTTCAAAGAAATCTGTGACTTGAATCAGCTTAATGTGTACAGAAATCATTTAATCCTCTGAAACTTTTCCTAGATTAGAAACTTCTTCTCAGTAGTCAACAGTGGTCAAAATGCATAACTCAGCCCATAATGTTATTCCACGTGAATGCTTACTTAATAACTCCATTTCTTCCTTTCTTGTACCTTGCAAATCTCAGCCTTCCATTTCTAATGAAACAAATTTTACACTACAAAAATGGGCTTAAAAATCTAAATTTAATAAATTTCATTTAAAGCAGAGTAAAACCAAAAGCATCTCTTTCCATTACTCTGCAACAAAATTAATTGGATTAAATGCTTATAACAAGAAAGTGTTTACTATACGATAGGATTCTAAACCACATACAGAGGGATAAATTCTGAGTTTGACATTCACAACTTTTATGTTCCATTTATGTAATTATCTAAAATGCTAAATGTAGTATATGAATGCTCAACAGTTTTGGGGGGTTTTTTTTGGTAGATTTCAGTCAGTTACTAAACATAGTGGTCAGCTTTATTAAAGACACGTGTCATATGAGAAGAGTAAAGCCAATGCTAGAGTCTCAAGATAGACAAGCAAGGCCTCCCTTTGATTACAGTATTTCAGTGTGGTCACAAGCATGACCTTCAGAGACTGAGGTGGGCTTCTCTCAGAACACAGTATTTAAAAATGAAGCTTGATCTGAGACAGCTAAGCTGACACATAGCTTACAGATGCTAAACCCTTCAGTTCCTAAATGTTCAGTTATTACAATGGAAGAAAAGCGTATGCTTCTATGAACTGTAACTGACACTAATTGTATGTGTCTGTATTTCATCTTCACTGGATTTTCTGGGGGGGAAAACCTGTCAGAATATAAGAATTCATAAGGAGGAAATATTTACTATATTATTTCACGGTAGCCTATTATACTTTCAGAATGTTACAGCGCAGACAAAAACTAGTCTTTGCTCAGAGATCACATAATAACAAAGGGGAACAAATCTTCCAGAAAGTGTCAATATTTCAGATGTTGTTTGTTATATGGAAATTGAAAGAAAAAAGTAATCCAGGTTTCACTTTCTCAACCCTTAGTACAGTAATAACTATAGTAAAGTGGTCTAGGGAGAAGTTTATTGGCACAAAAATAAGTAAATAAAAATTCCCTATGTCTGAATTGGAGGAAAATTAGTTCATTTTTCACTTCTTCCCAGAAAATGATATTAATTTGGGCAATCCCATGTGCTGTACTTTTTTAGCCAATATGGACTTTTATTAGAAAATTAAACAAAAAATTGCTCTCTCCAAGCATCCAGGGAATATTTCCTTTAAAGGAAGTGGGGGTGAGCTGCACTTACTAAAATCAGAGATACACAGGGCTAGACATGGTCTCAGAATTTGTCTAATCCCATTGCCTGTGCCACTCCACTATTAGTTTCATAGGTGAGGAAACACAAACCCAGAGACTGTCCATGACTAATCCAAGGTCTCATAGCTGGTACAAAGGTGGCATTAAAACTAACGGCACGGGCCAGGCACAGGGGCTCAAGCCTGTGAACCTAGGATTCTGGGAGGTCAGTAGTTTGAGAACAGCATGAGCAAGAGTGAGATCCCATCTCTACTGAAAATAGAAAAATTAGCTGGATATGATGTTGCATGCCTGTAGCTGAAATTAGCCAGGTGTGATGGCTAATTTCCAACTACTCAGGAGGCTGAGGCAGGAGGATTGCTTGAGCCCAGGAGTTGGAGGTTTGCAGTGAGCTATGATGATGCCACTACACTCTACCCAGGGTGACAGAGTGAGACTGTCTCAAAAAGTGGAAACAAAAACAAAACCCCCCAAAACCCTAAACTATGCAAATGTCTCTACTCTAAAAGTCTACTCTTTTATAAAGTACAACACATTGTGGCTGATACTTTGATATTAAAATTTTAAACCTTCTTTTAAACTTAGCTAAAAACTTGGTTAATTATTTCCAAATGCTCAAATAATTTCCCACAACTGCCTTTTCCCATTTTTGGAACAGCACAAGAAACTTTAGATGTTGGAGGATGTAGACACTACCCAATCTGAGACAATATCAGTAGATAGCAATGCAGAATTATAGAAGTCTTTCCTCTTCCTTATAACTAAAGTTGTGCTGTTTCCACACAAACACAACTCTGGACATAAGAGTAAACTTTTAACAAAATTGTCCAAAAGATTTGAAATTGTATTTATTAAGTAGTTGAAACAATCACAATAAAGCTTTGTTGATATTTTTTAATTATTGTGAGATTTTGCCCTAGTTATAGTGTGTCGATTTTCCACATTAAGAAATCACATTGCTTTTAATAAAAATTTACAAAAGAAGGGCAGCATGCACATCAAAGTAACACGCCCGGTAGACCTGAGATATATGCAATTTCTTTTTCTAAAGGGCAGTGACCTCATTGAAAGAAGGGGTAAACCAGACTTTAAGACAATGTGTTTATATGAAAATAGTAGAACTGTACGTGGTCAGCTCTTACCTACTCATGTTTGGGTTTATTAAGAACCTAGAGAATAAAGTCCTTTACATGGCCTAATAAAAAAATAATAATAAAATAAAAGAACCTAGAGAAGACTCAGGAAACAGATGGGTTTAAGGAAGACCACAAGTGGTGGGGTTATTTAGCCTGAATAAAGGAATAAAACATGATTCTATGTGGGCCTTAACAACTACATGAAAATCTTCATTGTTGGAAGGACATACCCTTTCAAAGATCACTATATCCAATGAAGACTAAACTAAATAAAAGGGATTAGATTTGTGAATAGAATTGTTTAATTAGACACGGGGAGATTGTAGAATTCTTACTGTGTCAGTCCAGGTCCTCTAAGAAGCAAACAACGTGACAGAATTAGATGTGCAAGAGATTTATTGGAGAAAATACATGTCAATGGCAAAGAGGAGACCAAGCAGGAGTAGGTATGGAGAACCTTCAAGCCACAATGCAATTCTGATATCTATAAAAGAAAAGAGAAAAGGCAGAAAGATTGAGTAGAAGAAGCACAGTTTTTAAAGAGTTTCAACCAGGCTGATGAGAAGTCCCAGAAAAAAATTGCCATCATAGGGGTCCCACATGGTTGAATGGCCTGGGTCTGCTACCCCACCATGCTCAGTCACTGGCTGGGAGCAGTCCCTGAAGAGTGTGGCTTTGGCACGAACATTGAAGCAGATCTGAAGGTGTGGCCACGTTAGGCTGTCTGCCTCCTGTGTCCCTTGCAACAGCTTCTCTTGAAAGAATATCTGAGCAGTGCATCTCCACCACCCTCACTTTACAGATTTCTTAATTTTTAAAATTTATGGCTGATTTAGTTTTAAAAGTGCTGGAGATTCAGGAAGTGAAAGCAATAACCTTTGGTGATCCCTCCCATTCATTTTGGTTTTGAACTTACATTTGGCAGAATGTTTAAACAAAAGAGATCAATTTTTAAACTGAATTATTCAGTCTCAATATTCTCATCTTATTTTTTATAAATTAAAAACATTTTGTTCATTCTGTGTTAAGTAAGCATTCCATGACAGCCAGTGGATTAAATTAAAATAAATTTTAATTCTTATTTGAAGACAGATCATAAGCAGAATGCCTTTTATTCTTCTAGATTGATTTAAAGCAAATTGCTCTATGTATTACAGCAATTTTAAATGTATTTAAAGTTTTTTGAAATTGAGAATTATGTGAAATAGTCTAACAGTTTAAGTTTAAACGAGGCAATTAGCTGGTTACAACTGGAACTACCAGGCCCTATTTAAAATAATGAGGTCTGACAGTTATGGAATCTGAATTATTCATTGATAACTAGCTTTTCCTCATCTGCAAACCATGGCTAGCATTAATAACAGAGGTGTAAGTGTGATAACCAAAGAGTCTGACATTAAGAACACACACGTAAAAGTGCTAAATTCTTATTTAATTAAAAAGGATCATGATAGCAATATTTTTCCTAACAGAAAATCATTAGGCAAAATGTGTTTTCTCATATGTTTCATTTCTCCTTTTCTCTAAGGTAGATTTTGCATAAGGAAATAATTAATTTTGATGACATACAAAAAATAATTTATATTTTAAATATAAGGTAAAATATGAAGAAATGTACACATTTTGAAAATTATTGAAGCTTTAAGGTAATCATTTCAGAATTCTACTTCCCTAATTTGTAATCCCTAGAAACAAGTAATTATAGACTTCAACTTTTTAATTGAAAGAGAAAAGCAGACCATAGTAAATTACATGCAAAAAGGCAAATAACTCAATTGATGATCATTTAATTGAAGTGAATACTGTGATTACCATGAGCCAATTTACTTATTGGCAGCACAGTTCAAAACTAACGGAATAAATCAAGTTGTTGCTCACCATAATTTTGCAGCAAAGAAAGAAAACTTGCAAGAGGTCACTAGGCATAAATCCATATTGTCCTTTACAGTCAGAAATGGTGCAACTAAAGGAGGGACTACCCTTGCACATAGGTGGGCATGGGAAAAACTAAGAGGCATGATTATAAACTGTTTCTTTCTATACTGAAAACAGGTTAACGCAAAGGAAAACAAGGAAAATCAAAAACCAGTCCCTTGGTTTATTACTCTGGTTACTGTATATTTCTCTCAACATTGAATGAAAATGAATGATTCAATATCTAATTTCCCTATATTGATACTGAGATAGTCTACTGCCCATCATAATCAGACTGACTATGTATCTCACTCCACCCAGGGTAGTCCTGTTTATTTCTGTTATTTCAGTGTAATTATTAAAATATATGCAGTGAGCCTGTTCACTCTCCTAAGTATCCTGATTTGGCCATCCTAATAATAATAGTAACAATAGTTCCCATTTATTGAGGGTTTACCGTGAGGCAGGTCCTGAGCTAGATGCAAACCCAAAGCATTGGGCTTGTATGGATATTATCTCCATTTCATAATCAGGAAACCTGAACTTCTGAGAGGTCAAGTAACTTGCCCAAAGTAACACATTTAGGTCAAGAGCCAGGATTCAGACTGTGGTCAGCCTGAACAAACATCTACTCTCTTAATCATTAGACCATATTCCTACTGCTTTGCAACTTATGAAAATTCATGTCATATTATGGAAAACCATAAAGTGACAGTCACAAATGTACTTCAGATACGCCCTGGCAGCATAAGGTCAGCAGGTTTTCTAAAGCATGAGTGGCAAAATAATTTTACATTGAGAAATTTACACAAATAAAAATATATATCAAAATAAGATGAAGTCAAAGAGCACAGCCACATAATAGAGTCAGAAAAATCTCACATATTTCAAGTTTTCTCCCTGGTATTCATCAGCAGCACAACCTAGAAAAAGAGTAAGTGACTCTAGTTAAGCCTGGAGTGTCCCAAGAGTCCAAGTAAAGAATGCCCCAAAATGGGCTTTTAGATATGTCTCTGTTACTGGATTTATGGCTCAGTGCATGTGCATTTGTAACACAGTGGTCTCTTTAGTAAGACTTAAAAAGAGAATTTGAAAGATGGCTTTTTTTATTAGTGCAGATATATATGCCATAACCTGATTTTTTTTCCAGTACAGATGTCAGTTACAGTATACCTATCATG
Source organism: Eulemur rufifrons (assembly GCF_041146395.1). Taxonomy (NCBI): domain Eukaryota; kingdom Metazoa; phylum Chordata; class Mammalia; order Primates; family Lemuridae; genus Eulemur; species Eulemur rufifrons. The sequence goes on along the minus strand of NC_090983.1, from coordinate 61,883,167 downwards.
CTCTGCAGATTGTGTCATTGGTCAAGAAAGAGAAAAACCCCAATGTAATGATTAATAATCAATGTGTCTGGACTTTAAGTCCACCCAGAGGAGAAATGAAACACTGATATAGAATCTCTCCCCGAAGAAAGAAAAGCACTGAGGGTGGAAAAAGAGGGCAGGATGAGCTACCCTGGGAGGAATATAAATAGTGGAGCTGTCGAGTGTGGGGTTCTGCTTGGTTTGGTATAAAATGTTGTAAGTGAATGATACATGAAGTTTACATCATAGTTTCTTTTTGTAATAAAACCATTAATATAAAATAAAATAAGTACAATATAAGAATATCTTTTTAGTGTCTTTTTTTTTCTTTTTTGACAGCTTGCCCTGCTGCCCCCTTCGTCTCCCAACTGAGCGACACAGCTTGAAGCACATGAAGGAAGACTTTGCTATTGTATCTATTGCTAATGATATCTGCACAGGGAATGATTACAATTTGATCCCATGCTAGCTTCTAGTTAGACTGGCTTGTAAAAAGTTAATCTATATATTCGTTGTTGCCTCTCTCCCTAATTTTTTATTCTTTTCACCCCTCTTTCTCTTTTTATTTTCTTCTGTTGACTGCATTTGTCCTCTAAAAGAAAACCTGGCAGAGGTATTTAAAACTCCAATACACCATCCCACTGATTATTTTATGCTAATGAATGAACTATCTAGCAATATAATATTTCACTTTTTGTGCCCTCCTGGTGGTAGCATAAGATAAATTCTAGAGTATCTTTAATTAACTAAAGGAAGCAGAAAGAAATCTCTGTGGATTAATAATATTTATGGCCCTAAAATGAACAAAATAACAGATGAAGGTGGGAGGGGGCAACTACATGGTAGACAAATCTTAGAGAGTTAATTAAAACAAAATTCATGCTTATTTTGGCCTTTTTATCTACATACAGTATTGATGCCAGGGAACAATGAATGGAAAATTTTTAAATGTTCTCATTCTTCCTCCCAGCCTATGTAGTATAAATATTTCACCCTTCTCCATTCCTTCTTCCTTCTACCTTCCACTACCAACCCACATTATTTCTGTACGTAACCACTCAATCTTAATGCCTTCTCACAAAACTTCAGACTTCCTTCAGATTGATGATGACAAAGCTTCTCAGGCAGGGGCCCTCAATATTTGCTTGGTGTGTGGACTGAAATGAATGACATACTTGGAATAAATGAAGCTGTGTGCATAACAACAGCTTAATTGCCTGGTTTCCCAGGATTGAGGGAGGCCATCATTGCAAGACTCTTACAGAAAAAAAAAAAAAAAAAATCAAAGCAATCCATAGGAAGAATTTGGCTCTAGTTGTAGTAAAAATCAATTTGGCTCTAGTCACAGTAAAAATCAAGTTGTCATCAACAAGCTGATTGTCAGAAATAACTGTTGCAAAGATTGGTCAGAATGCATAGATGAAAAGGGGGCCAAGAAATATGCGGCTAGATAAAAGAAGAAACAGAGAGTTGGTCAAAGACTCACAGACTAGATCAGCCTTGCTATTTGGTCTATAGTAGACCTCCTGGTCTTAACATCAAACAGATAGCACCTATTAAGTTCTTGATTTTAACTAAATAGGGACAAAGACAATGGTGTACACAAAGCAGGTCAATACAAGTCTGGGATAAGGCTTGTATCCTTTAGTGGAATTATAAATTAATTTTGTTGGTCAGGCATGGTGGCTCACACCTACAATCCTAGCACTCTGGGAGGCCAACGTGAGAGGATGGCTTGAAGTCAGAAATTGGAGACCAGCCCGAGCAAGAGTGAGACCCCATCTCCACTAAAAATAGAAAAATTAGCTGGGCATCATGGTACTTGCCAATAGTGCCAGCTACTTGGGAGGCTGAGGAAGGAGGATTGTCTGAGCCCAGGAGTTGGAGGTTGCAGTGAGTTATGATGATGCCACTGTACTCTACCTAGGGCAACAGAGCAAGACTCTGCCTCCAAAAAATAAATAAATAGATAAATAAAATAATTAACTTCTATATCCTTCTCAGTATTTTTATATTTTAAAAAACTTTATATCATAAAATATACTACTTTTATAGTTATTACTGCTGCTAGAAGAGTAAAAATAGTAATAGAATATATCAATATATCATATTATTAACAAGTTAAAGAATTTTCTAAGCCTGGTACCTAAAAAGAAACCTGGAATGGCTTTATTGGAAAATTATTAATAAAATAACACCTTCTTTGAAAAGAGTTTTGAAATCTTTGCAATCTATTATAGTAGTACCTGGAGATAGGCTGAACTTCTACAATAATTGATACCCATTTAGTGAATAACCAAGAACACCGAGATCCTTTTCTGGGTGCAATATTAGAGAGAACAATATCTTTAAATAACCATGATTCTGCCTGGAATAAATCCTATATTTTTCACACTAAACCCTATTCCTACTCTACAAGGTGGAGTGTCAGTGAGCCTCTAGCAGTATGAAGTTGCTAGAGCTACTTGCTCCTAGGATCCCCCAACAACAAGTGTAAAGTTCAGCCTTAAATAAAAGTGATTCTCACTTCTACAATAAGCATAATATTCTTCCTCTTTCCAGGGCCAGATGACCTCCTGCAATCCATTGGCTCTCTAGAAAACCTATGCCTTCCAAGTAAGGTTGTGCAAGTTGTGTACAAAGGTAATCAACCAAGGGGGAATATGTGGGGCTAAAGTCCAAATCACAGACCCCTCATCAACCTTTGTGTCCTGACTTGAGGCTACAACATCCTGGAGGAAAGAATTCCTCTCATAATTCAACCACCTGAAAGAGTGCCTTTTTGTAATTTCTCCTTGGAAAAGGACTCTTTTATTAACTCACAAAAATGTGCACCATGTGCTAGTAGTGACCATGAGAGAAACCTATTTTGAAAGCCTCTTAGCTCTTCCCTTTCAAGCATCTCCAAATCTGTGAATCTTTCAATTCACTATTTCAGTTCCTCAGGTCTATATTCCATGCCCTTGGGTCTCTACGCAGAGACAAGATTTGAAAAACTAATTCAGATTAAAATATGAATGGTTAAGATTGTAATGTGTTTGTCTTTCTACAGAGCACTTTTTCATTTTAACTGAGGACTCTGACTCAGTTGCAAAATATCTAGTGCCACAGGAAATTTAATTACTAGAATGACTGGTGAGGAAGATGTTTTGCCCTTTAGCTTTACAATCCTACTAAGGTAAAGAATTGGTCACTCCAAATGTTCTTTGTAACACAGTAATATACTCGACCCATTCTTTAAATTTGATCCAGGGCCTATGCATTCAAAAATTCTTAAATTGTGCAATACCATCATTTGAAGATACAAAAAATAAATGAGCAAATATCTAACTATATAGAAAAAGATTTTTACAAGATTTCAGTTCAAATCGTGAACATTTATAACCTGTGTGGCTTTAGCCAAGTCACCTCACTTACTTAAACCATGTAGGATTATTCTGAGGAATAAATCAGACATTTGTGGCAAACTCTAGCAAAATGGCAGAAAAACAGAAGGCACACAGATAGGATGTATGAAATGGGAAGCAGAAAAATTCATAGACTATGGATCTAATACTACATATACTGCTAACAATAACATAAATAACCAAAAGATGTATTCATCAGATAGATTTTAATAGAATAAGTACAATTAATACAATAGCAGCTATTTTAAAATTCTGTTACTGAATTCATTTGTAATACTATGAAGATAAAAATCAAAGAATATGAGCATAGGTATGTTTGAAGCATCAGCAACCATTGTAACAGGCTTACCATAGGAAAATGTTTCTTTAACATTTGGATTCCTTCTTGGCATCTTCCCTCATGGGACTTGTTCTTTCTCTGAATTACTCATTTTAATTGAGAATTATAAAACCACATAGGGGGTATCATCATGCTGAGATCAAAATGACTGAAGTTTTCATAGACTTCTTTTTTTGTGTGGTAGGTTGATGATAGCATGCTCCAGCTTAATTTAATAGATAAAACAGTTCTGTTTCTTAACTACAGAAAATAGATGAAATAGCATTTGCTTTTCACAGCCAAGGTCTAAATAATTTTATTTCTAATTTTCATCTCTCGCTAAAATAGTCACAGAACCTTTCATTAATAAAGTATGCTATTTCTTAACATTATTGTCAGAGTCTGATTTTTTAAATTGCTTCTATGAAATCTGGGAAAACACACTCCCACTCACATTTTCTATGGATGTCTTCATATCCTAAAATTTTCCATGATCCCATTGCCAAATTATACTGTGAAAACCTCGTCCTGTAAACAAAACACAAAGTCAATGAAATGTGTAAAGAGAAAGGTTAATGGTATAACAAGATCGGTTTATATCAAAATATTTAAACTCAGACTCAGAATTAACACCTACATATACAGAATACAAACATAAACAGTTATATCTTAAAATTAATCTGGCACACAGCATGAGGTTGCCCAAAAATGAGATAACAAGTAAAACATTTAAAAATTTAAAAAAATTACTAGGCATTAAGATCCTAGAATTTCAGACATTTCAAAGAACCACAAGTATGAGCTGTCCAAACGATGTGATTTCTACTTTTTCTTTTTCACGATAAGGACTCTGAGGCCCAAGAGTCTAAGTATCTTGTCCCAGATCAAAAAGGGGTGAGTGTCAGAGCCAGAAGACCCCTGGTTCCCTGATTCCTGTTTGAAGCCTTTTCCAGCACATTGTGAAGCTACTTTAGATCTGGATTCTACTTGAGGAAAGCAAATGAAAGGACAAGGTGGTGGAAAGTTGAAGTTAAAGGACAGTGGACAGAAGCCTATCAGAAGGTAAGAAGGGGCAAATAAGCTAGCACAAAAATCCTTCTTCCTCACACAATCAGTGAACTTTTCTCAGACACCTTTCATTTCTTTTTCTAATATTTGCATGAGTACGTTTTTAAAAAACCTTCTCATGACTTTGGAAGGAGGCCCATTCACATTAATTTCCCATTTGCCAAATGGCCCATCTCCTTTAAAATCTTTTGAAAATGTTACCTTTTGCTGGAAACCTACTACAATAACAAAAATACCTGACATTTACTGAACAGTCGACCTGTGCTCCCAAGTGAAGACCACAGATTGATGGCCACCTGTCATAGCTACTCCTCCCTCACAGAGCTATATATGCATGGTGACCGTATTCCTCTTGTGGCACTTAACTGTTCTAAAGAGTGTGGAGTTTGCAGTTACACAGTCTAAGTTCAAATCCTGACTCTATATTTTAATAGCCATGCCTCATTGGGAAACTAGCTCTTGGTTTTAGTTTCCTCATCTATGAAATGGAGAGAGTAATACTAAAGACCTCATTGATCAAAGGAGTTAATTCCTGTAAAGCACTTAGAACCCTGCCTAGTACCCTGTAAGCCACTGGTAAATTTAACTATCATCATTAGTTCTTATTTAGTTCTTCAACTAAATTCCACGACTAGATAGAAAGCTCACTGAAAGCAGAAACCATGTTTGATTTGCCTTTGTATATTTAGCACCTCACATCATGCTTTACTTAAAAGAGATTTCAACTTGCAATGCAGTCCCTGTGGCAGAGATGCTAATCAAACATATTTTCTCTTCCTGGGCACACAGCGAAATTACGATTCCCAGCCCCTGTATCAGGATGCAGCCACATGACTAGTTCTCACCAATGAAATGTGAGCTGAAGTGTCACTTACCACTTCCAGGATAAAGCAGTTAAGAATGGGTATACATACACTCTCCATGCTTTCTCTCCCCTCTATTTGTTGACTGGATGTTAAATTCCATGCACTAAAAATGGTAGGTCCCCCATTGGCCTGGCTTTGTGAAGCAGAGACCCCTATAATCATTGCAACCTGCACTGAACTATAAGATGGGAAAGAGGAAAAAAGCCTTCGACGTGTTAAGCCACTTAAATTTTGCAGTTATTTGTTACAGCAATTAGCCTGCCCTGGTCAGTAAAGTCCACGTCAGCCAGGTTATGATATGTAAAGAAGAAAAACAAAAACAGCCATTGAGAAAGGGGTTTCTTGTTTTCAGTCTTTCTAGCAGTACTTCTTCCAGAAATTAGTTTTTCTTCCCAGAATCACAGGTATAAAGTATTTTAAACTCCTTAATATATTTTACATATTAAGTGTCCACAGATAATCTTGAGCTAAGGTTTTTAAGGAAGATTTAAAAACCATTGCATTATAAAATAAACTCTGTTTATTTTCTTTATAATCATAGCATATTTTATTAATAGACATTGGATAAACATTAAGTAAACAATGCATCAAGCTAAGAAGTTAAAACACAATCTTTCTATGTCTGTCTTATTTGAACATTAAAAAAGATACCAGGCCGGGCGCGGTGGCTCACGCCTGTAATCCTAGCACTCTGGGAGGCCGAGGTGGGCGGATCATTTGAGCTCAGGAGTTCGAGACCAGCCTGAGCAAGAGCGAGACCCCATCTCTACTAAAAATAGAAAGAAATTATATGGACAGCTAAAAATATATATAGAAAAAATTAGCCAGGCATGGTGGTGCATGCCTGTAGTCCCAGCTACTCGGGAGGCTGAGACAGGAGGATCCCTTGAGCTCAGGAGTTTGAGGTTGCTGTGAGCTAGGCTGACGCCACGGCACTCACTCTAGCCTGGGCAACAGAGTGAGACTCTGTCTCAAAAAAAAAAAAAAAAAAAAAAAAAAAGATACCAGACATTTTTTTAAAACATAAAAGATTTTATCATGATATTTTATTATGTAAAAACATACAAGAATTCTCAGTTGACAACTTAATGTCCTGGCACTCAAGGCTCTTCATGTTCTGGCCTCTACTTTATGTAAACCTTTAAGATAACGTGGCATGGAGGTTAAGAACCCAAAGTCGGGCATTTGATTTCTTAGGTTTGAATTCTGGCTCTGCCACTAACTCTTTGCATAATCTTGAGCCAGTTGTATAGCCTCAAGCCTCAGTTTCCTCATCACAACTATAGAAATATCTCATAAAGTTTTTAAGAGGTTTAAATGGGTTAAGACATCGAATGTTCTTAGAACAGCATCTGACACAGTATGATTACTGCTGTTAACCATTGTGATTACCCAACCTTGTCTAATAAAATTTTATATTATAATTTTTAAAATTTTTCTATTTCAGCCTATTATGGGGGCACAAATGTTTAGGTTATATTATAATTTATGCTCAAGGGACTATGCTGAGCTTGTAGGAGAAACGCTGAAATATAAAACATATTTTTTATGAACAGAACTCATCATGTCAGGCAGAAAAGTCTTAAACTGGAAAAATATTAGTTTAAGTCAGTGCATGATATATGCTTAATTTAACCTAAATTTTAACAGGAAGACTAATAAAATGTTTTAAATATATTCCTTGAAAGAAAGCCTCTTTTCATAAAATGTTTATTAAGTTAGATTTTTTTAACTACATATTTAGCATTTTACCTAAAGGGGAAAAATAATTTTTATCTTCAGAGGTTTAAAATATGTTTAGTATCAGATATTGTATTTCAGATAATAAAAGTAAATATCAATTAGCCATATCCTAAACGGAAAGCTTGCTAAAGCTTGTTAATCTTGCTAAGTGTACTTGTTATATATGCAAACAAGAAATAAACTATATAGTATTTTCCTCCAAAAAGATTATTTTCAATAGTGAGTTTTTAGAGCTCTCTTCACTGAGATTAAATATGCAGAAGAAGAGCTTTCTCCATATTTTATTCCTTTAGAATATTTTAATAAAAGATTAACTACTTCTGCTATGAACACTTTTTCATGTTTTTTAACTTCTAATATCTTTCTCCTGATTTTACCTTCCTACTTCTGGTTCTATCACCTTGAATCAGAGCCTTCTCTTGCTGTTTTTTCAACCTTTCAAATGCTTGTAGACAATGATGGAGGTAGGGAGAGCGCCAGCAAACACAGTTCCAAGACCTCTTTGCCCCACCAGCACGCAACTCATTTAACAGTATACAAATGATTTAACAGTAATCCCAGCTGAGTTCCCAGAGGAAATCATTTCCATTCCCACCACTGCTTGCAGATGGAGGTCATGTTTCCCTCTCTCCTTAGTCACTGCTCAGCCAAACTATTCTATTTACATAATTCTCCCAGTAGTGTTAGGTAAACTTTTTGAAATCAAAGCAGTTTATAGAGTTGCACATCCAGAAAGGGCTATGGAATTGGAGAATTGAAGAGCTCCTGGGCCAGGGCATGGGTGATGATTTTGTATTTGCCCCATCCTAGATATTCTCCATTTCTCCTCCAGATCTAGATCCGTCTTGCGTCCTTACAGGCCGACTTATATAACCTTGTTCTCTGACTTTCTATTACTTTCTGTTGGGTTCAGTGAAAGAAAAGCACTAAGGATACCTGAGGGGAGTTAGAAATTGGAGTTGGGGTATATTTATTCCCTGGCTCTCTCTTAGCTTGTCTGAGAACTGTCTCTTATATCTACAGATACTCCCTTCAGATTTCAGCAACAGTTCCTTCTTCTTCCCTCTTTAGGATTTAGGTCATAAACATCTCTCCCACCATCCCTAGTCCCAGGGTGATTCACCATCCCTTGTTAGTTTCACTTCTCTGCAAAGAGTCCTTTCACTGAAGTCTCTTCAACTGCTCCTTGAGTGTGCTGTCATTTTCTCACTGGGCCCTTGGCTAATGCTTCCCTAAAAATGCATGACACTAATACCAGATAGCCTCCATCAGATCAAAACTGCTGGGAACTCTAGGTGGCATCCATATAACCCAAGACAAATGGGTTTTTCATTCTGAAAGCTCAGTAAAGTTTGGGAATCCAGAAATAAGTGCAAATTCAAGGCAAGATTGGTTAGAAAAAAATTGATTAGAAGTCTTTATTAATCAGGTCTTTCCAGGGAGATAAAACCAATAGAGTATACATAGAGAGAAAGAGAGATGAGAGAGGATTTTTCTGAGGGAATTGGCTCATATAATTATGGAGGCTGAGTAATCCCACTATAGGCGGTCTAAAAGCTGGAGAGCCAGGGAGACTGGTAGCATAACTCAGTACAAGCCCAAAGGTCTCAGAACCCGGAAATCTGATAGTCTAACTTTCAGTCTGAGGGCCAAAGGCCTGAGAAACTGGGGTTTGGGGACACTGGTGTAAGTCTCAGAGTCCAAAGGCCAGAGAACCTGGAGTTCTGATGTACAAGGGTGTCCTAACTCTAGGAGAGAGAACAAATTCACCTTTCCTCTGCCTGTTTGTTCTATCCGGGCCCTCTGCTGGGTCGTTGGTGTCCACCCACAATGATAAAAGATCTTCGCCACTCAGTCCACTGACTCATACACCAATATCCTCTGGAAACACCCTCACAGACACACCCAGAAATAATGCTTTACCAGCTCTCTAGGTATCTTTTAATCCAGTCAACTTGTCACATAAAATTAACCATCATAAAGTCTATTAACTTCAAAGCCCCTCAGAGAATTTACCCTATGATGGGTTGAAATTCTTCGATATTCCTCTCAAATGTCGGCAAATACTACAATTTGACAGGACCAGCACATGGCACCATGGAGTGACAATGGCTTGGGATCCAGCAAGCCTGGTTCCAGCAGCAAATCCCTCACTAATAAGTTGTATGATCTTGGGCAAGTCATTTAGTCTTCTGGTCTTCAACTTTTTTTCCAGTCTTCAATAGGGCAAAGCTGTAATTCATGGCCTCCCAGTTCCTGTCACATCTCAATGTAGTCACAGTCCTTCATCTCAACGGTAAAATCTGCTGGTGAAGTACCAGCCTGATCCTATCTGCCAAATTCTGAAGTCTATCTTTTCATGTAGCTCATAAACCATCCTACATTGTCTTGAGTTAAGGTGAACAAGGGAACGAGGGCCTGCCTTGCAAAATGAGCACTGTTTTCTGCTCAGTTTATGCAGGCAATGATTGTGTTTCACCTCTGGCCCCTCAAAATGCCATGCCTGATAAGGTGGCATCTGTGAACAGATAATCATGTGTGAATCAGGAATCTTTCCTGGCCTGGGAAGCATGGACCAACACTAAAGTAGCATCATTTGATGGCTGCTCTCTGGATGAATGACCCTAGTATCTGATCTAACTAATCACATTCAGTTCCTTTCCTAATAAGCTAAGCATTTTCACAACTCTGTGAATTTTTACTGTTCTATTCTCTCTGCCCAAAATGCCTGTGTTCAAGTTGGCAAGTTCCTCCTTTACATTTAAGCCCCATTCAAGTATCACTTTCTCTATAAAACATGTTCCTGCACCCCCACTTTCTTCTCTGCTCCCCTATAGCACTGTCCTCCTCTGTTCCTGCTACCTGTGTGAACGTCTGATCACACGCTGTGTTGTGCTTATCCATTACCTATAGCACCCCTCCCACCAGTCCCAGTGAACCAGCAGCTCTTCTGTCTCACCTTAAGTCCCTGGAACAGAGTCTAGCATAAAAATATACACTATAAATGATAAAAAATTTTCATAAATAAAGGTAATAGATGAAATATTTTTCCAAAGACAGGACTCCAAAATGAACTTGCTTTGGCTTTTTTTTTTTTTAAATCAGTGACTCTGTCTTAGAATAGATCCACCTTAAAAGCAGGAGCAGGAGCAACAACAGCAATAAAATAAGAAACTACACATGGTAAAATGACCTACAATGCTCAGTGGAAGAAGAAAGCTGCAATAGCTTTGAAACAAAGCTTTCCTGTATGTAGACATAGAGCTAGAAATAAGGAAACAATAAGAGGAAACAGAATAAATGCATTAAGGATAATCTTATTTGGTTGTGGTTGTGGTTGTGGTGGTGGTGGTGGTGGTGGTTGCTGTTGTTATTGTTTTCTCAAAGCTTCCCACAAGTTGAACAGAATGGACAGAGCTGGAGGGGAAAAGGAATCTGCAGACAGCTGTCACTAGCTCTGCAATTTTTTTACAAGACCTAGGGTACATTGTTGCAACCATTCTAGTGCAAAATACTCAAGAAGTCAACAATTTTTTTATGGTGGACTTACATGTTCTTAGCTCTAGGGATAAAAATATTATTAAGACACAGTCACTGTTTTTGAGGAACACATAGTCTAGCTTGGGAAACATACTCATAAACAACTTACTATAATTCAACATGACAAATGCTGTTAAGAGAGGTATAGAAAGCTAGAGATAGGTGAAGAAAAGGTTAATTCTGAGTAATGACATTGGACATGAAAATTTTCAGGGGAAGGTGAGTTTAGAGCTGGGTGTGGAAGAATAAGTATACATTTGCAGGAAGAGAAGGAAACAAGAGAAAAATCTGTCAGGGAGAGAACAAACCAATACAAGGAAATATAAAAGCACACTGTAAGATTTAAGAAGAGAGATGAGGTTTAGAAAAGTGAGGTTGGAATGATGTTGGTAAACTCTTTGAGCTATGCAGGAATCACTGACAAAGGTTTTCCCTATACCAGGCATTTATGTTCAAACCTAACGGGTGCGGTGCACTCTGTCTGGGGGATGGACACACTTGAAGCTCTGACTCTGGTGGGGCAAAAGCAATATACCTAACCTAAACATTTGTACCTCTGTAATATACTGAAATTAAAAAAAAAAATTTAAAAATATGAAAAACACTCTGCCATACCTTAGGAAAAAGCACAAAGTAAATTATTTTATTATTTTTCTTATTTCTGTTTTACTTGTGGTTCCTTCTTGAAAAACAGATTTTTTCTGACTTTCCACTCTTTAGTCTTAATCCCCATCCTTCTCTTTGTCAATGCATACTCTTACCACAATTCAATTCACTGCCTTACTTCTTTATCTGTTGACTATATAAATGCAATTTTTAAAATGAAATAAATTATAAGTATGTATGAGTCCTCTACTACCCCGGTGACACTGCTTTATGTTTTGTGGGGATAAATCCAAACCATTTTAGTGATAATTTATTAGCCTGTGAGGTCTTCAAAGGTAGGAAATCAAGTGTTTAGTTTAATAATGAACCTCCTAGGGAAATTCTAAAACCTAAGCTTAGAATTTTTTATGTGGCTGACTATTCTTTGTTAAGGTCAAAAAGAATTTTAGAGTTGGCTTGTTTAAATATTAAATATTTTCAGTAAAGAATATACTAGGTTTGTTAAGAATTTCAGAATGAAATTTGTAGTTGGTGTATTTTAAAGTTTTTAAAAGATTTTTCCTCCATTCTGTTAAGCAAATTTTCTTTCATTTCTTTTGTTTTATTGTTGTTATTGTCATTATGTATTTTCAAAAGGGCAGAATAACATTTTATCTCTACTAGAGCCACTTTTCTAACTTTCTAACTATATGGGAGATACTGCTTGGTAGCCCTGTGTATGTGTGTGTGTGTGTGTGTGTGTGTGTGTGTGTGTACTTTGGGGGAATATTTTAAGACCATGAGATGAAACTAAGCTTACACTCTGCTCAAATCTTTGCTTTATATTTCATTTTAATGTATTACTGCATGACTTGAAGAAGCAAACTAAAAATTGTCAGAGTATTGTCAGGGGCAATGCTTGCAAAAACCAATCTAGTTTCACCACCCCTATTAGCTTTTCCACTTTCCATGAAAAAATTATTTCTGTCAATATTTTAATTTCAACTAGACAAGGTGGAAGGAGTGAGTGACATCTAAGCAGATGGTTGTCAGAAAACTGATGACTGCATACAGTGGTGTGATTAAGAATTAGGGAATAAATATATGCAGCTAGCTGTAAATACCTGGCATCTATATATATCCCCTACAAGGAATTCAATCTTACAGATTACATTATGATTAATAAAATACTTATATTTTGATAGTGTATTTTAATAAATTTCTAAACTATTACATAAGTATTGGCTGTGCCTCTAAGACTAATAAAAACATAAGCTTAGGTGGGCATAAATATGACCTTAAAAATCTTTATTCATCTTCCCTATTAACTTTCTAAACACCTTGAAAGATGTGTGTCAGCTGCTTAAATAAAAAGAAGTATAATTAGAATCATACAAATTATTTGCCTGTGATTGTTAGGGTCAGAGATGACCACCCCGAATCAGTACTCTATACCATGCTGCATCTTCAAATCAATATACAATTTTGCTCTTTTTGAATAGCTTAGTTTTAGGGGTCAAAGCTTGATGTGGGCAAGAAATGTGTATGCAGAAGTTTTCAACTCTTTGACCATGACCCATCTTATGGATTGGACTAGATACCCATAAAAAGATATTGAAGTCCTAACTCCCAGTGTCTGTAGAGGTAGCCTTATTTGGAAATAGGGTCTTTGCAGATGATCAAGTTAAAATGAGTTATTAGGGTGGGCTCTATCTGATATAACTGCTTTCTTAAAAAACAGAAAAATTTGGACACAGGGAGAGACATGCACACAGGGAGAATGGCATGAGAATATGAAGGCAAAGATCGTGGTGATGCATCTAAAAACCAAGAGTGCCAAAGATTGCCAGCAAACCTACAGGAGGTAAGAGAGAGGCATGAAATAGACTGTCCCTCACCACCTTCAGAAGGACCGGAGCCTGCCAACATCTTGATCTCTGACTTCTAGCCTCCAGAACTGTTCAACAATAAATTTCTGATGCTTAAGCCACCCAGTTTTCGATACTTTCTTATGGCATCCCTAGCAAACTAATATAATACAAGCCACAATCAGAAATGCATTGCAATCCACAAAATTTACACACACATACAAAATATACATGGCAAAGTTTTCACAAAACAATATTTGCCATTCCTGTATGTGGTATACTCTGACATTTTCTATTCTACATAGTTTTAAAATTTTGTTAGTCACAACTCATAAAATTTATTTTAAGAGCTCATAACCCACAATTTGCAAAATATTAGCCCAACAGGAAAACAATATTTAGCTCCCACAATGGGCTCCTTTTATTTGCTGTGACCAAAAAAAATTTGGAGATGAGATAAAGTTTTAAAAGATTATAATATGCACCTCTAATGAAAAACAACATCAAATCAACAAAACATTCACATGAGAAAAATTATTTACTGGAGTTCTTTAAAATCCACACTAAAAACTCTAGACCCAAGATAGATGAGCAGAATTCTAAGTCGTCCTCAAGTTGTATATTGCTCTGACGTCAGCAGCTGAAGTCAAAAGATTACTTCTTATCCCAATCTTTTTGGCTGCAGTTTACCTTGAATGGTGTTGAGCAGGTTTAAGTAGGTGAAAATCTGTGAACAATGGTTAAATCACTAATCAAACTTTAATAATCTCTACAGCAGAGGTGATCTTACTTTTTAGCTCACAACTAAAAAGGTGAGATCTCATTGGAACCTCCATTTCTGAATTTCTTACTCTCTGCATCCTTCTGTCTTTCTCTTTCCTCTCTTAATTCTTTTTGCTTTTTCTATTCTTCTCAGGTTCTCTTCTCTCCTACTCTGGCCAAGCTGTTTATTCATCCCTCATTCTCAGTGTACCCCACTCTCTTCTCTTCTGTGTCGGCTTCCTTCCCTGTTCTTGACAATGTTTTTTGTTTTTCCTTTTTCATCTGTCTTTGGGTTTTCTTTTGGTTTATTCTTCTCTCCTTTAACTCATATTGACATAGAATTGAGATTTTTAGGATTGTGTGTCATTAACTAAAATTAATGGCTTCTATTTTAATTATAACAAGCAGATTTATTGAATATCACGATTTTTTTCTAATATACTTCTAAAATATAAATTTTTGCATTTTATAATGCAGTCTTTAATTTAACCCCCGCCATGGTCAGATGGGGGATAAAAGTTCTCACATCTCCATTAAATAGCAGCCCCATCCTTGTTTCAGCGGTTTTAAAGTGCTGCTTTGTATATTATGTGGAAGGTAAGAGGAGTTTCAGAAAACTTTAAAACTAAAGTGACAAGAATTGATGCTAATTAAAACCAATCAAAAATAGAACATGAACATTCTTGATATTTTAGTTAAAGCCCCCCAAAATTGAATTTGATTTCAAAAATGTGCTTTCTCACACATTCTAGAAAGAGATGCACAAAGAATCTTGAACTATCTTTAGATATAGAGATTTGGGTTTTTTGTTTTTTGTTTTTATTTTTTTATTTCAGCATATTATGGGAGTACAAATGTTTAGGTTACATATATTGCCTTTGCCCTACCCGAGTCAGAGTTTCAAGTGTGTCCATCCCCCAGATGGTGCACACCACACTCATTAGGTGTGTACTTACCCATCCCCTCCTCCCCCTCCCACCTGCCCAACACCGATGGGCATGTTACTACTGTATGTGCACATAAGTGTTGATCAGTTAATACCAATTTGATGGTGAGTACATGTGATGTTTGTTTTTCCATTTTTGTGATATTTCACTTAGTAGAATGGATTTGTTATAGGGAATACTTTAATGTCTGTTATAAAAAATATGGTCATAATAGCTAAGGTAACTACATTTTTATCAAGCAAAATTGTTCACTATGATTCCTTTGCATCTCTGAGAACAATTCACCTGTCTATAGCCTTCACTTTTATTTTTCCCTAAACCTGACAATCTCATATTGCCTTCCCTCAGCTGCCAAACCCCAAAATTCGCCAATGCCTGTTCTACTACTGTTAAATTCCCCTCTCTTCTAAAATTCCAATTAAAATAACCACTCTCTGAAGACTCAGAAAGCAATCCTTAAAGAGGAGTTTGGAACATTATTTACATTTAAGGTGTTTCCACTAAGATATAATGTGGGACATGTGCAACACTGTAACTTACCCTTCAAAGGAATCTCACATAAGAGAAATTTAAACATATTCTTGAGCTGAATTCTAACATCCTTGCCACTACAAACCCTCTATATCCCACCACAATTCATCAGTGAGATAAATAGAAAAAGTCAGTTATGCCGTTATTTCTCACATTGGGGTTTATATGTATATTTGTATTCTTAAGAGTTTAGAAAAAAAATATTTTTCTCTAAAACAAGTAAGGAGAGAGATTGTGGTGGGTTGAATTGTTTGCCCACTTCTTCACCACTCACAGTTTTCACATTTTTAACTATGTAACTTTGCAGTTTCTCCCACCAAAGACCATATACTTCCCCTACTCTTAACTTTTGAATCAGCTATATGACCTATTTTAGCTATGGGATGTTAGCAGAAGCAATGCAAGAAGGCACATAGAATATGTTCGCATGGTTAGGTATACCCCCCCTTTGTGCTTTTGCCATCACCACAGGAAGACCTTCCCCTGGGTAGCTGCTGCCCCAGAATGGGCTGTAGTATGGGCCCAAGACTGGATGGACATGGAGCAGACCTGGGCCAGCTAGACAGCTTGAAGCTTTCCAGCTCAGCCCAGCCTAGGCCAATCTCTGATCAATCTGCAGACATGCAAGCAAGCCTAGCTAAAATCAGAACTATTCCAGACAACCTGAACATGTGTGAGAAATAAATGCTTATTATTATTGTACGCCACTGATGTTTTTTATTTTTATTTATTATGCAACAATAGTTGTACAGGAGTAAAGGCAATTTAAGAGTTGTAAGGACCTAGCTGTAACAAGTAGGTAACAAGCTGTAATGGTATTAATTTATATTAGATACTAAAATGTCAAATATATGTGTTTTAATTTCTAAGTACTAAAATATTAGTAATAGAATAAAAAACTGACAAGTAAATGGACTGGAAATGGAATAACACAATGTATGATTTTTTTTAAAAGTGAGCAAAAAAGGAATAAAGAACAGATGGGACAAATAGAAGATGGTAGATATAAACTCAAATGTAAAAGTAATTAACTTAAATGTAAACAAACTAAATACTCCAATCAAAAAACTGATATTGTCTGACTAGACTAAAAAAATGAAATTCACACTTGGAGTATTTACTAAAGACTAAACGTTAGTTAGAACATAGAAAAGTTAGAGGTGAAAGGATGAGAAAAGGATTTATTGTATTCACACTGACTGAAAGCAAGCTGGTGGTAATATACTCATTATAGAATAAATTTTAAGACAAGAAATATTAGAAATAAAGAAAAAATATTAATATTTAATAGGGATAAAGACAGCAATCCACCAGGACAATATAACTATTCTAAATTTATATACATCCAGTAACACATCTTCAAAATTTATAAGGCAAAGATTGGCTGAACTAAAAGAAGAAACAGAAAAATCCATATTCATCATGGAATATAATCACATTTAAATCCATAAAATAAGCATACAAAAATTCACTAAGAATATAAAATACTTTGAAAAATATTAAAAACTTTGACTTAACTGACATATATAGAAACTGAACCCAACAAAGACAAAATATGTATTCTTTTTAGGTGAATATTTTTAAACAATTATCCTCTGCTGAGCTATTAAGCAAGTCTCAAAAAATGCCAAAGAACTCAACCATTAGAATATATTCTGTGACCATAATGATTTTAAGCTAGAATCATTAGCAAAAAAGATAGAAAGTTTTTAACTGCCTGAAAATCATGCAACATAATTCTAATATATTACTTGTATGCCAAAAAGAAACACAATGGAAATTCAAAATACTTTGAAATAAAACATGAAAATATGATACAATAAGCAAGTAAAATATTGCTAAAGCTCATTTTATAAGGAAATGGGTAGCCTTGAATATGTATATGAGAAAAAAAGAAACGCCAAAAAACAATGATTTAAGTACTTATCTCAAGAAGTTAAAAAAAGAACATCAGACCAAAGAAAGTAGAAAACAGGAATTAACAAATTAATAATATTAATAAAATAGAATGTATACAGTGAAAATCAACAAAGTCAAAATTTATTCTCCAAAAAATAAATAAAATTAGTAAACTCCTAGGAAGAAAAAAGAGAAGGCACAGAATACTAATATCAAGAATGAAAAAGGAGACATCATTATAGATCCTACAGAGTAGGAGTAATGTTTCTTCAACATTTTAAAATTCATTGGTACAAATTTATTTATGTTATCTTTAAAATCTGGTATTTTTTTTTATCTTTTTAATGTCTGTAGAATTTATAATGTGGGAGTATAAATTTTGGAAAATTGTTTGGCAGTATCTACTTATGTTGAGCATATATACCTAAACTATAACACAGAAATTCCACTCCTGAGTTTATATACAACATAAAGGCATATTTATGAGCACCAAATGCAAGCATAAGAATGTTTACAGCAACTTTATTCATAATAACCCAAAATTGAAAATACCCCAAAGGTCCAACACCTTTAGAATGGTGAATTCCTAAAAGTTTAGAATGGATAAATGATTTGTGATATTTTCATGCAATGAGAATGAACATATACTGATACACTTAGCAATCTGGATCATTTTTATAAACACAAGCCAGACACAAATTCCAGTCATTGAAATTCCATTCATAGAAAATTCCAAAACAGATTAATTAATGGTGGTAGATGTCAGGATAGTGATTATCATCAGGAGATAAGGAAGCAGGAAGGATCTCACTTATGTGCTATATCTTGATCTAGGTGGTTGTTTATAAAGCTATGTTTATTTTATGAGAATCCAAATGTGATTCACTGTTGTGTAGTATGTTATAATTCAATAAAATGTTTATTAAAAATAAAAATTTAAAATAGAAACCTATATATTATTGATTTTTGAGAAGCACTAAACTATAAATTAAGAAACCACCCCTCTTCACTTCCATCCATACACATTTGCCAATCACATTAAATATAACAGCAGTGTTAAATGTTTGTGGTGGTTTCTATGTGTTGGGATAAATGCATTCCATGAATAAGCACATTAAATTTCTCAAACTATCCTATGAATAAATATCATTATTATTCTCATTTCACAGATAAACTGAGCTTTAAAGCAGCTACATAATTTGCTCAAGGTTACAAAGGTTAAAGTGTATCAACACACTTCTACCTCTGTGCCCAAAGCTCAGTCTCATGATCCTAACAGACTCACTCACAATGAGAATAGTTGGGCTGGAGTAGTTCAAGGAGTGAAACTTTATGGAAGAGAAGAGTTCCTGGTCCTAAAAAGAGATGGGAAAAGAGTAAATTTTGCTTTTGTTCCAATTGAATCTAGAGTCTAGATATACAAATGACCATGTTTAATGTGTTGAATATGAGATCAGAGAAAAATAGACATTACAACCAAGTTGGGTTTCCTCCATTCGTCTTCTGAGTTTTCCACATGGCTGAACACTTGGAGCACAAATGGCTCCTCCAAATAACTAAATCATGTCTAAGATACACATCAATTCTAACACTCTATGGTTCTTCAATGCTCAGAAATGGTGTAAGTGTGAGAGTTGTGGTAACATTTTCCTAAGCAAGAGAATCACAAAGAACTACTATGAAAATGTTGAATTCAGAATTTTCTGAAGTTCCCCTGTGTTGAAGAATTGATGCTCTCTGAATGGCGAAATAGTTACAGGGCTGAGTTGCTTATGCTGCCTGAACCTCAAGATTCAGGGTCAGCACATGCTGATTCATAGACATCTTTGCTAGGGATTTTGTAATGCTAGTGTAGACTTAGAATACATTCATAAAGCAATATCATGAAATAAGACTGATGAAAAATGGATTGTCATTTCTTCAATAGAGTAGTAAGCCCTTAATATCACAAGGGATGCCATAATCCCTGAAATATCATCTCATTGCAGGCAAAAAATTTAATTTCCCTCTTATTTTCAAATTACAGACCCTGATGAAATAAAATGAGCAAGTGAGTACAAGACAGAGAATTTAATTTACTTAGAATAAAAGAGAATTAAAATAATCTCAACAATTTTAGTTTACAAAAGTTGTCTAACAGTGTGAAAGGAGTTTGTCAAGAAAAAGAATGTTATTTAGAACCAATTCACATTTGACACCATTCTGGTAGCTCTTGTTAAAAAAAAAAAAAAATCTTTGGAAAAAAGGTTGGATTAAAGAAGAACACAGATTGAAATGACTAGGTGTTAGCACAATCGCTTTGAAGGCAGAAAATAAAATGGAGGCATGGTGTCCAATCTTGACAAAACATAAGAGAATCTAGGATTACTTTTTGGCATTTTCAAATTCTTACTATGATGGTAACTACGATGCTTGATATTTTAAAATGGCAGATAATTTTAAGTTCTTAAAAGTAGGTCATGCTAATGCTGCTGCTGTTTATTTCACAGAGCTAAAAATCCAAAGCAAAACAGGTGTAGAATTCACCTTGTTAAGACTGAAGCTGAAGTTGTGATATATAAAGAAGTTGCAGAGTTTTTTTTAGAAGAAAGCATCAGACATTAAAACATGTTCCCAATAAGAAGTAAAGCCCCACATCCAAACATGGTGTTGAGAAGGAAAAGAAATAATTCTATGAAGCCACTGAGTGATTCACGTACATTACTGTGCTGTGATGATATTTTAAGTAGATATTATAACTTTTTTGTTAAATGAAAAAAAATAATTTTGAGAAACAGAAGAGCTTTTCAGATTCTTCATAAGCAATATCTATCTCATCAGACTGATGAGAGAGTTAAATGAGATAATCCATGTAAGGTGTTTAGCACCTTGCAAGCCACATAGTAAGCACTAAATAAACTTCAAGTTCATTATTAGAGTCTTATTAGTTTCCTCATAACAAAGACTTAACAGCACACAAGCAAACATACATAGCAGTGTATATTTTATAGTTAATTGCCTTTAGAATACTAATGCAATTTCATTGTGGAAATAATTCATCTTTCTATTTGATAGAATTAAATATACTAGGGCAAAATTCAGACTCTATGAAGCTACATTTTTAAAGATCAGGTGATAAAATTGTTGAAGGAACATATTTATTAACAATCTACTATGTGAGGTACTTTCTGTCAGGTGTTGCTTTAGCAACTCAAAACTCAGAATAGGAAAGTTATTGCTGTTTGAAATGTTACTTAACTCTGAGAATTTTATTGAGGTCCTGGAAGAAAACACGTTCTTTCAATATTTTTTCCAACCACCACCACCACCTCTTATGATGGCTGAATTTAAGAAGGAAATTCTCATTTTAAATACAGTGTTTTTATAGCAACTTATCAAACAGTGTCCTTTAGCTGTTGTTCTCTGACAGCCACTCTATTAAAATCCTGATGTAAACAAGCGGAGAAGGTGAACTAGAAGAGCAGGTATTTGCACGGCATTACTGTCAGGTAAAATTTTAAAGATAGGTTTTATGAACCCATTATTTGCAGTCAAGGCTTTTGACTACAGCATCTGAAATCATTTAAGGAGACAAAATGTTTTGTCAAAACATACTGCTGGGAGTCAGTGTGTAGCTTCTTTTTATGTAATTCAATTTAGTTCTGTTGTTTGCATGAAAGAGAAATTCTAGCTGGGCAGCCACAGCGAGCCAGTAAAAAGTGACAATATGGTAAGTATCAGAGGCAATTAAAATTAAATGCTTTTTGTCTTCGTTTTATTTCTTAATAAATGGGTAATTGCATTGTGGTATACCTGGTGACAGGCTAAATTAAGAAGATATTGGACATCTTTGCTAGCTTCTGTCCATCAAATTTAAACTTATTTTTTTAAATTCTACATCAAGTGGTGGGAAAGCTTAAGCAAGTTTTCTTTCCAAAATATATGTCTGAGAAATGAGGTCACCATGATCTCAGGTGAAGCTGTTTTGACAAAGGTGGGAAACTGATTTAGAAACAGCAGATGATGGGTTGAAATAAAGAGGCAGTTCTCTAAATCTTTAGATATGTATAGAGCTGAGCCATATAGAGCTGGCACTGGTGGTAGGGTTAAATGTCACCAATATAAATATCTGGTAAAGAACCCAGAGTTCACAATGACAAACTCCTCTGCCTAGCAAAGTATCAGGTTTTAAGAAGAGATAAGATCTTATGAATTAATATGAATGGAAAGAAGTGTGATGAAATGAGTAACTTTGATCATTTGGATACCAATTTATTAAATAAGTCATAGAAGGTTTTATCAAATACCTATTATATGCCAAGCACTTTACTAAGAGCTGAGAATATATGCAAAATTAAATGTGAGATCCCTGCCCTCAAGCAATGTATAGTCTGGTGAGAGAGAGAGAGAGAGAGGCTTCTAAATAATTATAAGAGAAGGTTACGCTGTTAGAGTAACAGCATGCAAAGGTTGCAGTGAGGGCCCATAAGTTTCTAGGTCTGCTTTAGAAGGCTTTTAGGAGTGATTTTTGGGAGATGAGAATATGCTTACCATAATGTTTCACAGGTGTAATCAACAATGCTTGCAAAGGTTCCAAGAAGGTTCCAAGAAGGAGACACATGAAAGAGTATGGAATGTTAGAAAGAAAAAATAGGTGGGGAACTAAGGTAATTTGGTCTGGGATTTATTAAGGATAATTCAGGAGGTTATAGCAGAGGTCTTATCATGCTGAAGAGTTTGGATTCCTACATAATGTGGAGCCATTGATTAAAGCAGAGGAGTAAAATCAGATTGGCATATTAGGAACATTACTCTAGCAATAATGTAGAGTATTAATTAAGGCAGAATATGATCCAGTGCAGGAAAACCAGCTATAAACTACTGTAATTAGAGGAGGAAAACCTGGACTAAGAAAGTAGTGAGTAGGGAGAGTCGGGTAGAGAAAAGGGCACAGAAAGGAAAGACATTTAGAACACAGAATTGACAGCACTGGTGAAACGTGATATAAAAGAGTTTCATTGGTAGTGATTGCTAAGTTTGGAGCTTGAGCAACTAAGTAGATGGTGCCACACTTTATTAAAATTGTATGAAGAATAATAATAACTAGTATGGAGAGCTTAGTCATCCATTAACTCACTCAATTTTCATAATATTTAAATAACATAGGAACAACTGCTATTTGTTTAAGTGTGGAGAAAAAGAGGTTTAGACTGGTTGGACAACTTGCCAAAAGTCTGTCAGGTAGTGTGATAGAACCTGTACTCAAACCCAGAAATGCTTCACTAAAAAGTAAATGATTTTAGGTATTATAATATATCTAAGAAAGTGGGCAGGAGTTTTTTTTTTTTTTTTCTCTTCCTAAATTATGAACCTGAGTCCTCAGAATTTTAGCAGGTTACTTTCAAACCAGCATCTTCGTGAGCTTTCTTTGGGTTAAACTTATTTTCCCAGAATGAATTTTAGCATTTCATGTGAAATGTTTCTTTTCTGGTTAATAGCTTATTTTAGTCAGACGGCTTTTTTGTGCATTTAATCCTTAAGACTTGTGTCTTAGAAAAGTTCTTTTCCTCAGCCTTACTGCTTCAGTTACCAAATGTTTAGTGCCCAAATGACGGCATTATTACAACCATTAAATATTTGTCTGTGTTATGACGATTAATAGGATAACTGCTTGTGCCTTATCTGTCTTACTTTTTCTTTCTTTTTTGGGGGAGGGAATAACACCAATTGGGTATCGGACAGAGGTGGGGGCTGGGGGGAGGGGATGGGTGTATACCTACTTGATGAGTGCGATGTGCACTGTCTAGGGAATGGACACGCTTGAAGCTCAGACTCAGGGGGATTGGGGGGCATGGGCAATATATATAACCTGAACTTTTGTACCCCCATAATGAGCTGAAATAAAAAAAAATAAAGGAGTTATTTTTGACAGTTATTTTTGAGTCTGAGATGTCTGTTGAGATATTTTATAAGAAGGTGGATAGAAAAGTCTGGAGTTCTCAGCAGAAGACTGGTAACTGTAGGCACAAGTATACATATAGAACAAACAGAAAAGAATCGCAAGCAGAGGCCAATAATTGTATATTTAAATTCAGGCAGAAGCTAATGAGCATCCAACTTCTGAGAGATAAAAAGAGAACCAGAAGAAAGTGGAATTCCAGCAGTCAATTCTATACTTTCCTGTGCTCACATCATTTCCATGTTTCTCAGTCCTACCAGTTGTTCAAGACTTAAGTCAAATGCTATCTCCTCCAAGAAGTCTTCTTTGGTATTTGTATTCAAAATTAATCTTTCTCCTGAACTCTTTACCCCTTACTGTGTGTTTCTTATAATCTTTACCACTTTCTTTCCTTGTGCTACATTAATATGTACATATATTATTTCTATTCAACCCATAGTTTTCTTGAAGGCAAAGTCAATCTTTTTCAGCTTTTATCTTCCCATAATACATATAGGGGATCAATGGTAATTAGTTGCGTATATGGATTAATGGACAGTCTTGTCAAAATGTTAATGAAAATTTGGGCATCAAGGAAATTATTAGAAAAACAAAATAGCTAACACCAAGTCAGTTCCATGTAATAAAACTATAATGCCTATGCAACGATAGACAATAGAAACCTTCTATTACAGTATTTCACACAGGACATTATTGAACCAGAAAAGGTCTACAGGAGGAAAATTAAAATTATAAGAGTGCTGAAATGGCCAAAGTGTAATAGCAGGTTGAAAAAAAAAACAATCAGAGTCTGAGAGGGGAAATGCTTAAAGCCTTTGTCACCCAAGTAATGTGGTGAGCAGAGAGGCAATAGAGACTGGCTGATAATAACTTAGGATTTTGAATCAGAAAAATCTTAGTTTAAATTTCAACTTTGTCATTTGCTACCTTTGTGACTTTGGTCAAGTTATTTAACTCCCTGAAGGTTTCCTGTTCTACAAAATGGGGATGAAAATGTATAACTCATAGAGATGTGGTAAAGATTAAATTGGGTAATATATGACAAACACTTAGCATAATGCCTGGCTCATTCAGTAAACATAGTTGTATGGTGTTTTTTGCTACTGCTGCTGTTGTTAATCAATTTTTAATGAAAAACAATTAGAAGAAATACAAGAATTTTCTATTTTACCCATCAGATAATAGATTTCTACAATTCATTGTCACCAAGATGTGGTATTAAACACAGGAAATAAAAAAATATTTTAGAAAAGATATGATAGACATCATAATCCAGAGAAGTTAGTGTGATGTCTTCCCTGGAACACTGGACTATTCCAGTTAACACTAACTTAACCCTGGAATACTAAACTATCATGGCATGTGTTTCATTCTTTCTAAAAAATATTTTTACTCAAGTACTAGGCTACTTGACTAATTGTAATTTTAAAACATGAATGTAAATAAATAAAGGGGCAAGAGACAAATCTCCCATGCAGAAGAATTACAAATAATTTATACAGATGCTCTGCACTTAGGAGGTAGACCATGCCTGCCCACTCCTTACGTGCAGGCTGTACATAGTGACTTTCTCCCAAAAGTTATAGTATGAAAAGCAAAGAGAAAAAAAAAAAGTAACTTCACAATGGAGAAATGTGGCAAACACTACCTCAGCCAGGTGAGCAAGGTTAACATCAGCACTGATAAGTCATATTTACAGTATGTAGCCTTGATATGGTAAGAATGGCACTTTGCCCCTGGTCTTCCTCCCAAAACTCAAAGACCCAGGCTAATCATGAGAAAAACATCAGAAAAATCCCAACTGAGGGACACGCTACAAAATACCTGGCCAGTAAACCTCAAAACTGTCAGGGTCATTAAAAATAAGGGATGTCTGGGAAACTGTCACAACAGAGTGGAGCCTAAGGAGACATGACGACTAAATGTAACATTTTATCCTGGATGAGACCCTAGAACAGAAAAAGCACATTAGAAATAACTGAGGAAATCTGAATAAAGTATGGACGTTAGTTAATAATAGTGCATCATATTGGTTCATTAATTGTGACAAATGTACCATACTAATGTAGAATGTCAATAATATGAAAAACTCACTGTGGGGTATATGGGAACTCTCTGTATTATTCCACAGTAGTTCTATGTATATTTAACTGTTCTAAAATTAAAGGTTTATTTTTAAAAACTAAGTAAATTTGTATAAGGCATGGGCTTAAGTTAATAATAACATATAAATATTGGTTTATTAAGCACAACAAATGTACCATACTACTATAAGATGTTATTGACATGGGAAACTGGGGGTAAAGTATATGGAACTTTCTGTACTATTGTTGCAGTTTTCCTGCAAATTTAAAGCTGCTCTAAAATATAGCTTATTTTTAAAAATATGAGTGTAAGAAAAATATTTTATTTGAAATGTTTGTTTCTTTTCATTTTTCTCCATCGTTATTTTAACAGATATATTCCACTGGGGGATTTCAGATTGTATGGCTTCACTATATCACTACATTTTTTTGACAGGTGGAGAAAATAAAAAAAATTAAATGATTCACATGCATATTCAATGGAATAATTTTGTTTCTTGTCGTATAAAACTATAAAACTCACCACAACTGATTTGAAATAGAAACATCAGACATAAAGAAGATAGTCTTTCTACATAATTATAGGAAGGTCATTTACTCTTTCATAATTTCTAAGTTCAACAAGACTCTCTATGTCATATATCACAACATTGAGATGGGTGAGCAATGATTTCAGTTAGGATGCTATGGACTGCAGCAATACCAAAGAAGTCACTTATCTTTTTTCTTTCTTTCTCCACTTGCATGTTTACTACTGTACTTTGTAAATGGTTTAGCCTTGACGTGAGAATCCAGAGGAGGGTTTTTCTTATGGCGTTTTTTTTTAAGCATAGAAGAATATGAACCATGTAAATCTCCTTTGGACAAGAATTCCATTCCTCCACATCACAAGCTGCCAATATAACCTTGGCAATGAAATTTGTCAGACTACAGTCTCTGTGAGCTCTATATCTCAGAGTACTTATTTCCTAAAAGAATGTGAAAAAAACAAAGTAAAAATGGTACCGAAGAACAAAATTATTCCTGAGACAACTATAGATAACAACATCAGTGTGTGAAATTTGAAAAAATAATTTTAAATGAAATGCTATTTTCTCCATTTTATTCCATGCTCCAAATGTCCACAAAGTCAAATCTTCTGGATAAATCTGGTTTCAATAGTCATTACTACTTCTATGGCAACATGGAAAGATGATTTTAGTGTACATGCTCCTAAGTTTACCTCTTTCCCCCCAAAATCATCTTGTATGGCATCTTTCTCAGTTCAATAATTAATTCTCAAGGAAAAGTACTAGATAGAGAAAAAGATGGTAGAGAAATAGATAAATAATTTACAAGATTATATATATTTTATATGCATAGTACATAGTAAATGACTCTTTTAACACTAACACTTGAATATAGGAATACCATATTCTGTATATACTTGTGGGTTGACTCCAGAGTATCATTTCCTCCTTCATCATCAGGGAAGCACATGTGATCCAGCCTAAGCCAACAGAGTATTTCATCTCCCTGACAACGATTAAGTCAGGGGCAGTCAGAAACTTAAACTGGTTCATTGACAGTGTTTTCAAGACTCTTGCAAGAAATACTGAGACCAAGACGCTCTTTGTCTTGCTGAATGTGAACAAGGAAGCATTTTTCTCTGACGCTGCTGGCATCCATCTTGGGAAAACAGCACCGAGACTGAAGGAAACTGGGTTCTTAGTGACATCATTGAACCAATAAATCAGGCCTTCCCTGAAGCAAGTGCTATTTCTAGTCATTTTAATTATGTGAGCCAGTAAATAGTTTTTATTGTTGCCACCAGTTTAGGTTAGGGTGATACTTGCAACTACAGGCATACTAAATAATACAACACTCTTGAATTTTTAAAAAATGGTGTTAGTATAGCTCAAACTGTCAAGAACTTAAACTGGAGCCTGACGGACTGGGTTCAAATCTCTGGTCTGTCACATATTATCTGTCTAAACTAGGTTGAGTTTGCTTCACCTTTATAAGTCAATTTCTCCATATGAATAAAGGAGGTAAGAAAACACTTTCTTCACAGGTTGATTGTGAGATTTAAAGGAATCAAGGTATGCAGAATATAGTACCTTACACAAAGTATGTGTTCAGTAAGTATTTGCTATTATTATTAAATTTTAAGCTAATGCTGTTTGACAAAAATAAAACAGGGTTTTAATATAGTAGGTGGAGCCTAAATTTACAGACAGTCTAATGTAGTTGTAGGAAATGATTGGCATTAAAAAATAATAGATACAATTTAACTTTATTCCCTAGAAAATCATGTAAGTAAAAACAAAATAAACCAAACCTTCCTGAGATCTAACCTATTTCCACACTTTAACTTCCTAAAATGCTACATTAATTCTTTCAAAGTACATGATTATATTTTAGATATTTCTATATTAGGCAATTGTACTACTGATTTTTAACAACCTGAAGGAATTAATTATAGTTGTATCCAAGGAGTCCTAAGATACATTGGTGTTCAAACTTGTTTCTGTGACAGAAAGGACACTTGTTAATCATGATGTTGTTTTCAGAACGACATAAAATAAAAATGTATTAAATTTAAATAAATGATAATTTTGAAACAATTTAAAATAAGCTACATGTGTACACAACCAGTCGCAGGCATCAAGCATTTAAGGAAAACTAGCAGGAGAAAAATAAAACCAATGAAAGTCTGAGCACTAACTTAATTATTTCCTAGAAACTGGGGAAAATTACCTTTATTTTATTTTAGTGGCAAAACCCATTCAGCCCTGCTTAACACACACCAGGAGCATAGTTTAAGAATAATGGCAGAGACAAAACTGTACACTTAATACAGCTCTTTGCACATAGAGGGCACATAATAAATGTTTTTGATTGCATGACTAGAAGACTCTAGTTTAACATTTATTCTTCATCTAACAACTGCAACTTGCAAAGTACCCACAGAGATGATGTACTTTCAAATATTACACATGGCCCACTGAGTACAATTGTAGTGGTGCCCTTTCATAATATCTTCCATTATAATCTTCTATCAATGCTGAATGAAATATTAAAGTGAAGTATGCATGCGGTGATTAGCGATCTAGCCTTTCATTTCCTGAAGATTTGAGAGTGATTTGACTACTTGTACCAATCCAAAAGGGGGGATTAGATACTGCAGACTGAAAGAAATCAATGTACAATATCCTAAAGCATTTTCAACATGTCTTCTGAATAGGAATAAATCCAAATCATTGTATTTGTAGAAGATAATATTTTCCTAATGTGCTACATTTAGATCTCTTATGTCCTTTGCTTAATATTATAGTAAAAGAAAAGCTGTGAGCAATGAGTTCAGCATCTTCAATGTGTTTACTTCTGACAGATAATGCTCAGCTTCATGATAATTGGTGAAGCACTAAAGTAGAACTTAGATAAATTCCCAGTAAATTGTGCAGAAGATTGCAGATTTAAAATTAACGTTACAGTATAGTCTTTTGATTTTGTTGTCTTACACTATCATAGGAAACTGAAATCAGGTCTACCTTGATCGGAAGATAATTATTATCTTATCAATGTCAATAATGATCAGAGTGCAAACTTAATGTTCAAATTCCAAACCCGGTTGTTTAACAACATAACACAGGTAATCAATAGATATTTTCATAGCAGACAGGAGAACTATGAAGGTGTGGGGAAACAAAACATCTATGGTTGAATTTTAAATCACTAGCATCATAAATTAACTAAAAATCTTAAATGTAAATTCCAATGGTTACCAAAATAGAGAGTGTGGAAACATATTCATTCCCAAAGACTCTTATACAGGCACTTAGCTATTATATCTAAAATTAAAACTAAAATATTTATTTGATCCCAGATTAGTCTCCAAAAATCTACAAAATCAGTAACAAAACAAATTTGTGCTTATTTTTAGAATGATTTCACTCAAGAATTACACTGTGAAAGCACACGATCTTAAATGGCATCACATGTCTCCAAGGACCAGCTGCATGTAGGTTTCATTTGATCTATTCAGTGAATGAACATGGAAGCATCTACTTATTGTACAAAGACTGTCTGCATTAATTTAGAACTATTGACAATGACAGTGATAGATAAAAAAAAAAAACAACTATGTCTGTGCTTGAGTGATTTATTCACTTAATATTTAAAATATGTAACATCACATACTACAGTCCCCAAGCCCCTCCCCACCTCTGTGGCCTATTAGGAACTGGGCTGCCCGGCAGAAGATGAGCAGTGGGTGAGCCACTGAAGCTTAGTCTGTATTTACAGCCTCTCCCCATCGCTCGCATCACCACATAAGCTCTGCCTCCTGTCAGATCAACAAGGGCATTAGATTCTCTTAGGAACTCGAACCCTACTGTAAACTGTGCATGCAAGGGATCTAGGTTGCACGTTTCTTAGAGAATCTAATGCTTGATGATCTGAGGTGGAGCTGAGGGAGTGATGCGACACTAGGGAGCGGCCGCAAATACAGATTGTCATTAGAAGACAGGTTTGACTGCACAATAAATGCAACACACTGAAATCATCCCCAAACCATTCCCCCCACCCTCACACCCCAGGCAGGAGAAAAATTGTCTTCCATGAAACTGGTCCCTGGTGCCAAAAAGGTTGGGGACTGCTGATTATGTATGTGTCACTTATTATGAATTTAATACAATGCTTAAAGGCATTTATAAGAATTGTTTAAATAACTTCATAGAAGTAAAGTATTTAGAACAATAGTTCTCAGCCCTGGAAGCATAATAGAATCACTGAGAGCTTTTAAAAAATACTGGTGCCTGGACCCTACCCAAAATCAATTGAATCAGAATTTCTGAAGGTCATCCCTCATGCCCAGACGTCAATCCTCAAAGGCTCTACACTTTTACTTTTACTTCATATCTCCACCTCCCCTGAACTTCTAACATCCTTTTACTCGGGGCCTTCTGGAACTTATGGTCCATCATCAACAAATCTCTTATCCTCAACTTCTACTGAGCTCTTATAGCACCATTTTGCGAGTTAGGAAATGGTGCTTCTCCTTAAGACATTTTACTTCCAGCTGATGGAAAATTGCCAGACGAAATATACAAAGCTTTCAGTGAATTCTACACTGTGAATGAAGCCTTCTTAGATGTGGCACTCCTATGCAGTACAGATCCCGTCCCTTTTAAGCTTTCACAGAAGCCTGGCTCTGCAGAGGACTCTTTTTCACCTCTGGCCCTTTCATGTTTTCTCCCCACTTCTGTCACACCTTCGAGCCTGAAGGTGTAGTAAATGCTTCCCAGGTTCTTCGTCACTGCTTTCAGACCAATCTGTCCTCCGTAAAAGTCCCACATTTTGAATCTTATCAGACTATACCACACACTACCAGTCCTCATTGCTTTGTGTCACTCATAATTCCTGGAAGCTTTTCTCTGACTTTTCTTCTCTGGTGCTTTCTCACACTATTCCTGTAATAATTTCAATTATCACATAGATTAATCATTCCAGAACTCAGGATTCTAAGTCTGGTGACATCTTCCTTTCCAGTGGTCTTGTCATCTACCATTCCTCACTTCCTAGAATAAGTCCTAGACCTTGTCATTGCAGCAACTGCAACCTTCCTCACTGTCCCTTATTCCCTGAGATCCTCAGATCCCTACTTATCCAGTTTAAATCCAAAGTCAGTTTTCATCATTACTCCCTTGCATACACACTCAACTCCCTGCCCCTCTCTTGCTTCATTGTACAACCATGTCAAAACTTCAGCCCTTGTTAAATAAAACTATCCTCTTACTGTGTACCTGCACCCACACAGCCAAATGTAGTTGAAAGAAAATAGACAGTCATAATAAGCACTTTATGAGTAACCTCAAATGTATCCTTAATTTTACCTGCAATCATAGCACATTTTCCCAATATATTTGTTGTCCTACTCTAATAGATGACTAACCCGCTCCTCTTCCTCCTTAAACCTTTAATCCTCCTTCTCCTTCCTCAGTTTCAGCTTATTAGATCTCTAAGTGGACATAAGTAACACAGGAGAACTATCCAACGTCCCATCACAAGTAAATCAACCCAGTAGTATATGTGCCTATATATCCTGCCTATTCTCATAATTAAGGTCAACTCCATGATTTGTGTACTAAATAATATCTCTTCTTGCCTATTCAAGGACATGCTGCAGTAATTTACTCATCCCTCTCCTGTATCATCTCAACCTTTCCCAGCAAAATACAAATTAGCTATATATTTAATTTGAATTTGGACTGTAGATTATATATATTATATCAAAGTTAAAATTCCTGATTTTGGTCATTATATTGTGGTTATATAAAAGAATGGCCTTTTCTCAGAAAATATACAACTAAGTATTCAGAAAGGGGGCATGGTATCTTCACTAATATTCAGTTGGTTCATTAAAAAATGGAGAGAGAAAGAGGGAGGGAGAGAGAAAGTAAATGAAAGGAGAACTTAAAAATTGCTTAATAAGTAAAGCGTATTGTATTAATTTGGATTCTCCAGAGAAACAGAACCAATTGGGTACAGAAACATAAAGAGATTCATTATGTGAGATTGATTCACATGAAAATCCTATGATCCACCATCTGCAGATTACAGCTTCGGAACACTGATGGTGTACTTCCAGTCTAAGTCTGAAGGCCTGAGAACCAGGCTAGTCAATGGTGTAATTCCCAGTTTGAGTCTGAAGGTCCAAGAACCAGAATAACTGATGTTCAAGGGCAGTAGGAGATGGATGGCCTGTGGATGCAACTTTGCCCTTCCTCTGCCATTTTGTTCTATTCAGGCACTCAACAGATAGGATGACACCTGCCACATTGGTGAGGGTGATCTTCTTTACTTAGGCTACCAATTCAAATACTCATCTCTTCCAAAATCAATCTCATAGACACATCAAGAAAAAATATTTTACCAGTACCTGGGCACCCCTTAGCCCAGTCAAATTGACACATAAAACTAACCATCATAGGTATGTGGAGCTCCTTGAATCACTCTTGCAGTTTGCAATTTTTATGTAAGTTTTAAATTACATAAAACAAAATGATATAAGACCTTCCAACATAAGAAATAAATGCAAAAATCTCAACAGATTATTTGTATTGTTTCATAAGGTTTGGCTAAAATTCTCTGCATAATACAAGAGATTATGTCACATTACAAAATGAGTTAATACCTACTTTAAACTATTCAGCAAATATCATAAGTATTTCTGAAAACTGTTAGCCAAATCTCCAAGTGGTTGTTTGGTTTTTATTATATACATAGTAGAAAATATCTAAAACTTCCTACCAAAATTTTTACCACTAGAATAAGAATATACATTCCATAATTCTTAATGTTGTTCACTTTCTGTACATTATAATACAATAGAGGCTGACCTGTAAGAACCTTTCAACAGCAAGAGTCAAGAAGCACATAAGATGCCAACAAGTTTATGTGCAGATATTCCAGAATTTATTTTATGTGAGTCAAGAAACTGTCTTTGATACTAACCCAAAGCTTAATGTAGAGTTGTTTAAGGTATGAGGATTTCAGTAGGTGGGTGTTCCTAGATTATTTAATAAAATACACCTCCATTTTATGAGTGTGTTCAGGGTGACCATAAATAAATGCACTTCTTGGGGTAATAATCATTTCAAGACTGACAAGTGTCAGAAGCTTGTAAACTTGTAAGAGTTGCAACTTTGGCATGTCTGTATGAAGATAGTTACAAAAGCCTTGTTTATGCCTTATATTCTATTTCATTTAAGCTGGATTTTTGCTAAGGTCCGTAGTGCATTTTCCACAATTGTGAGAAGGAGGGTGGTCAGGCATGGCAAATAAGTGATAGGTGAACCCCACTTACCTCTTCCTCACTAATGGAAGACATTGCTGAGACTTCACAACACTCTGTGGACCCAGCTTCACAATACTTCCCAGCACAGGACTCTAGACAGCCACTTACCACAAGCTGGTATCTATTTACTTACTATCCTTAGGGTGTGTGGAAATCTGCTCTGATGAAAATTGTTTAGAAAGATTAGTTGAACTAGATTGGTATAATTAAGGCAATTCCCTGCCAGTTTTCTGGACCAAAATCAAGAGACTATGAGCACTTTTCTGTAGAATTTGTCATTGTAAAATAGTAATTACTAGTATTTCAAAGGAGCATGCTCAGAATAGATTCAAAGCCTAGAAGAGACCTCAAATCTCATCAAATGCAACTCCTTTGTTTTCCAAATAAGGAAAAGTGAAGACTAGAGAAGTGAAGTAACTTACACAATGAAACCCACAACCATAACAAGGAAGACACAAGATTCCTTCCTTCTCTGACTCCCAGCCATGTTGTCCTTGCAGAATACAACCTTTGATAAAAAATGAGTTTATCTTTCCTGCTATGTGTGTGTGAGAGAGAAAGGGAGAGAGAGGAGAAGGAGGAGGGCCATGGAGAGGAGGGGAGAAGGGGAGGAGGAAAAGGGGAGACAGGAAGAAAAAGAGAAAAAGAAAAAAAAGAGGAAGAAATAGAAATTATTTACCTGTGTCTGTCTTTTATGTATTTAACTATCCATTGATCAGTTGAATTCACATCCGTAGGACTCAATCATTTAAAAAGAGCAGAAGAAAAAAAGAAAAAGAAAAAACTGTAACTAATAACATAGGGAATCCTTTCGACCTCTAAAGTTTCCTTAGCTAAGGGTTAACAACCATGAGTGTCAGAGGAGGCGGTGACTTCATTTGAGTAATACTTAAGATCTAATGTAATACTCCTCCACAGAACAGTGGGAAGAGTTAAAATATAGACATTTCAAGATAAGTTTCTCCCTCAACCAGACTCAAAAAGTCAGAAGATTTGAAAGCTATTAGGACTATGATAGATGATCCTCTTTCAGACATCTTTCTTTTTCACTGACAAGTTGCTGTTAAAAATTAAAGTAAAAAGAGGCCTCCTTTTTTTGCTGCACATTTTTAATGGACCTGAAGCCAAAATAAGTCAGACTAAATTATGGGAGTAAATGACCTCCCGGGAAGTATTATACCAAATTCTAAAGTATTGTAAAGAGTTTCCTTTGATCTTTTTAGCTTCACAGCCTGAAATTCAAAATCTGTATTTAATTTTAGATTGCATATACCAGCTTTTAAATTTTCTTTCCAAAATGATATATCATTTTAAATGATAGAACACCTTTAGCTTGTATTACTTAAAACTGCTGACTGTCACTGCTTTATTCTTTTACTCTATAAAAACAGATATAGACATAATTAATTGCTAGAAGTATTTGGGGTTGGGTTCTATAATGGATAAACCACTGACCTTCACTTAAGAGACAGCACTTTAAACTCAACCTTAGTTCCTACATGAAATAACTGATCCAAAATGAAGTTTCTGGTTCACACCTGAGGAAGACGCTGAATACAGAAAAAAGAAAGCTAGAAAGAGATAAATCTCTCTAATCCCTGCTTTTAGGACTATGTTGGATAACTGCATCTTATCCTCAATACATCTTTTAGCAGGCTGCAAACAGGTGCACTCATTTTCAACACAGACCTTTCTGTAGTTCCACAGATGCCTTAATTGAGAAGTGTTTCAACAATAATGCATGCCCATGAACACCTGTAAATTATTCCATATTCTTAAATAGAAACATCCCACTCTGGTAGAGAGAATCTCTTAGACTTTTCCTGTTCATGCTTTCTGCAAATGTCTTTATTACTATCTTTGTAGAGATTTTTGCAGCATCTGCTAAGACAAAAAAAAAAAAAAAAGAATACACAATAATAGTTTGATTTCATAACTAAGACTTGTCAAGCTAAGGACAGAATTTAAGCATCATCTGTTAATTCAAGTTTAAGCCTGACTGGTGTGGTAGAGCTCAACAACAACAATAAGCAATAAAATCAATGTGTACCACCCAGAAACCAAAAAACTATTTCTTCAGGTCATGGAGTATACTGGATATATGAAGACGGAGCCCATGAAATATACTTACACTGCCACTGTTCTAAAGCACTCACATGGTTTTAATCGGATCTTTTCACACGGTTTTCTGATACTATCCTACTTGAAACTTTATATTCAGACCACAAGGTTGTGCATCCTGACCATATTTCCTATTCTCTTGATCAGTCTTCTAGGTTTCAATGCAGCCTTAGAGATCACGTTATCTTTCTATGGCTTTTACCACAATTACAAAATCACGAGAGCAAATTTTGTTCTACCCACCTCATAGGTAGGGCTGAACGGTGAGCTAAGTGAGGCACCTTGTGCACAAAAGTTAAGGAAGCAACTTACCCCTGGCATCATGCAAGTGCAAGGTTGGCATTTGCGTGGCTTTGAAAGTGAGTGCTTCTATGCTCAGCAAAAACTCAGAATTTAGTATAGTACTTACCTCCTTGAGAAATGTTTATTGAAACCCAACTATGGGGCAGGAATAGAGCTAGTTTTTTGATGTAGCTTCTTCCAAATTATTTGTCTTCCTGAGTACAAATATAAAAGCCGGGCAAGACACACACACACACACAAACACACACACAGAAAGAATGCATTGAGAGCATTGGAAAATAACCAAGATAAGTGGAATTTAGGAAACCTATTTTCTAAGAAAATGGAAATTCACTGAAGAATTTCCTAATGTTTACCATCACATTTTCTTCTTGAGACATCTGCCAATACACATCAAAGAGAATGGAGGCCAATAATATTGTTACCAATATGTTCAAAAAATAATATGATAAAAAGATGGAGAATTTCCGTACAGAACCTAATTCTGTAATAAGGAATCAAATAGAAATTCCAAAACAAAAAATACAACTAAAAGTAAGAAATCAATCTATGGATTTAACGGCAGATTAGTCACAGCAATAGAAATAAGCAGAAAATTCAGAATAAAGCACTAAAGGAAGAAGGGTAAAATATATATAAAAGAACATACAAAAAGTTGGGTCATTGATAAAGGGTCTACATATATGTAGTTGGTGTCCAAAAAGGAGAAAAGCAATAAAGTTGTAGAAATACTATTTCAAGAAATACTGAGTAGAAATTTTCCAAATGGATACAAGAAGGTCTACTAACTCTAAGAATGATACCTACAAAGAAAATCACACTGACTAACATAACATTAAAACTTAAGAATCAATAACAAAGAGAAATTATTAAAAATACATGAGAAAAAGAAGATATTACCTGCAAAGGAACAGTAATAAAAAATTTGACTTTCCCACACAAACAATGAAATCCAGCAGAAAGGAAATGACATCTTCATTTAAAACATCAAAACAAAATTGCTGCCAATCTTACTTATGCAGTGCTTGGCTAATAAATGAGCCACTCAAAAACTTCGGTTGCAGACACATTTTCATTTTTTATATGTGTGAAGAAAGAAATTCTTGTTTGATGTGGCATTTCATTTTAAATTTTCTAATTTTTTCTTGCTGCTGCTTTCTTGTGAGTTGTGAATATTGTGATGAGTGCTTAATCTTGTGATGCCAATATACATTGTATTCTTTTAGCACAGTTATAGTGTCATTGCTAGAAAATGCAATGCTTTGCCATCTAATTTGATTTTAAAAAATAATAATCCGCACTCCACTGTGCCTTAAAATCACATAGTTTCAGAGTCCACCTTTCTCTTTTTTCTTCTTTTGTCACAGTGGCTATACACTGCTATAAAAGACAAAATAAAATGTTGCAGTACGGCAGTATGTGTAGCACCTGAAACCCTTGTTGGGTTAAAAATGCATCACTGCAGTTTGTAGTACACTGAGCAGAAGTACGGTAATGAACACCGTATATGGTCTCTATGGCAATGATTAACTCTACCATTGTTCTGGGAAAGCAGCCATAGAAAATACAATATGAATGAGCACAGCTGCTTTTTAATAAAACTTTATTTATGGGCTGGGCCCGGTGGCTCACGCCTGTAATCCTAACACTCTGGGAGGCTGAGATAGGAGGATTGCTTGAGCTCAGGAGTTCGAGACCAGCCTGAGCAAGAGCAAGACCCCATCTCTACTATACACCATCTGGGGGATGGACATGCTTGAAGCTCTGACTTGGGTGGGGCAAAGGCAATATATGTAACCTAAACATTTGTACCCCCATAATATGCAGAAATAAAAATAAATAAATAAATAAATAAAATAAAATCTGAAGGCTAGGGAAAAGTATAATGACAAGAAGAGAAAAAAGAAGTTAGCCGGGCAGGGCACGGTGGTGCACACCTGTAGTCCCAGCTACTTGGGACTGAGGCAGGAGCATGGCTTGAGCCCAGGAGTTTGAGATTGTAGTGAGGTATGATGACACCACTGCACTCCACCCAGAGCAAAAGAGTGAGACTCTGTGCATCCATTACAGACCTGTTACTATGTAATGCCACCCTAACATAAGACCTATGAACAACCACAGCTTCTCGGAACATAAGTGCTCATTCCAATGTTACCCTTTGCTTATATTGTCCCATCTTCCTGAATATCTTCTTTTTTCATCTCTTCTTATCCAGCACCTTCTAGTACCAGGTCATTTATAATTACCTCCATAAAACCTTTCCAATGGCCCTCTCACACACTGATTTCTTCCATAGAGTTAACTCAATTTTCTTCTAATTATTTCATATAAGTTAGTCCAGTCTCCAAACCTCACCACTTCACAATATTTATCTCCCCCTCATCCAGTTTCCAGATAACCAGTAATTAACTGAATGTTTAATCCTGCTATCATTCATCCTCCTAAGGTGTTCGCCACAAAGTCAGATCACAGTATCATTGTGAAACCAATGTTTATTTCATTGATCCTTACACTACTGTTAAATATTATCTCATCTAATTGTTCAAATGCTTAAAAATGTTATTAATATCTGAGGATGATGAAAAGTGGTCAATAGATTAAAAGCACAAAATTGGAAGTCTGCAGAAGATACAGTGTAATGGCCTTCTTAAGAACAACACAGGCAATCTGAAATAGTGACAGATGGAAAATACTTGAATAGGGGATACATTTATGTTTTAATATTTAATTTATGCGAAATCTAGAAGAAAAGTAAAAAATAATCAGGTGAACTAATAATATAATTATACTGAAGTGACCAGATGATTTTATCTGACTACTATGACATTATTTCTTTTTCTGAAATTAGAAGACATTGACCATATCAAAATAGTCACTATTTAATCAATTTATTTTCTCATTTTAATTCGTGCTAGGGTGTCTAAGTGTGGTGTCACTGGGCTTATGTAACAGAAAGACATTACTTCAGGTTCTTTTTTATGGAATTGTTTTGTCAATTTGGGGTTACTTTTTTTGGCTTATGGTTGTGATCTCACCTTTTTATCTGTTCATTAGATAGAGCAACACCATATTTATACTCCTACATTTGTATATTGAAACAAGAAAATTCTAAAATAATTTTAAAAAAGGAAAAAGTTTGTGCCTCTCTGAATTTGGAGGACTGATGGTAATGAATGAAAAATTTTCTACAAGGGAAATAAAAACCAGAGACCAAAATAGATTTAGAAGTTCTATTAATAAAATCTAGTCCAAACAATTCTGTAACTTAAAATATATATGTATATATTTTTTTCTTGAGACAGAGTCTCACTCTGTTGTCCTGGCTAGAGTGCCATGGTGTCAGCCTAGCTCACAGCAACCTCAGACTCCTGGGCTCAAGCAATCCTCCTGCCTCAGCCTCCTGGGTAGTTGGGACTATAGGCATGCACCACCATGCCCGGCTAATTTTTCTATGTATATTTTTAGCTGTCCATATAATTTCTTTCTATTTTTAGTAGAAACGGGGTCTCGCTCTTGCTCAGGCTGGTCTCAAACTCCTGAGCTCAAACGATCCGCCAGCCCCGGCCTCCCAGAGTGCTAGGATTACAGGCGTGAGCTACCGCGCTTGGCCCTAAAATAAATTTTTAAATAAAGAAATTTACCAAAGAGCAAGGATTCAAGATCTAGCTTTTTCCACCAACCTTTTATAAATAAAATTATATTATTATATTAAGGGAAGATCCATTTCAGGCTATCAAATGTCTTTATTCTAAATGGAAATAACCAATGTCATTATCCAGTGAAGTATCTTCTAAATCCATAAAGTGGTTTGGAATTTCTAAATAAATAAATAAATAACTGTAAATTCCAGGTTATTTTAGGAAAAGCTAGAAGTAACTAAAGAATCTCAGAAAGAATGTGAAATGTCACCTTTTCAAAGTGAAAGTTTTTCTTAGGATGCTGGGAGATTTCACACTCAGCAGTCAGGGAAACTTCAGGGAGATAAAATAGTGAAATGAAATGAGACTTCAGGGAGACAAAACAGACTTGGAGTTGATTTTTAAAAGGCTAGATGTTTGATGATGAAAAGGCACATTTACTGTTGATTTATCACTTCAAAAAATATTTATAAAGGGCCTACTCTGTGCCCATAACCCCCTCCCCATCCTCCAGGCACTCATTACACACACACTACATATGTAAAATCTCACATTGGTACATTCAGGGTATGAATAAGGTCCCATTAGTGCACAGAGGGCTAGGTATTTAGCCCTATCTGAAGACATGAGAGGGAGCTGGAAAGCTTTCCAGAGAAGATAATAATAGAGCTGAGTAATGAAGAATGAGTGAGAATTTCCCAGGTGGGCAAGGAGCGAGGAGAGGGTGTTCAGAAAGGGAAAATAGTGTGAACAAAGGCACAGGAACAAGCCATAACATGATTCCTTCCCAGGGAATGAGAATAATTAGCCCAGGTCGGGACACAGAGTACAGGCGTGGATAATGTAGGGATAGGGCTGGAGAGATAGTCAGGCCCAATCATCAAAGGAAGAATTTAACATACAGACTCCTGAACCTCAAAGTGATGGAGAGACTCTAAAGGATTTTAACAGGGGTAGTAGTAAGGTTTCCACTGTGGAAACACAACTCTGGCTGTGAAGATAAATTGGAGTGGAGTGGCCTGTTAAAACAGGTAAGGGAAGTAAAGAAAGGGCCGACCAGAAATTATAAGGGCCTGATCTGATGCATTAGAATGGAGAAGGGGAAAGATTCAAATTAGAGATCTATTAAGGAGGTATAATTAATAGTACTTAGTGAGCAATTGGATGTATAGACTTAGTAACTCTAGGATGAGTCCCATATTTCTAAATCAGGTGCTCAGGTAAATGTTACTACTCTGATCCAGATTATGGTGGGCAAAGAAGAGCAGCCAGTTTGCACACTGGTGTTTTGATCTGACCATGGTGCTACCTGGTGAAAATAGACAGTAGACAATTAGATATTTGGCAAGAAAGAGGCCCAAGTTCAAGCTATAGATTTGAGAGAGATCAACATAGCTAATGTGTAGAATTAGATATGATGGCTAAGGAACAGTGACTAGCACATAAGTGCCATTTCAAAATCAACAGAAATAATTTTTCAAAATCTACATATTCAGGTCTCTATACCCTAGATATTTGCATATATCCTCTAGGACCCATATTGTAGAGTCTTGAGGTAGAATTGACACTTGGGACAGAATTGATCAGTTGACTGAAGTGACGAGACTAGAGATGGGGGCACTGAAGAAGATGCAATTTAGTCAAAAGTAGATCATGAGAAGTTTCAGTGGAAGAACAGGAAGAAGGAAGCCAGTCTATGGGGAGTTAGGAGTAACGCGAGGGTAGGATGTGAACTGAGAAGTAGGAGAAAGTGGAAATAGTCTCTTCCAAGAGAGAAGGGAAGGACAAAAATAAGCTGGTAAAGAAAGAGGCAGGCCGGGCGTGGTGGCTCACGCCTGTAATCCTAGCACTCTGGGAGGCCGAGGCGGGTGGATCGCTCAAGGTCAGGAGTTCGAGACCAGCCTGAGCAAGAGCGAGACCCCGTCTCTACTAAAAAAAATAGAAAGAAATTATCTGGCCAACTAAAATATATGTAGAAAAAAATTAGCTGGGCATGGTGGCGCATGCCTGTAGTCCCAGCTACTTGGGAGGCTGAGGCAGTAGGATCGCTTAAACCCAGGAGTTTGAGGTTACTGTGAGCTAAAAAAAGAAAGAGGCAGAGTACAGAGAGAGACACATATATTTGATAATGTTTATCAGCTTAGAGATGAACGCTGCCAACGAAGCTTTTAATCTACATTAACCATTGACTCTTGAAGTAATCATCCAAATACAGAAAAGAATTGTTTTCAGGAACTGACAATCCAGCTCCTCAAGTGCCCAATGGCCAATCATTACCCAAGTTTCTTATTTGGTTGGCATCTTGTCAATACTGCCTTGTGATTTATTTCTAACATGAACTGTACAACCGGAAATTATCACATAAATTTTAGAAGGGAGTAATTTTGCCAATTGTGTGTTTATTCAAAATATTCACTACAGTTTATTTTAAGTCATTTTTCTTAGACATTCTTCATCTCTCTCAAAAACGTGGTGGCCCAACCATACACTCCTCATTACAATGTGGAGGGCTCGAGTTAGAAGGGATGGCAAAACAGTTCTCTAACTTCCCAGATTACCAGCAGCAGCAAGATAATTTGATGTTTGCCCCAGGGGAAAAAGGAGGAAAAGGAAGAGAAAGAAGAAAAGTAGAACCATAAAGAGACATTTTTTTTCAAGTCACATATTTTTTCTAATGTTCTAGAAATGATCAAATTCAATAAAAAGAAACCTTGATAAATATTTGTCATCTGTATCTGAGACTTATTTTATGCTTGGGGATAAGAATAATTATACCTTCATTTCTGACAAATATATTCCAAAATTCCAAAAATGACTTCCTAAAGAGAATTCATTTTACATAAATGAATAGATAATTTTTAAATACATTTATAAAAGAACATGGATATTTCAAATACTGATTTTAAATTTATTGAAATTAAGAAAAAATTATTAAAAATTTGATTATTTCAGTTTTAACTTTCTAGGAATCCTTTTAGGATTTCTAAATCAAAGCTTTGACGTAACTGTATCAGATTATTCACTTATTCTTTACACAATGGTTGTGATACCTGTGAACAAGTGGGAAGTGTTTAATATTTTAAATTGTCTGCATTTGATTGAAAGGAAAACAAATCACCAAATATGACAAGGTAAAATAAAAGGATCAAGTTATAATCAAAGAAGACCTAATCCCTTCCACAGGTGCAGTTGCTGAATTGTTTGTATAGGCATCTACCCACATG
Organism: Eulemur rufifrons; assembly: GCF_041146395.1. Lineage (NCBI taxonomy): Eukaryota > Metazoa > Chordata > Mammalia > Primates > Lemuridae > Eulemur > Eulemur rufifrons. Next base: position 61,840,463 of record NC_090983.1, on the reverse strand, counting down.
CTTTGATAATTCAGGGATCTGGTGGTCTCTTGTTGCATGAATGTATCATCTGTGTTTTCCATTAGCATTAATGGGTGTTACATATGCAAAGGAAGAGAAGAACAGACTCCAGACTCTGTCTATGATTAATAGCAACAACGCTTTCTACCCTGGTGAAGTATTCCTTGGAAAGCATCGTATCTTATCCACTTAATTCAAAAAACTAGACTCCATACATTGGACACGCAGTGATAGAATGAATCTAAATAATACAAAGAGTTAAAAACAGGTTTGCAAACGTCGAACCAAAAACGTGGAGCTAAATGTTCTTCAAGACTCGGTTGTTACAGACCTTGTCAACAGCTCAGGTTTGTGTAACAACATTAGTTACTAAATTGAGTCCTCCCTATGTTCTGAGGCCCTGGGAATGGTCTGCACTCACCAATTAATACTCCTGCACAGTGTTTTGGTTTTTCCTTTTTCCTTGGGGGATGGGTGGGTGGGCAGGGAAAAGGATGTGTATTCAGTCCATGGTAACTTCAATTAGTTGCCAACCAAAGATTTTATCCTAGTAGCAAAACCAGGAGAAAAAAAAATCTTTTAAATTAATTTGAAGATGCCTACATTTCTAGAATGGCATTGCTTTAACAGGGCTATGCAAATGAGTCCAATTTAGCATCTTGTATTCAGCTGGAAACCATTGCTAAATGATCAGGATAGCCAGTCACAGATATTAAAATGAATTATATCTAATCTGAATTTTAGTCACGCTACATTAACTAATAGAAAGTTATTAACATTTCAAGAGAAAAAAAGCTTTTGCCTGCAAAATTAACAGTGGCTGAGATGTGACCTGTGAGCCATGAAGCCTGATCACTGTAATGACAGTGTAATGGCATATTTACATTAAAATCTCTGCAGCTAATATGGGATTCAGAATTGGACGGTAAGTCGAGGATTATTTAGTCTGGCCTGTTGGCCTTTCTCTAAGTAGTTTTTTTTTTTTTTTTACACTTCAATACAAATCTGAAACTTTTCATTTCATGACTATTTATGTGACCAGTTTCTACAGCTCAGTCTCTCCATCTTTACATGACTAGTTTTCCCTTTCATTTTCTCTCTTGCTTCTTTTTCAATATATTTCTTTCTTTACATCTGTTTTTCTCTACATCTCTCTCTGTCTCTTTTTTCTTCTTTTCTTCCTTTGGCTTGATGAACTTTAAGAAACTGCTGCTCAATTGCAAACCAGTGGGGAGAAAGACAGCAGTTCCTTCTTCATTTTTACTACTATTTGGCTTCAAAAATCAGACCATTTTGATGCTTTTAACAGTCACATTAGAGGTTGCCGTTTTGCAGCAACACTGGTTTGAAATGAGTAACAATGCAGCTATTCTTATCAATCTCTAGAAATGTGGGAGGCGTTGCGGTTATCAGATTGTTTTTCCAATAGTCAGTTTAGAGCTGAAGATTCAACGATATCATTTGCATAATGTGCAGCATTTATTTACCTTGTAGATTCAGGCCATGCTGTTGTTTCTTTTCTTTTGATTGAAGATAATAAAAAAGAATACAAATAAAATAATAGGAACAATAAAAAAATAATAGGAAGACTCAAACTGAACATTAATTTTGTAATGTTATAGATGTTTGAATTTGAAAAAACCTTTTTTAAAAAAAAATCATCTAGAGCAGCAGTCCCCAACCTTTTTGGCACCAGGGACCAGTTTCATGGGAGACAATTTTTCCACAGACCAGGGGTTGGAGGGATGGTTTCAGGATGATTCATGTGCATTACATCTATTGTGCACTTTATTTCTATTATTATTACATTGTCACTTGCCACTCACTGATAGGGTTTTGATATGAGTCTGTAAGCAATTGATTTATTATGGTCTCTGTGCAGTCAAACGTCTCTGTTGATGATAATCTGTATTTGCAGCTGCTCCCCAGCACTAGCATCACTGCCTCAGCTCCACCTCAGATCATCAGGCATTAGATTCTCAAAGGGAGCATGCAACATAGATCCCTCACATGCTCAGTTTATGATGGGGTTCGAGCTCCTGTGAGAATCTAATACCCTTGCTGATCTGACAGGAGGTGGAGCTGAAGTGGTAATGCGAGCAATGGGGAGCCCCTGTAAATACAGATGAAGCTTTGCTCACTGGCCCATTGCTCACCTCCTGCTGTGCAGCCCGGTTCCTAATAGGCCAGGGACTGGTACCAGTCTGCCACCCAGAGGTTGGGGACCCCAGATCTAGAGAATGGCATAAAAATCTAGACTGCAGACAGCTAAGTTCATAAATTCTCAAATATGTCATCTGTGGACTCTTTTCTTAACTTATCAAATTTTCAAATACTGGACTCTAAACAGAACTTGATAATGAAATATAATGGAGAGGCAGTTATAATATCTTTTTCAAAAGGAGAGAGAACAAAGGACAAATAATGGGTTCTTTTAACGCAATTGGTGTTTGACACGTAGATTTTTTGCTACAATTCTGTTTCAAAGATTAATTCAGTCCATTCTTCTCTAATCATAACAACAAATAAAGTGAATACATATTTCTAAACTGTAACTTCTAACAATTTAGTATCTTATTGCTTTCTCTATCCTTAAAGAGGGTATTATCAAATATATCTTTGCAGTTCTTGAATTTATTTTTTAAATCTTCTAAAAGAGGACTTTATCTGAAAGCAAATTATCTTATTTACACTATGAATTTGTGCACAAATGTATTTCAGCACAGACATGTGCCAATCACAAAAGACGTCATGATAAAAATGCCACCTCAGTTCCATTTCCTAATTAGAAGGAGAGGATTAATATGGTGACATTGGTTTGACTGACATGAATCTATGCTAAATGTATGCTAGGCTCATATTTATAATAAATACAAGTGATGCATTTGTAGGAAACCAAAGATTCATTCAGTTTCTTGGATCTTTATTAAAATGGAGGCATATTATAAATGTTGATTGAAGAAATAACTAGAACTTTGATCTGATGTAATATGATGCAGATTAAGTTTAAACAGTTTGAACTTTGATATTTCTAAATGCATTGCTATATTTTGAATTTTTTATAAGAAATGAAAGTGCTAGGCTAAATTTAACTGACAACCAGTGTCTAATATTTCTTCTAAAACCCATGTCTCCCTTTTCACCATTGACAAAGGATGTTTATAGAGAATATACAGATCTACCAAGTTTTGGGTATAAATATTAATCATAAAAACTTGCTGGCTAAATCAGATCACAGAATGTTATTAAAAGAGTCTTTCTAATTACTGGATTAGATCAATATGCCAAACTTCATGTTATATGAGGTATTTATTTTCTAAACATGTTAGATACGTTATTGAGTCAAAAATTTAACAGCATAAATGCTTAGAAAACAAAGCATAAAGAGTCTTAGTTAATAACAAATAAACCATATGTGTCTGCCATCTAAAAAAGTAAGTTATAAACTTTAAAATAGGTTTCCTACACGCAAACTTCTTAGCTATGTATTAATAAAGCTACTTGAAGGAAACAACGTCCAGACTTAGTTTTGCTGTGCTTGCTCTGAGAGGCAACAGGGAACACTACACAAATTCTGTTTTCTCCTATCATTTTAAGATCTCATTTTGAAAGGAAGAATAGGTTGTGTCTTTTTAAAAAGACCCAGGAGTTTTGAATGGGAGATGGGAGAGTGATGACCTCTGAGAACATTGATGATGGGAGAGTAATGGTGACAAAAATGTCCCCTTACATTATTCACCAGAAGCATCACTGATGCAATTACTTTCTAGTCAAAATGGTTGGGGAGAGGGAGGAGTGGGAAGGGATGGCTGGGACCTAAAGAATATGCTAATTATCTCCTTTGTCTTTCCGTCTTAGGTTTTCTCAACAGTTTCTGCTTGGTTTATGGAGTGATAGTTTTGATAAATATTGTGTGAAGCAGTAGGGTAGGATAGTTCCCTTAAATCAAATAAATGGTTATGCAAATCTAATTTTTTTCTTTAACTGTAATCATTCAATCATAAAGTGTCTATCCTCTGCTGTGTTCTTCAGGTTATCTCCACAAATTCTGAGCCCAGGAAGTAAATGCTACTCTAGTAAATATAAGTGCCCATAACTCAATTACTTTTTCTGAAAACTTTTTGTTGCTCACATACAGAAAGACTACATTGCACAACAGTAACACGACATATATATCATGAATAACATACATATATGCACATACAGACACACACTAGTTGATCTGCTGTTGAAACACAAGATAGAAAGACCTCTCTCAAAGGCAGTATATCGTTGTGGTTTAGAGCACAGATTCTAAAGCCACATTTCAGATTTTATGTTCTTGGCTTTGTCACTGCCAGCTGTGTGACTTCAGAAAAGTCCCTGGACCTCCATTTCCTCCTCTATAAATGAGGATGACATTTTCCATGAATCTCATGAAGTTATTTTGAGAATCAGATAAATTGGTAATATGAAGCACTTATAATAATGCCTATCTTATAGGCAGAGTTGAGTAAATATTCTTGCTATGCTAAATATTATTACTAGAATTAATAATTATCATCATTGCCTATCAGAGAGGGTAGACAGAAGCACAAGCAAAGTCAAATATTACATCAATCACTAGACACATTTGTCTACAAATAAAAGGATATATGGCCTAGGGCCAAATGATAGATACATGTGTTTCTAAGCAGGAAAGAAGAGACCCATGTGGTAAAAGTTTGAGGGCTATCACAAAAGTCTTCCCACTCAAATTTTCATCCCTTTCAAGGTGAACTTGAAGAAGTCACTTAAGCTTTCTGGGACTCAATTTCCTCATCTATAAAATTAGGAGGTTCAAGCAGATGATTAATAAACTCTTTCTGAACTCAATGATATTTCCTTTTGTTACTATGCAATAACATCTATTGTTATAACGAGATAATGCAAAGCTTTTAAATCCCCGACATTTATAAATGTCTCAATCAAGACATCCATATCTCCTTAGTTTGCACTTTTCTTTTTTAAGTTTTAGGAGGGAGGAACATAAGAAAAACAATATAGCTTACATAAAAAGAAGGTGATCAGACTTGCAAAACACACGGAAATTATTTTGCCGTGTAGGTGGAGGACCCTAAACACAAACTACACCTGTTTCCCATCAACACCAATGTTAGGTCTGGTAAACAGGTGGCAAGGAAGTGGCTAAGGGCTGAGAGTGAGAACCCAATTATAGCTAAGAACCAAATTGCAGCTAGGAACTGTTCCCTGGTGGGAACATACAAAATAAAATTTCCTAGTAACATTTAACTGACCTAGAGCTCATTACCATCTAATTAGCATAACATGGGTGGGGCTTAGTGAAGGATTCTGGGGAAGAAGCATGTGCAGGAAGGACAACTGTTACATAACCAACCTGTTATGTATCCTGTTATATGACCCCAACCTGTCAATCACCTCCAAAGGCAGGAAAACAGCAACCAATCCTGCCAGGAGAAAGGCAGGACAAACTAGTTGAGCTTATCAAAGGCAGAGTGTGCTCAGACTTTGGCATCTTTCTCCACTCATGGACATTGGCCCATTCCACTTTCTCTGGAACGTATTTTCACTTTGTGTAGCTTCCTTCTGTACTTTCATTCTTTCTTTGATGTGGTAAACTGTTTGTATAAAATTGCTCTGTGTTTGCAGTCACTTCGTCGTCTGCGGCTCAACTCGGTACCAGTGCTCATGCTTGACACTGGGAACCGGGGGATCAGGGAACATCCAGACAGAGGAACCTACCACCACGGGCTGGCCTTGTTAGCATTCCAGCATTCTTGGTTGTCTAGAAATCTCCTGGCCAACTCACCAAAGAAAGGAAACACCGAGCAAAAAACATTAAGGCGTACAAACGACCTACTATGAGCATAAGAATCAATATAGTCTTTCCAGCTGCATCAAAAACTGAAACTAAAAGAAGGAACCACACATTCTTTCTCAGGATCAAATTCAGTTGTGACTAGTGTGTTGCACAAAGATGTGGAGTGGAAAATGTCCCATGTTTCTAGGAAACTGAGAAGAGCCCAGCTTTCCTGTATTGCAGGCTTAATAGTTTGAATACATTAACTGGTTTTCTGAATCATTTGAGTTTTTTCCTTCCCTAAAGTTTTTCCTTCACTAAAAGTGACTACTCTGCACCCTGACATCTAATTCCTCCCTTTGTATCATTTGGGTATGTGTATATATCCTCAATTTCTCTTGGGGCAAATAATATATTTTATTCATGGAGATGGGGTCTCATTATGTTACCCAGGCTAGAGTGGCTAGAGTGCAATGTAGCCTTGAACTCCTAGGCTCAAGTGATCCCCCCAAGTAGCTGGAACTACAGGCACTTGGCACCTTGCTGGGCTCAAAGGGATACTTATTTTTAAAATAAATATAAATGCAATGTTAATCAAATCTCAGAACTCAACTCAGTCATAATCTGTGATATTGTTCATCCAACTTGTATTTTTAATGACAATTGAAGATGTAAAAAAATGTGAATATTCACAAAATTTAGCATGTATTTTGATTAAAAACTATAGCTACAGCTTCTTTAACTATAAAGTTATATGAGCAATAAAAATTGTTATAATTATCTGTTAACAAACCCTGATTTTTTAGATAGGCAAAAGTGTCCTCCAAATGAGATTATTCGACTTTTATTTGGCATAGTGTGTGAAGAATAAAAATGAAACCTCTTAATTCTAGCTAAATTTTTCTGGACAGAAGTTTTTCCCTTATGACAAAAACATAATTTAAGTCAATGCACTCAACAAAACAGAAGCAACATCAGTCAAATTCATCAAATTCATTCTGCTGGTCGATTCTTTAAAATTTTGCTCTAATTGGACTATATATAGAGTTTCAGAAAGCTAACTGTAAAACTAAAACCTAAAATTGGATTAAAATTCTAGAGTATCTATGTGATACTTTTGTGAGAATTATAAAAGGTGGTGGAGAACAGGCTAGGTTTAGACTTCCATTCAGCCCTTTAACCAGTAAAGTTTGTGCAATCCACAACCTGTGCAACCTTATGCAACAGCCCTGAAACATTTTTTTGGTTGAGCAAACAAATTAAATGCAAAGTTTTTCTTTGAAAGGTTTACGTTGTTAATTGAATACATGTTTACTCTCTTCTTAAGGTAAGATTCAAAACTGGCAAATGAGCATAGTTGTTAGCTGGAACCACTTGTCAGAATAATAGAAAATCCAATGAGAATTTCAAAATAACTCAAAATTTAACAGATTCTTTTGTCACCTGTGACAGGGAACTCTTCTCTCATTCAGGCTTTATTTTTTAAGAATCAGATATGTGGTGAGCTCTGTAAATATTGGGAAACTTACCCTTAGCAATTATTTTATTTTCTCACAATAAAAATACATGTACTCATATGAAATCCATACCTTCATACCTTTCTTACATTGATATACCATGTTGAAAGATTACTTAGGTACATTCCCACTTGAATTTCAAAAGCTATAAAATGTGTATCTATTCATATGTATACTCAAGCACAATAGGAATCTTTTTTTCTTATAATAAACAATGTTAGAGAACATTCATCATTCAACTCTAGACTCAGAGCAGAGTAATATAAGAAACATTCATTTCTAAGTAACAGACAAGTGTTTAAAATAAAATTAAATATTTTTAGAAGTTCCAACCTGGCTGCAAATTTACAAGTTCATTTTTCCATTGTTTCATATAAAAATGAGTGAAGTAACTCATGAAAAATCATGCTTCATGTGTGATTAAACTGATTTATTTCTACTTCTAATTTCACTTACTTTAACAAAATGCTAACATTAAAACAAAGAGGGAGCCTTTAGAAGCTGACAGGAAGTTTAGTTTTCAAGTAAAATCATGGGATTGGAGCCCATGCTTGTCTACACCATGATCACTGGCATTTACAGGAAGGAATTTGTGCAATGGGCAGGAAGATTATTGCTAACGTTATCCAGAGATCATGAGGCTTGCATTTAACAAACATAACTTTATATTTTCCAAGGCCAACCTCTGGCTAGGAGTCAGGATATATCCCTTTGGCAGTTAGGCTGGGGACGCAAGTTATTGACTGGTGTACCATGAAATACCACCAGGCCTTCGAAGGATAGCTCACTGCAGAATGTGCTAACTAAATGACACTTAATTGAGACAGTAAGATCTCCATGGCAAATTATAATATGTAATTTGCACCATTCATGTATCTGCTGCAAACACATTAATAAAATGAATTATTCTCTAATAGTGAAAAAAATCACAAACCGCTAAGTCTTATATGCAAAGTGCAGCACTTATCTCCACCTGTGGCCTTTGGAGTTCCTTACACTTGCTTAGCAATCTTCATGCCCAGTATTTGACTCCCATTTGATATTAGGGTGCACACTGATATTTCTCTTTTGGAATTTCTCTTGTGCAACTTAGCCTGACAGCTCTTCCTCCACAAGAATACCTAAATGAGTGAAACTCGAGTTGGAAGGGAAATGGGTCATGAAAGTGGTTTGCAGAGCTGTTATTATTTGCTTCCTGCACTGTACCAGCTCGTCCTATTCACTAGCTGATGTTTTCTCCTGGTAACTTGGGAGCAGGGAAGGAAATGTACAGTTGTGACCATTTGAATGCCTATCAACACTCCCAGTTGGATGTATCCTTAAACTTATTTCTCATTTCTTATGGTGAGGAAGTTCAACACATGAAGCTTCTCTACCCTCTCTCTACCTTGTTGGCAGATTTACAGAAACAGTCAAGACTAGCCCACAGCCAAGTGAAGATTGCATTCAGGCTCCTCTCACTACTTTTCAGGAAAACTTTCCCAAGGGCTGGCATCATGTTGCTCCTGGATGAAAAGAGAACACCAGGGTCACAGCAGAGTCCACCCTAATACATCCACTTCTCACCAATAGGTCTCCAGGCTATAGACCTTTCCCTCCTTCGTTTCTTGTCAAGTTTTCCTCCTACTTGTCATACTATCTATCTGGGTTGTGATATTAGATTTGCTAATATCAAAAATTAATTCACACTAATGTGTTAGGGATTAACCAGATTTTAAAAGTTTTGTCTTTCCCCAGGAACACCAACATTTCAAGGAAGGGTTAGATTTTCAAGGGTTAGATTTTCTTAGTTATCAGAGTGAATGTCTAATGGTGGGAATTTCAACCAACCAATAAATAAGACAGGCTACTGGGAGTGATATTTTGGGTGGGTAGGTGCTTTGATGGCTCCTACATCATTTATATATAATAATTCTGTTTAGTGAGCCTATGCCAGATGCTATGTTAAATATATTGAAATTATTATCTCATTTAATCAAGCACATAACAACGTCCTTTGCCTACTTGTAAGGTTGGTGTTGACCCAGCAGTACACACACAGTACTTGTTTCTACAACTAGCTTTTACTATCTTAGGCTACAACATGTACCTAACCAGGGTGCCTTAAGAATCATTCATTCTACAAAAATGCTTTGTGCTTCTGTTATGGTCTACGCCTAAGTTTTTATTGATTCTAAAGTGAATTATACACGATTCCTGACTTCAAGGATTTCATCATTCAGTAAGAAAGAGATATATATATAAATTATTTCAAAGCAGGTGATAGAGATACTCAATATAAATTCTCTTTTAACTCTTCCTGCACTGGTGAAATTGCTTGTTTACTTGTCTATTCCCTGCCCACCTGCTGATGTATTTGTGGCCCCAAATTGTGTCTGACCCATCTTTGTAACTATATTTTCTAACTTTATGATACAAAATACATTAGATAAGAAAAGTAGGTATATTGTTCCAAATCATGGATAGAGAAACTGATACTCATAGATTTTGAAGCCTTGTTTAAAATTTAAAAAACCTATAAAGATCAGAGATGAGGTTCAAATCTAAGTCCTTTGGAACCAGATAACATGCTCTTATCTCAACATCCTACCTCTGTTGACATTCCTTTTCAGAAGTCAACATGATAGCAGTGTGCATGCAAGTAAGGATGCTAAGCACATACACCTACAGTCATTTCTAATAATCTACAGATCACCCAAGTATAAATTACCTGCTTTGTGGCTTATCTGTTAAAAGTGATTGCTATCAGAGAAGCTTCCATTTGCCATCTAATACACCTCTGGGCCTTTTCCCCCTCATTAGTACTTTTGCAGGAAATGTAAATTACTGAAATTCTGTGATTAGCCTAGATGCAACATAATTTAAACAATAAATCTGATACACCCCACCCATTGCTAGTTGACAGAATGTCATCTAAGTTTAATATAAATGACTTTCAACAGATGCACCCCTGCATTAACACAGATAATTTAGAGTTTCTTGCACATATTTCATTGTAATTTATATTCATAGATTCTGTTTTGGGTAGGGGTAACTAAGAATATTGATGTGTATTTTTCTCTCTGAAGCTGCCCACTTCCAGGTGATACTTTATAACCTTACACTCTTGGAGGTTCAAAAACCCATATAATCCTAGAAGGTAAATCTTGGAAATGCAGCCTCTCTTTCTGAATTGTCATGGGATGATGCCATTCTATGGAAAGGATTGCTCGTAACCTGCCAGTGGTAAAGCTCCCAGGTGAGCAACAGCATCTTTTCAAACACAGAGAGCAAATTCAAACTTGTCACAAGTGACCATTTACTCAGGACACCATTCTCAATAGTTTTTAGACATTATTTTTAAACACACAAGCTCCCAGGTGTGATTTCAAAAGACCCACCAAGTTGAAGCTATAAAAATTAAAGAGAGAGAGAGAGAAAAATAAGCGTCTGGTTACTTTAAACAAACAGACAAAAAAACTTTCCATTCCACTTGTTTCATCAAACTTTTTCCTATTCCATCAAGATGGAGAGCACCACAGGACTTAAGGTAGTAGTAGGGGTAGTGCTGCCTATGGAACACAAGTAGAGTTTCCATGAAGATTAAAAACACACAAAGGTTTTTGTCTCTTTAGAACAAAAAGTACATTGCACTTGACAATGAACCTGTCATTTTAAACCTCAAGGATTTCAATCTTATAAAATAATAGAGTTTGGAGATAAACTGTTTGAATAATTTTGCCCAGAATTCAGATTTATATTATTTACTTTGATATTGTCCCGAAATGTATTCAAGTGACAGGGTGTTGGTGACATATATTAATATGGCAATTCTAATAACAACCTGTATCATGCAAACTACCTTACTAAGCTACTAAAGGAACCTCTTTCCATTCAATACTAAAGACACATAGTTAAATATAAATAGTTGTGAGCTGGTTAGTCATCATCTTGCTCTCATAGAAAAAGTCAGTTATCTCAAGACAAGCACATGCAGATTTGGGAGGGTGGAGGAGAGAAAATAAGAAAGAGAAAGAGATGGGGTGGGAGAATGAGGAAGAAAGAAAAAGAGAGAGAAGTAATACAGAAAGCATGTGTTCAATGTTCTTTCTAAGGCTATATGTCTAGGATGACATAATTACCCTTTTCTTACATAGTTCTGAAGATTGCACACAAAGAAAGACTAAATAACCCTTACATATATATTATAATCACATGGAACAAGTTATATTCATGAATTGGAGAATAAAACAAGCAAGATACCTAACCAGAAAAAAAGATAAGAAAGATAAGAAACATTAATCAAGCAATACATAATCTCCATTTACATCACTGCCTGCAGAAGTACCCCAAAGCTAATATCCAAGCAATATAAACAAAATCATAATTAGAGCCGTCAATGTCAAACCATGCATCTCTTTGTTTTTAATGTAGCATTTGTTCACTTTATAGAACTAATTTTTTTTTTCTCTTTTTAATGTTTGCAGAAAAGACCTAGTGGATCATTTCAGAATTTAGTTTGGCTCCTACCACAGTGGAGTTAACCAAACTGACAGATTCAACACAGTAAAGTATTTTAATGTAATGATATACTACCACATCTAGACCCAATGACAAGATGAAAATCCAAGAACAGGCATAAAACACCCACGAAGAAATGACAGAGCTTGAAATCAGTGTGAATAATTTCTGAATCATAAATTCACAAAGGGAAGAGGGATAAGAAAAGAAAAGGAGAAGCAAGGAGGAGGGGAGGGGGAAGGTGAGTAGCTCGTTCCACCCACCTCAAACACTGAATTTAAGAGCTTCATGTACATTCATATTTCCCACTGACAGCATTTCAGGTATATCAGCTGGCTCACAATCATGGATGCATTAGGAGCTCTGCTTCAATTGTGTTGAGAGGGAAGTGTGTGCTTAGTTTGGCAATCATGGTTGTTCACTTTAACTACAGATATCCTTGTCACGTGCACAGTTGTGCATAATGGAACACATGTACCACTCACAAATGGCTTCCCCAACCTTCGTTTTTCTTCCCCAGATATCTACTGCCTGTCTTTTCTCCTGTAGAACATCACCATTTGATGGGAGCTCCCTAAACCTATATTTAGAGCCAGAGAAACACCTTTTCCCTTTACCCCCAGGACAGCTAAGATCAGCACTTCTGTTAATAGTTTCCAGGTTTGAACTCTAGGGAACTAAGCTACCCCTGGAATTTACTTTTCCTCACAGACAAATAAAGCCTGAAGAATACTACAAAACCTATCATTTCTGGTTAGCACATCCAGATAGAGAATCTCTTATATCTTTGGCTGCTCCATTTCTTGTCAATATTTAAATTGGAATTTAGGATGCATATGCTATTAAAAATCTAGAATTTTTTTTAAATTAAAAAATGAGAAATAAAACATAATTATGTATCACTATACACATCCAAGAGAAAAAGTCTACAGTTTGGCCAAATGTGATGTTCCCACTGACGTGTCTTGCTTGGTGGTCCTTTGTGCTATTGTGCATGTAATATGCTCACAGCCATCGCACCCTCTAGAGACTGCACGCCTCTTGGCAGCAAAAGCCAAGCACAAAGTCCAGAACAGAAGAGGCTTTCAATAAATATCTACTGAATTAAATTGAAACATTAGTGGCCTCTTTATATATTGGGATCGGGAAAACTAGATATTTGAACAACTATTACTTGGTGAGCTGAAGTTGAAGCAATTATAAACACACAGAAGAAAACTCAGGTTTTAAAGTACCTTACGTGTGGCTTGAAACAATTGTGGTAAGCGCCCTGAAGTCAGTTCAGTTTTCTAGAATGAAGCGGGTCCCGTCAAACAAAACATTTTCTGTAATTTCAATCTCTATACCTGCACGTTTTATTTTCAATGAGGCACTCTTGGTAAACAGTTCTTGCAAGCATAAAAAGCCGTAAATAGTGCTATGCAATGACAGACTGGACAGCAATTAGAATTTGCAAGTTTGTCATGTTTGCCTTAAAAAATGTCAAAAATATGATTTCTGTAATGATCTCATTTTCTGAAAGGAATCCAATTGCAGACAAAGGAGCTGTTTTCTCAAAGCAAGGGATGTATAGCTTGGGAAATATTGATTTATAGTGAATACTCAGAATCACACCAAACATTGTTCTCCAGCAAATATCAAGTTAATTATTGATAAACAACCTGATGTCACTATCATGCTCAATATCCAGGGGTTCAAGTTATGTTTCTTGGTGACCTTCTACATCAATAGCTATTCAAATTTTCAGGTGGTTTTCGTTTTAGGTTTTTATTTATTTTCATTTACATTCTGCCTCTTTCATAATAGAGCGAGGTCATTCATTCCTACTTACACTGTTCTACAAAGGTTACCTTGCACACATTATAAGCATGTGGCCCCCATGAGCCAAGTATATGTTTGTTTTGGCTCCAACAGCATTAGAAATTTGTGAACTCTTTTAGATATGGATAGATTTTCCAGTTCACAACAATTTTTACTTCTCCCTATTGTTTTTACCCACATATTTACAATTAACTTCTTAGTCCTATAAGTATCAGAGTTGGCAAGCCCTAGCCCACAGACTGGGCTTCCCCTGATGCAAGAAATATACCTTATTCCATACTGGGTCTATTCCATGAGCTTGACGTATTCTGCTTAGCACTAAATATTCACAAACATTCATTCATTTGACGTTTATTGAGCAACTTCTGTATGCCAGGTTACTGTCCTGGGCCCTGGAGACACAGCAGCTTCATCATGCAGCTTCCATTCATGCTGGGGACAGGAGGGAACATTGGCAATAAATAAATACATTTCAAGTGGTGATAAATATTATGTAAAGAAAATTAAAGCAGAGGAAGGAGATAGAGTGTGACGGAGTATGATATTTTCAACCGGTTATCAGGAAAAATTTTCTCTGACAAGGTGATATGTTAGCAGGCACCTGAATAAAGTGACAGAATGAACAATGCAGATATTGGGGGGAAGAGCTTTCTATACAGGTCTCCTCTTAAAGGAAGCCCCATCTTTACAAGGGTAAGAGCTTCTACCTCTACTGCGCTCTTTTGATTTCCTAAGCTGAAAACAGAAGAAAATTGCTGGTGGTTTTCTACTTAATTCTGTCAGTGTTTTTTACATTTGGTTTTTTAAGCCAAGTGGAAAATAAATCAGTAATTTTCAAACTCTTCTTTCACTATTGCAACTGGATGCTTCTCTTATCACTGAAACAATGATAATAGAATTTTGCTACTCTGGAGGAAAATGTCTATTGAGAAAAACTACTTCTGGAAAACTCTCTTACCAAAAAACCCAAGGTTACTTTAAAGATCAACAACAAGGACTAACAATCAATGGAGTGTTCATGTCAAAAAGAACCATGTTTCTTTTTCAAGTATTTTTTTAACAGAATAAATGAACATTCTGCCTACTTCCAAAAAAAAAAAAAAAGTAAGCAATAATTGTAAATGAGTAAGGAGGCATAATTTGTGTTTTTTTAAATAGCAATTATTTTAGAATTCTAAAGAGATCTGAGAGATTATTGTCATCAAGTCCCTCTTTTAGACAATAAGAAAACTAAAGCTCTGAGGGATTAAATGTTTCCAAGAACAAAGAGCTATTTACTGGCCAAGCTGGAACCTGAACCCAAGGTACCTAATTTTTAAACTAATACTTTTACATTGTCTACAGTACAATGTACTAGTGAATTAAAAAATTTAAAAACTACTATAGAAACTTGTTATTTCCCATATTATGGGCTAACACCCAGTGACTATGAGGAGTTCAACATTTTCTTAGTGCATTCACTATTCTCCCCCTCTACGTCCACCCCCTTGGTTCTTAGCTACAGGAATGGGAAATCATGTTCCAACAGGAAGGCTAATTTTCTCCATATCAACATGGCTGTACCTCTTTGTGCCAAACATCCTGAGTCCCAGTTTGTGATTATGAAGTGCTAGATTGTGTAGGTCCTTCACAAATGCTTTAAAAAGGCATTTAAAAAGTGGGGCCTGCCGGATTGGAAAGTTGATTTCCAAGGAACAACACTCATAAGAGTAAAGTCTAAAGCCTCCTTTGGATCTCTGCAGATGGCAACTATGGGAAAGAGGAACCCAAACATCTGCCAACTGACTGAATTTATGCAGAATCACTGGACTCATAAGTCCATTCTGATGCCCAGCCTTGTGTATGGTTATTATACCATTTTACTATTGCAAGAATATTCGTTGGGGATTTTTTTGCTCATCTTATTTTTAAGTGAAAAACATTTCTATGAATTAATATGTTAAAATATACTAGTTGACAGTCAGTTGTGAAAAGAGCAATGGAGAAATAATTGTTAATAGCATTTTAAACTGATTTGCTTTTCAGGAGTAACATAAAATAATTAGACATGTGTTTCTCTTGTGCCTAAAATGAAATTATTGATCATTAAAAATTTCTAACACCACATAAGATTTTATTAAAATATGCTATTTATATATTATTGCCAAGATAATAGCATGTTATTACTCTTTGCAATGTCCACATTAATGTCACAAATTGTTCAAATCATGGGTTGGAATTTCTATATTGTAAATTAATGGAAATGTATCAGTTGTGGATCTTGGTATAGGTTTAGTTAAGTTTGATAGACATATATTAAGTACCTATTCCATACTAAGAATAGATAATCAAAATACAAATAAGAACTGACACCTAAACTCAAGGAGCTTAGGTTTAATTTCAAGTTTCAGTAAGATGGCAGGAGCCTGATAATCCTCTACTCATTTATTATTTATATTGCAGTAAAATATCATCCATTTCCAACTTATCCAACAACAAAGATCCTATGTCTTAGGTAGATGCTAGGAACCTGCATGATCCCAATTATGTGAAGAAAGTGAAACATGTTAAGTTCTCAGGAGGACATTTGGAAGGGAGGGGCTAACTTGCACACAGTAGGCTCTCAAGAAAATTTTTGACTAGTGAACAAATATAACTCAACTCTTTTGTTCCAACTTAGAGCCCAAAGAAGACATACATTCCCCACAGTGAAAACCCTCGCGTGGTATTGGGAACCTCTATAACGTGTCCTCCTTGACATATCACACCACCAGGCTCCATGCTACAGTCACAGCAGGAGAGCCTGGACTCTAGCGCTGTAGAAGAACCTAGGGAAGGAACAAGATTCTATGATATTTCTAGAAGCAGTGAAGCCAGAAGTGCCTGGCACTTGTATGGAAGAAACATCTGAAATCAGATATTGCTAATTTGGGAATAGATTTTGCAAATATTCATAGGATTCATGCTAAAAGTTTTTAGTGCCTACCCTTTGTTCTCTGGAAATTTTGAGAAGCAAAATATCACAACTTAAGATATGATTTATTCTAGAAAGTGAATTGTCAGCAAAAAGTAATTTCTTAGTTTCTAAAGGGAAAAAGTGTAACATTTACAGAAGTTTTAGACTAAATAAACAAAGCTTAATTTTGAACATATTTTTAATAAGAAAGCAAAAAAAAAAAAAAACCAACAGGAGGATATCTTCAATTGAAAAATAGAATGGATGAGAGATGAAATATCCAGCAATGTTCTCTTGCTCCAAAGAACTTTCTTTTGAACAACTTGTTTGGGGAAAGGAGCAAAAATTACCACTCCCAAATAATTGCTTTATTTTATTAAAAATCTATACATCTTTATTTTGATATTTCTAATAGCAACACATGTGATGGATCTGATTCTATTCCATTTATAATAAAATCTAAAAGAAATCAAATGGTATAAAGGCTATAAATTTTTTTTTCTAAATCTGATAATGGCCTAGAGATATGAACTGTAGCAACTATCCTGAAATTTTAGGTCAATGATATGAATATTCAGGGCCAGGCAAGGTGGCTCATGTGGGCAATCCCAGCATTTTGGGAGGCTGTTGCAGTAGGATTGCTTGGGGCCAGGAGTTTGAGATCAGCCTGGGCAGCATAGTAAAAGCCTGTCTCTAAAAAATATATACATATATATACACATATGAATATTCAATTAAAATTTGTAAGAAGGAGATATGGCCTAAATGCATCCTGCATGGACATCAGTTTTAGCATAGACAAAAATTCAGATATAATATAAAATAATATTTAAAGTATTAATGTAAACATAAAATAATAAAAAATAGTAAAACTTGGAGTCTACAATCTAACTCCTTCATTTAAAACTGAAGAAACAGAACCCAGGTAATTTCTTTCATAAGATTATATAATTTGCTAATAGAATAAAATTTAGCTTTTGCCAATGTTTACCACTAAACTGGGCTACTTCTAATTAGGATACTGGGTTTTTAAATAATAATGATTTACTGATTAGGCTATACCTTATTAAAAAATAAGAACATTTATTTAGACTTTCCTAACAAGAATTTTTTTTAAACAAAATAGGTGTTAGCAGTTAAAGCAAGAGCAAGAGGCTGCCAGAAAGCAGGGAAGGGGAAAGCAGAGAAAAATTTAATCCACGCTAGTATTTTGAGCAATGCTGGACTTCTAAAAAATTTAGCATTTTGTCACTCAATTCATTCTATCATGATGCCTAATTCTGTTAGAAACAATGGTAAGTAGTTAGTGAAAAATCCTCAATGTTGATCAAGACAGGATTTTCTTTTGTGAGTATAAGTTTTATATCTAGTAGGCATTGTAGAAGATAAACTAATTTTGATGTGGGTAGATCAAATTAAAGTCCATAGAGGTTAGTATATTGAAAGGAAAATGAATTGCCCTATTTTGGAAGTTGTATACAGTTGGCAGCCCTGGAATTTGTAGCTACAACAAAGACGACAATATACAAGGGTGGAAAATCACGATGTTAGATAGCATCTACCAAACCAGCCCTATTGCAATTGATTCTGTTTCTAGCCTCTCTCTGACCCCACTGTTACCCTCAAATCCCACTCAGCTTCCATGCCGAGTTTTTTATGCTGCCGCTGTTCTCTCTCCACGTAGTTTCTTTCCAAACCAACATCCATGTTCCACTCATCAACCACCGCTTTAGAAAGCTTCAGGCTGGATGGCCAGGCATGAAGTGCTGGCAGGTGGTGTAGCTGTTAGCCAGCCTTGTGTATCACAAGAGATCTGATGCTATCAAATTCCTTTTCCCCCAAAGACTAAAGAGAGCAAGCCTTTGTGAGCATGCAGGAGGGGGATGAAAACAGTTTGTCTCCTGAGCAGCCAGCCTTTGTCATATTACAAATGAAATCACTTCGGAAATTTAGAGAATTAATATCATAATGAAGACAGGAGTACCCATTAGGGTGGTCTAATGTTGCTCTGGAGAAATGTGATGGATGTCCAGTGGCTGCAAGCCCTTATTTGCAGAGAGTCACCTCTGCAGTTGCCATTATTAGGAAGATGTCTGAAGCAGAGGATCAGACACAACCATTGCAAGATGAGATAGTGTTTGACTGGTTTCCAGGGAACCGAAGGATACAAGCTTAGTTGTACCTGTCACTATGGCTCCCAGCATTTTCCCCCTTAATGTCTTTTTTAGCTGTAGGAAGTTTCTCTTTAAAGATTCAGTGCTTTCCTAATGGCAAAAAAGTGAGTAATGGGAAGCATATAAAAATGTTATATAGATAACAAATGAATTCAGTCTATTTTAAGACAACGTGTGCCAGCCCTAAAGAAGGATTTTATTTAGCTTCAGTTTTCTCTTGAAAATAAATTTAGCAAACATTCTGAAATGAACACACCACTGGCATTCCCATGTTCATTTTCCCTTCTAGGTAAAATGTCCCTGGCTTTCCGATGCAATATATGTACCTACCCAAAACAAGATCTGCATTTGATGCTCTTTCCTGCACTAAAGCCTAGGAAACGGTACTTCCAGGAATTATTGTAAAATGTAATTGAATCATCATTTCTGTACTCAAATATCTCTCTCTGTTGTACTGCTTCCCAGTGACATTGGTATACATAATAGGAGATGGGAGTTTCAAAAACCCCATATCAATTCCAGGCTAGATAAAAATGGAAGGACAATTTCCCTAAGAAAATTTTAGAAGGCTGGAAAGGAAAGGAAAGGCTAAGTGCTGCCTGGAAAAGATTATACATACTTTTTCTCCACTTTACAGCTAGTCCTTTTCTCTCATATTTGAATTTATACAATTTTTATTTCTGGTTCTGATGGCTGCCATCAACTAAGACCCTTCTCCGCTATTTAATATATTTTTCTTCCCATATTTGTCCCTTTTCAAGACAGGTTTATAGAGCAGTCCATTCTCCTGATGGATTAAAATACAATTTTCTATTTGAGACTACTGTAAAAATATGATCACCCAGATTTTGTAAATCTTGGTCAATTATAATAGAAACAATTCAGGAATTATTCCCAGTGCTTTTCCCAGCATGAACAAAAACAAAATAGCAAAACATATTAATCAATTAGAGAGCAAACTTGGACTAGGACAGGATTTGGTTCAGTAAATAATCAGGTTCTTTCTGTTGAACTGCTTTTAATTTCTTATTGTCTTCTGTGCTCTGTGTTACTATTGTCATTCTGTATTCTCCTGTATTAAGGACAGTGAGCCTAAAGGTCCAACCTAATCCGTACCATCTAAAATGATGATTGGGAAGCAGGGTTCACCAAAATGCTAAGATAACTAACTACTGTCTGGGTGGTCTCTGGTCCCCTCTGAAGTAGACACAACTAATTTCATTCATAATGCCTTATTACCTTCTAAAAGAGGAAATTCTACTCATTCTCCAAACACAAAAACTTGCTGATCATCCACATGTATACTTTTCATATCCATTCTGGTATCTTATTATATTTCAAATTTGCATTTCATCACATCAAAATTTCTTATTATTCCTTGACTTTATCAGGTATCCAAGTTATTTTTCTCTACCTAGATTTTAATCTCCCTAAGGGTAATGGATATATATGTTCAGAGTACCAAATCCAATGTGAGGCTTATAGTAAAGATTCCATAAATACATACTAACTGGAGTCAAACTAATGTAACCAGTAAATCATATGAACTTTCTAGAACTCAATATAGATAAACAAATCCTATGTGTGGAAAAGAATGTGTGTGGTCACTCCTCTGTATTGTTTTCAATTTTCTTCCAAACTGATATATATATATATATATATATACATATATACTGCAATAATAAAGAAATTCATCCTTCCTAAGGCAAATAAAAGAGTCCTAATGAGAGTAATGTACCCCACTAGCATTCAGACCCTGAAAATGACAAATGTGATCTTGGACAGAGAAGAATCTAATGAAAACAATCACATTAAACATAGCTCTTCCGTGCTCAGTGCTCAATAAGTGAGCAGCAGGCTCTCTCTGTCTAGCTTACAGAAAACAGGAGGTAGCAGTTTGCAAGGAGCAGCGTTTTAATGTGATTGGACTATAACAGACAATCTATTTACAGCATGCTCTGGGGAGCTTATAAACAAATGTTGAGTAATTTCAGCCAGCAGTAATTACCCTTGCAGCTGACAAGGATAGCATGAGACTTTCTCCTTCACCTTCAGCCCAGTCCAGAAGGCAGTGTACACAATGCCACTTCTAATTATTTCTGCATTTCTATGGCTAAAGACCAAAGTGTGTTATTAGAGAACATTTTAGAAGCTTTTAAAATGCTTATTTATTAGGACAATTAAAAGTCATCACTATGACAGCAAATAAAAGGTTCCATTCTCAGGAATGCAGTATCAAATGAGCTTCTGCCCACTTACCTTTAAGGCAATGTGGACTTGTCTTGTGTTGTCTTTTGTTAAGAGCTGAGACTAAAGCTTGACAATAAAAAGAAAGGGTATCTGGAATGCATTTGGTTTAATTCTGAGATGTGCCTTTTGCTTTTTAAATTTTCAAGCATTTTGGAGCATGCAACTAAAGTTATTTCTCAAAAGGCATAGAATTTGGAAACCTGTGTGTGAAAAGGAATGTAAGTGGTCACTCCTCTGTGTGTGTGCATGTGTGTGATGCTGCTAGAGATAAAATGCATGTGCTCATACTCTCTCTCTTTTTCTACCTCTCACAAGAGGCACTGGATTACCCTGGCTAGTTAAAGGATTTTATCTGGAAGGGTCACTCATATTGCATCAGATTGACACAAGGAAGATGTTAAAAATTCAAAGATCTAAAAATAAACCTCCAGCAGATAAGCTTCTAATGGAGTGCTGAAGGAGTAAAACAATTATGCAGAGCAATCACCCTGAGCGTTTGTAATTAACAATCAAATTACTTCCCAGAAGTGTCCAACAAGAGAACTTTTGTTGAACATTTCTATACGTGCCAAACTACCCCAAAGTAATTGAGGAAATCAGTGAACTGTGGTGTGTGTCGGTTCTCAAACACCATGGCCAGTTTGGCGTTCAATGAGCTTCTGTCCGCCTCAGTAAATTCAGTTCAGATCCTGACTATAGGAATTGACAGCAGATATCTAATCCCACAAAGTATATTATTTACATTTTTTGATACGTTACATTACATTACATTCTGTCATGTTACATTTCATCACCAACGGATAGAATGTTGCATAACCTCATATGACATGATGACAGGTCTCTCTCTCTCTCTCTTTCACACACACACACACACATCCCACAACACTTTTCGATCAGAAGGTGAGTCACGTGAGTCTAAGGAAATGTTTTGGATTTGGGCCCTGAATGGATCCTAGAAGCCCTCCCTTGGTGACATTTACAACTTCGCCAAACCCATGACAATAACATCATATTGTCCTGCACAGTGATGCCTAAGCTCATTCAATATATATTTTGCCAGCTGTTTGTAAATATTTTTGAATATATCATTATGATGTACAGTGGACCACAAAAGCACATGTTCTCTAATGTAAAACAACAATATGCTGCAAATTAGCCTCCTTGAAAGAAACACCCCAAAAACAAATTATAAAGTTGAACAATACACCATTAGATGCGTGTCACTACCATGGCTCTGTACTCATTTCTGAAATGTGGTTGGCAGAGGGACAATAATTTGTCCTTGTTCTTGAGACTGGCAGGTGTCACTTTGGCCAGTGTGGGATGTGAATGACAGATATTTTACGGCTGAAGAAATGAGAATGCAGAAATTCAAGAGTACCTCTGGGATTTCTCTGGTCATCTGTGGGCAGCGCAAGGGCAGGATAGGCTGCAGTGTGAACGCAGGACTGCTTGTTGCAACCATTGCAGGCAGCTGCTGATTCACAGCATTTTAAATACTATTTCTGTTAACAAGGGTGTGTTTCTGCTTTGATGGAAACACACAGAAAGCTGCTCTTTAGACTGTCTGCTATACACTAAACTGCTCTAATTGTTTTCCTATGCTTTATTCAAAAATCTGGTAAAGCTGAATTCAGTAGAAAATTGCTTACAGATTCAGCATTTGTGAACATACAGGTTTTCATCCATGTTAATATAATCTATCAAAAAGCTGGAAGTTTAGTTTCTTCCTCTACCCAAAAGAGTCAACTTACTTTAGTTTTACAAAGAAAAGGAAAAACTTTTCACTGGAAGACAGTTAAGTGATGATAATAGGAAATAATAATAAAATAGAAGGCAATGCCGGAGCAAAAATAACAATATTTCCCTTTTCTACTTGTACATAATTGGGAACTTATGTTTTCCTGGCTCTATCTAATTTTAATATAGGTTAAAGAGAAATTAAACATTTAAAGTATAATGTAAAAAATAGCCATAAAGCCTCAAACATATTTAAACTGTATTTTAAATATATTTTTAAGGTTCTCTGTTCTCTATGAGATAAAATAGAGTTTTTTAAAATAAAATTATCCAAATATATTGATATATAAATTGTAGGGTATTTAAGAGCTATAAAAATGGTTAAAACCAGCAAACATCCAATGATTTTTATAAATATTCTCCAAAATTCACAGATACATGTTTTAAAAAGAAAGATAAAATTACTTCTTTGTAAGGTACAATGCAAGACTACTAATGCACTTGTATTTTTAGTACTGTTTGTGGTATTAAGATTGCAAAGAAAAAAAATTATTATTTTAGGACTGAGTCATCCCTGACATTTCCATATTGTAAACATAATATTTGAATTGTCCTTTTTATAAAGATTATAATAGCAATACTGAAATATATTGTTGCCCATTGACCTCGCAGAAATCATGAGAGTTCACTCAAACTAAACTGATACAGGGAGCATAAATTTTTAAAAATCAAAGCTCTCTAGTGTGATTGCTTAAAAGAATGATTATATACAATGACATACAAGCAGTATGACTACTAGATTTTAGTTACACGAATAGTTATCTGCCTTCGTTTTCCATTAATTTCCTCCAGAACACTGCCAAAATATTACCTTGCAAAATTAAAATGAAAACCATAAGTTGATTAGGGAAAACATGTAATGTCACAGCATATTTCAACATTCACTAAAAGAGTCAATACTGAAAACCTCTCCAGAGAGAAAGAAGATATGTTGATTCATATTGATATTAGAGTATGTTGTTTAATGTCATCTGTCAAATGTTTCAATTTTTAAATAATTACTTATGTTAAATAAATTAAAACATGTATGTAAGCAACATGATATGAAGTTAGTACTTTGCCATAATTTTAGGAACAGGAATAAGATTTTTTTTTCCTGAATGGAATAAACCTCTCCATAAAAACCAGTAACATACTGAAAAACATACAGTCACAATTACTTTCTTCCCTGCTTAGTAATGCAAAGATAAATTGTTCTCCTCTGGAAATCAAATATTTTCCTAACCGCTGTGTTTCTTTAATTAAACTGTATTCTTTATAGTGATCAAATATAATTAGCAGTAACAAGTATTTAATGAAAACAAACTGCTACTCCCAAACCTTTACTACACATTTTGTTTAAATCCCACAGATGCTCCAAGGATTACTGTATCTCCATCACAAGTACAAAAGCATGCCCCCTCCCCCCTCTGCCCACCCCTATTTGCCAGGAGCTTTTAAAACAACAATAAAAAAACAACAAAAACTTCTGTAATTCCAAGGACTTTAGTTCACATTCAAATCCTGCTCCTCAGCTCAAGGCATCACTTCCAAAGAAGCTTAACACTTAGCCTTTCAAATATTTTATAGATTTGTTCTTTAAAAATCCCGCTTGATATCATCATATAATAAAGCATTACCCTGATACCTTTGATTATTAGTAAGTGACCAAAATAAGAAGAAAAGTGCCCATGCTGGACTCATTGACAGCTAGGTGATATAGCAAGTCTTCTGTAATTAATTGTGAGTGAAAGGGGGTTTGGTTTTGCAGCCTCGTAAAACTTTTCCCACATGGCTGAACCCACGGTCAGGAGATGTTAGGCAACATTAACTGCTTGCACATTTCTGTAAGGCTCTAGAGGAACAGCTAGGCACTGGGGCTCCAATCCTGAAAACCCTGGGACGTAAGACATCAGCGTCTACCTTTCATCTTAGCTGAGATTTGGAGTGGGTTCAGACCACAGAGGCTCCTTAATTCTCACTAATTCATTTGCTTTCCTGATTCACTTGGCTTGGGATAACCTGAGAATGATAATGAACCTGTGAGGGGAGCTCTTAGTCCCTTGCCTTTGAATGTGCTTGGCATGGATCGAGGGCTTTCTCTGAATCTTGCAAGAGGAAAAGAATCTTATTAGCACTGATTGCTAGTCATGAGGTTTCCTCTAAAAATTGCTCTTGTGTTTTAACTCTTGCTGGCTTTCTGCAAAGCAGAGTTAGTGGAAGAAAAAAAAAAGTTAGGTTATTTATATAAATGATGTATGTTTCTAGAAGCTGGGGTAATCTTTTAGGGGTGTGATTTAAACCAAATGCTAGCAGCCGGCTTTTTCTTGGCCTCTAAAAAACAACCTCAGTGTTTCTCACTCTTTTCTGCAACTGATGCTAAGTTCTTTTTTCATTTTCCATAGATAAACACACTCTTGAACCAGAGAGGTGCAGTTTTTCAGAGGCACATCCAAAGCCTCTTTTTTAAAAAAACAAAAGTCATTTTCAGATTTAATTTACACAAGAGTTATCAGGTTCATAGACATTTCCTGTGGTTTTGGAATTCTGTTGAATTGGCACTTTCACTTTTACAATTAGTGTGTTGTGGACCTTTAACTTCTACCTAGCTAAGAATTTGTGCTTGAGATGAGAAAGTCAATAAATGAACTGGGCAAAGTGGTATGTTTTAGTGAAGCAATAAAAAGGGCAATTTGGGTCTACTAGTCTAGCCGAAGGTGATCATTCCTCAGATTTTGAGATACTAAACTACTGACCAAATTATTCCCTTCTTCAGTTGTAATTGTGCTTTCACATGTTCAGTTGGACAGACCCTCCGTGCACATGCTAACTGAAGTTGTATGCAGCAGCTGCAATAAAATAGATGCACCAAACGGCAGAAGAGGGCTTGACTCAAGAATTAGAAAGGGACCTTGGTGGCAGGGCAAAGCACTAACATATTCTGGTACCTCACAAAAGGTGTATGACCTCTGATGTCATGGGCTTATCCACCATTTGGGGACTCTCTCATCAAGATTTAAAATTTTCTCCACAATCTTAGTGACCAGAGCAACCTATGACATCTATATGTAATGTTAATAAATTTGTAACACAGGGAGTAGCCTACAAACCTAACCCATAAGTCATCACCATGCTTTGAGCATACAGAATACCAGAATGCTCAGGCAGGGGAGAACCTTAGAGTTCAACCATGCCAACTCACAGGGATTTTCAAGTTCGCAAAACTGAGGACCAGAAAGTTTGGGACATTTGTCCAAGGTCAAATAGACCTTGTTTAGAGATAGAACTAGGAAGAGAACTCAGTATTCAGATTCCTCTAGAGCTCTATCTGAGACAATGTACAAAGGGTGGTAGAATTTCCATACAAACTGTTTTGACATTACAATGCACATGTTCAAGGGTTTACTGCTAATGAAATAATGGAAAGTGTTTCAAGAGGTAATCTGTCCTCCTAAGCTACACCACTGCTGCTCTCCATTGACTTCCTATGGTCTGACACCATTACCTCTGTTTTAATTTTGACTCTTTCCAAGGACACCCTCTTTTATTTTTTCCCAGGCAGAGAATGTCTCCACTTATTTAAAAAGTTGAAATCAGAAATCAAATTTTCACTCATTTCCTTTCTCCATAATCTCACACTCTTTCTCTCTCCTCCCTTTTCTCAGCATTGAGACTGTCCTTATCTCTGGCCAACACTGGGCACATCTTTACTAGAATAACAATTTAGTTATAATTTATTAATATTTCTAATTATGAAACCACTTGTTTGGTGTAATTTCATAATATCTGTGGTTAGAAAAAATATGCATCTGGAGAAATATTTATGTATAACATGTCAATGCTTTCATCATGGAAACATAGTCATTTCAAACAATATAGAACAGTGGAAAAAAAAGTGGGCTTGGGAGATGGTAATTCTGGGTTTAAATCCCAAGCCCCAATACTTACCATGACCTTATGCAAGTTATTTAACCTCCTTAAGTCTCAATTTTCTCTTTTATAATACACGAGGCTTGTAAAGTCTTGCCACAATACCTGGCACATAATAGGCTCTCCATAAATGTGAGCTATTATTATTGTTGTTGTTATTGTTATTAGTGACATTGCTATCCTATTGATATAAATAATAAGAGATGGATGTATGAAGCATTGTAAAGCTAAAGTAACTGTGGATTAAATGGATTTAAAAAAAAAAAAAGAGAGAGAAGAGAAATAAAGGGGAAATGTTATTTCAAGCATTCCAGCTTGAGATCCTGAAAGTAATGACATTACTTATCACATCCTGAAGGGGAGAATCTTGGAAGCGGGTTCCCAGTGAAGTGGCTTTGATAATTGTGGATTTGTGTCAGGTGAGGGCAACAGAGAGCTATCCAGGCAGGAAATCTTGGAGGCCAGAAAAAAACTATGAACTTGGTTATCAATCCCTATGGGAAGCAGCGAAGCCACTTGGAACTAAGGAAAGAGCCAAGAATGGACCCCAATTAGGACTCAGAGTCTCTGTTGAGCCCAGAAGAAAGTCAATGGTAGAAGTCAGGAACAAGCGAAATTACCAAGGCAAGAAAAGGGAGGAAAACATAAAGTAGAGCTAGAAAAGGGACAGGACAGATGTCAGCAGCCACAGATGTTGAGATCCCTCAGAAAAACTATTTTCTGACCCCTTGTGAAGCAGCAGTGCAGATCTTCCCAACTGAACCCAAGCCGCTGTCACTGGCCATTGTGAAGGCCACAATGACTTTGGCCTTTAATATGCACAATTGAGGTGGCAGTGGAAGCACCCAGTAGAAATAACCAACCAAGGGAAAATATGATCAAAACTTGGAAGAAAATTCAGGAAATTTTTCAGAAAAACCAAGGTAACTACCATCTATTGAGTACCCATTATGCATTGTGCATTCTCACTTAATCCTGTCTGTCCTATGCATTCGGCATTATTCTTCCTACTTTGAGATGAATAAACTGAGCTTATAAGGAATTAAGAAGTTCACCCAAGATCACATAGCTTGTAAATGGAAGAACTATAAAGAATTAGAATGGATATCTGCCTGAGAGTAAAGCTCTTTCCATCCGTCCTCACTGCTCAGAATTAAAGCCATGAAAATACAAGAGTTCTCCCAGGGATAAAAAAAAAAAAAAAAACAAAGAAAGAAAAATAAAAATATAGTTCAAGAGTCAAAGTCAAGAGTCAAATAAGTCAAGTAAGTATTTAATGCTACAATGATTTCAGGAATTATGACTGATAAAACATTGTTGGATTTGGTAATCGGGAAGATATTAGCCACCCTGGGAAAAGGAGTTCCTGTAAAGTGATGAGGATGGAAACTGGATGCCAGACTATCTGTGAGGAAGTGTTGAAAGAATAGTGGCTGGAATTGTAAATTACCTTTTGGAGAAACTTGGCGGTAAAAGAGTAGTAACTCTGAAGAGTACCAAGAGCTAGAGACAATTTTTTCTTTTGCAAAGAAAGATATCAAAATATTGGTGGGCAGTGATGATGGAGCCACTAGAGATCAGTATGCATTTAGAAGAAACAGGGAGTATTTACAAAGCATAGTTATATGTGGGAGGGAAAGAAAAAATAGCTAAAAGTATAGAGATTTTTTTCAGGTGGTAAAAAGGATGCAAGTTACTTGGTGGTTAAGAGAGTGACAAGAAATAAGAAAACTTGTGTTGATCAGTCGAGTAGAAGACAAAGTTTCTGCTGTAAGGCCGAGGCAGGAGGATTGCTTGAAGTCAGAAGTTTGAGACCAGCCTCAGCAAGAGTGAGACCCCGTCTCTACTAAAAAGATAGAAAGAAATTAGCCGGCAACTAAAAACTGAAAAAAAAAAATTAGCCAGGCATGGTGGTGTGTGCCTGTAGTCCCAGCTACTTGGGAGACTGAGTCAGGAGGATGCCTTGAGCCCAGGAGTTTGAGGTTGCTGTGAGCTAGGCTGATCTAGCACTCTAGCACAGCACTCTAGCCCGGGAAACAGAGCGAGAGACTCTGTCTCAAAAAAAAAAAAAAAAAAAAAAAAAAAATCCGCTATAAATGAGATGTCTTGAAGAGAATCTTCAAGTATGGTAAATACATGAATGAATGAATGACACAGAGACAATCTAGAGGCACATTTTGTTCATGTCAGAGGGAAGAGATACACTGAATAGACAGAATTTCGTTTTTAAGTGACTTTGGAGTACTGAACAACCCCAGTGTGTGTTGAAAGTTGGTGAGTGAGAGCTGTTAGAAACTGACCTTTCGAAGGTACAACACAGTCCACCAGTCCACCAGTAAATGGATCCTACTGTGACCCCTATGGGAGACAGACATGCTGATTACATAAGCAACATCAGTCTTGCTTTTCCGAGATGTGGTATTTAATACTTTGCATTGAAGCCAGGACAGTCAAAAACTCTGTAACTGTCTTCTCCTTCCACCATATGCAGACTAAATGGCCAGTGGAAATGCCCATCACTTCCATAGGCAGAATATAGCAGACTTCATCTTTGTGCCTAAACTCTACCGCTAAAACAGAGACCTCTTGGTGAATCTAAATTTATTAGAGAAAAAATGAAGTTTTACAGGACTTACATTGTAAGCATTTAAAACATCTCGACAGGAATGAAGAGTAGATTTGATAATTTCCCTTAAGGATAGGAAAACCTGGATAAGGTATAAGCTTAGGAATGAAAAAAGATAAGATGGTGTGGGTGGAATGGGGGTAGGGGGTGGAGGGGCATCTGTTTCTTTTCCTTTTATCTTTAAAAATCTATAGCAAATCAACTTCCCTTTATTGGTAGAGTATTATCTAACAACTCAGTCAACATTTAAAGTACATTCTTGAACAAGATAAGAACAAAAAAGGCCTTTTATCAGTCTATAACATGAAGTTGCTTGGATTCTAAAATTCAAATCTGATTTTAAAGAAAAAAACTTTTTTCTCAGCATTGATGCTATTTATTATGATGCAATTTGGGCTTCACAAGTGTCCATTTGCCTGAAATTCTAGATACATCCATGAATTCAGAATTTTTTACAAACAGCACTATAGAGGCATATGTTGATTTAGGAAGTGTCCACATGACAGTAAAACAACTAATCAATTAAGTGAAAAAAAAAATCAATTGATTCAATAAAAACATCAAACAGGCTGTTTGCTGTCATGAAGATCAAACTACTGTTTGACAGAACTTTTACTTTTTAATCAATGGTATTGATGTCCAAAAACACTGTCTTAAGTTTACCAGCCCCTGCTCATTGTACAAAAGAGGACCAAGTTGCCAATCGTTAAGTAATTTCAGCAAGAGAGCACACAAGAAAATTGAAACTTCAGGGCAAAATTTCAACTTCCACTTTGCAACTCATCCCACGTCTAATTTCTTTTTTGTTGATCTCCTTTCGAAATTCCCTGTGGAATGCAGTGACATCACAACACGCTCTACTTCTGTCAAAGTTTCCATCATACCGAATAGCATCTTATGAGTTTACCCTTAAAAGAAAGGTAGTAGATTTTAGCCTTCCTTTATTTATATGCATCGTTCATCTTTCTGGGCTGATATCGCTGGAATTTGTACCATACCCATCATTATCTAACTGCCAACTGTTTTCAGAGGAATTGTTGCTTTAAGCTCATTATTTCTTCTGATTGGAGAATCTGCAGAGCCTCTTTCTACGACTCGCAGCAGCCAGCATGGTACATGTGTACAGATGAATGGTCAGGTTTGTCCTTCACAGTCCCTTTGTACCCAGCTTTGCCCCAGAACTGCAGCGTGTAATGAGCAGCAAATGCACACTCACGTGCCTTAAAAGTGTACAGTGAAAACCTTAAAAAAAAATTCGGAAATAAAAACCACATGCATAAATAAGCTGTTAGTTTAATCACATAGTTAGTTCCATGGAGTTTCCTACTTACCTAAGAGTTCAGAGATTGTCGTGACTGTCCTATAATTAGTTTCCACAAAACTTCCTTGAAATCAAGCACGGTTGATTGGGCAGCTACCTTTGAAGAAGAGTTACATAAGCTACACTTGGGGAGATTTCAGACTAAATCTGAGAGTGGATGATGAAAGCACCAACATGCAGATTGTGGGGAAAGGAGGTGAAGACTCCATGAATGCTATTAGTTAAAGGGCTGTGCAAGCGTATCCACAAGGTACTGAGTTACAATCAGAGAAAGAGATGTGTCCCGTGTCTCTTTCTATCACTCATTATTTAACAACCTAAGTTAACAGGTAGAGATGCTCCAGAGTTTCAGAATGCACTTTTCAGAATTTTAAAGATCGAATGGAGCTTGGAAATATTGAAAATGTAAAATTTGCCATATGTACTTATCTCAAAAGTCTATTTGGGGACAAGAGATAATGGGAAGTAGATCTGCAAATAATTGCTAGGTAACCAAAATAAAACTTATTTCCCCCTCTTTTTTCTTTAACATAGTTCATAGCAAATGTATATAACACTCCACCATGATCAGT
Source organism: Eulemur rufifrons (assembly GCF_041146395.1). Lineage (NCBI taxonomy): Eukaryota > Metazoa > Chordata > Mammalia > Primates > Lemuridae > Eulemur > Eulemur rufifrons. The sequence goes on along the minus strand of NC_090983.1, from coordinate 61,809,238 downwards.
CTTCGTTTTGTACATTATGTACTGTTATTGTTTTTGTTAAAGAAAAGAAAAGCCAAAGGATTAGTTATCTCAGCTGTAGATCTCTGAGTTACAGAAACACAGCTGGAAAGTCATGGTTTCCTCCCCTTCCACAGTCCTTCCTATGGCTAAAATCAGCATGGCTCTATTAAGGTCTAAAAGACAAAGATGTATTGTCACTGACTCCCGCCATGCTAACACTCAAGTGTGCCACCTTTAGTGATCTAGAGTCATTTTGGATCTTCAAGTACTGATAACAATTATTTATGCTCACATGCGTGGATTAAAATCATTGTTATCATAAGAAATATAAATCCTCACCATATGATTTTAGCAAGAATATTAAGAAATCTAACATAAAATAAACAAAGCCATTACATCCTACACCATAGGACATTAAAGTATCAGAGAGGACAATCAGAAAATAACTATTTTTAAGCTCTCAGCAGGGGTATATGCTGCTGTTGCTAATGGTTATACACGTCTCAGAATTGAAAGATGGAAGCTGCTCTAATATTTTAGATTTTGTCACAATATATCATTCTATTTTAAAAATAGATCAGTGGAAGATGCTCTTCCTTTGAAGATATTTCTGTGCTGCTTTATACGCAAATTTTTTTGTGGAGTCTATTTATCCTTTGACCAATTCTTTTTAAGTATAAAAGTAAGGATTGTCCCAATTTTCTAGGTTCCTATCAAAGAAAGAATAAACTGTAGTAGTTCAGCTACTTTATGCCATTTTGCTATGAAATTAAAAGGCCATAGATGAAATAAAGGGTTTGATTGTAAAAAACACCACTGATCAGACATCTTATTTAGATGCTATACAAAACAATGAGTAGTTAAAGATGTGCTGGAAAAAATTCTTATAAATATGAATCATTAAGATGATATTTACCTTTTATATTTTTAATTAAAAATTTTGTTAAATTAAAAATTTATATGAATAAATTAATATTCACATGCATTTATAAGAAATCATATAGAAAGAGCCCCTATTTCCCTATATACCCTGCCCAGTTATCCCTACTAGCAACATTTACAAGCTATAGTATAATGTCACAATCATATTAACATTGATATAATCTACTGCATCTTATTTATACTCATTTATATGTCATTTTATGTTGTAAGGGCTTCAATATTCCAATATTAGAAACTATTTTTACTGTGTTTTGGCAGAGCATGTGATGGATAGGTACCATTTGATGGTTGACTCAAAGCTAACTATCCCTCTGGTTCTGTAAAATTAGCTAGTTAACATGTTTGATCAAATTTGATCTCAAGACAGGGAGTAGAATGATGGTTATCAGAAGCTGGGAAGGGTAGTAGGGAGGGAGGGATAAAGTGGGGTTGGTTAATGGGTACAAAAATATAGTTAGATAGAATAAACAATAGTTGATAGTACAATAAAATGATTATAATTAACAATAAGTTAGGGTAGACTTTAAAATAACTCAAAGAGTGGAACTGGAAATGCCCCCAACACAAAGAAATGACAAATGCCTAAGTTGTTGGATATCCCAATTACCCTGATTTGATTAATCCACATTGTATGCCTGTATCAAAACATCACAAGTACCCTATAAAGGTATACAACTATTATGTACCCATAATAATTAAAAATAAAAATAAATTTAAAAAATTTTGATCTCAAGAGTGGATTCACAACAACAGCAACGGTAGCATAGTCTAAAACCAAGACAGATGTTAAACAAGAAGACATAAAAGCTTACACGCAACATGGCTTACTCCCCATCCTGCCCCCAAGAAAGAAACTGGATGCTCTGAAAACCACTGAAAATTATACGAGATATATCTTTAAATTTACTCTTGTATGCAGCAATCAGTTGATTTTTGTTATTATTTTTATTGAGTGCCCTCTGGGTATATAGTTTTATATGAGTGAAAGGAAATACAGTTTTATGAATAAAGATGAGCAAGAAGACCTAAAGGTCCTAAATTCTTGGCTAAATCCTATTGTAAATCTCCAGAATATAATCCCAAAATGGAAATTTTTATTTTTCCTTCAGTTTTTCCAACTATGAGTTAAAAACTGGGGTGTGATAAAACACAAAGTATTGATACAGTAAAATTGAAAAGAATCATTCAGTTTAGTTTTCTCCTTTGCTTTTAGAACATTCTGTCCTGAGTCATAACAGTCACATAACCTAACATTTAAGTATTTACTATATGCCCTGTTTTATGCTTAGCACCATATATGTACTACCTAGTTTAATTACTATCACACTCCAGAGAAATCTAGAAGTTATAGACTGCTATTTTTCCCATTTTACAGATAATAAAACTGAGGTATAGGTAATTTAATTTACACAAAGCCATGCAACCTGGTAATTGTCAAAACTGGATCTGGAATTACAGTTTCCTACCCAATACCCATGCCTTGCTCTTACATACTACAGCATAATGCCCCCCTTTCTATAATTCATGTGTTCCCTTCTTCACTGAGCCTAAAGGATAAATAACCTCCAGGACCTGGCCAGTCATTGAGATTTTCCTATATTATAAAAGTGCCACCCAGGGAAGTGAAAGAACTATTATAATAATACGGGAAGAAACCTCCCAACCCACCATTCGCATTCCTAACCCAGAACAATAAGATAAGACTAAAAAAAAAAAAAAAAAAAAAATGAAGTTTTTCAGGAGTAACTCAGAACCCACCATTTTGAAGCAGAGTGACAGTTCCAGTATTGGTTTAAAAACAACAGCAACAGAAACCTAGTTGGTGGTAAGTCATCTGCACACAACTTGATAACTAGCAGCAAGAGTGAAAGTAGAGTCTTTTACCAGGGAAAGACCAGAGGCGAACAGAACAGTAGGCACATACATATCCTATACTTTAATCCAGAAGCACTGAATTTATGAGTCCTCAGAGGCCTTTTAAAAGCTTGAAGAAGAATCTGGTCTGGTAGTCTTCAGAGGATACTGTGCTGAGAACAAAGTCCTCATGGCATCAAATCAAGGGACCTCAGCCTCCTCCCCGGGAGGTTGTACTAAAACTCAGGAGAGACACCCACAGCACCAAATGGATCTCTCTAGGTACACACATAAAAATATCTTGATTCCTAAGCCATTAAAATTCCAGCCTAAAGAGGCTTCATTATAAAAGAAGGTAAGTACAGTTCTGTCAGACTCACGGACTGGCTGCCTGCAGCCTACAGTACTGAGAGCAAGGAGTCCACACAGCACGGGATGTTTGATGAGTAACTCAGCAGCAACTGAACCTCGTGGTCAGAGCCTGCTGGCGTGCACGCCCCACTCTACAGAGAGACAGATGGAGGTGATGGAGCTGGGGATAGTTCCCAGTGCAGACAGGGTGCTGGAAAGGTGGCTTGTTAATAACACTGCTGCTCCAAGCAACTGCTTGTCAGCAGTCAAAGTTTCAGGATCATGGACTTGTGGCTTCTTGAAAATTGCTGAAAGACTGACATAATTCCTAGTGTAATTCCTGGTGTAGTTCCCATAAAAAATAAGAAAAGTTTTATAACACTCCAAAGGGCTACTATAGTAAGGCAAGTGGTGTGAAGTGACTCATATTTGATGAAATTTTACATCTGGTCTTGCACCTTTCATACTGTTCCAAGAATCAAATTTTTAGAGTTGATGATCACATAAAGCATGCTTTTTTCCCCTCATTTTTCAGTAAAAGCAAATAATCCAAAACACTTTCTTTTTGAGATCTTTTTCTAAAAAGATTGTCCATGGATGCTGAAAAATAATTTTTGATGTGAGAACAAACAAGCATGTGGCTTATTGTAGAAGGAGTTCATTTTCAACCAAGGTACCAGGCCGGAGCATTGAAATTTCTACCCAAGGTCAGGTGATCTTTACTAAAAATATGATTCATGCAAAGCCAAATAGGAAGATTAATTTGAGCATTGTTGGAATTTGACAATGTAATTACACACTAGCTTTTTTTCCCTCACACTGTCATAGATTATACTCTTATAAAATGATGATATTCTTTTCTTTTCAAAAAATATGAATCATAATAAACATTTTAAATGTCTTTCTGGGACAAGCCATAATGAATAAATGTCTCCTTAAGACATTTCTTACTGAGAAAGTTCAGAATTGACAATGAGTATAACAAAAATTGGCAACTATTTTATTGATCTTACAAAATGGACAAAATTTAGTTTCTAGAATCATTCAAAATGAAGCTTCCTTTTGTCAAAAATTAGATGCTGGTATACATGTATCCATAAATTTGTAAAATATATTCCATAGTTTCCTTCTTTCTATTCCCCACTTCCCTTTTTCTACTATTACGAAGCCTAACAAATGGGTAGTGCTAACAGAATGCTAGGCTGAGGTCCATTTATGTCTTTAAGGAACAGGAAATCTTTAACTTCATAATGCTTGAGACTATGTAAAAACAAAAATAAATCCTCAGAATTTTGGTGGAGGGTTCATATAGGCCAACCATATGTTGGCATGTAAATGTATTGCTCTAAACATATGAGTCACTCATTTGAAAATAATATTTTATTATTTAAATTTATGTCACCTACATGCTCTTAAAAATGGTTTAGGGCATGGCAAGGAGCGTGTGTACTGGGTAAGTCCAAAAATCTCCAAGGAAAATACTGTTACTTGAACTAGATAATTGAATGTGAACTAAACGGTGAGATGAAATTAAAAGTCACAATGTATACGAATGGATTTTTCCTTATTTGAAGACGGCCCCAGCTCAAAAGAGGGGAGTTCCAGTAGACCCAGTAGACTATGGTGGTTGTTAAAGCTAGAGAAGACAGATATCTATCTGATTTGATTGCTGTAAATATTTCTCTTTCCTACCTGCTTTGCCCACTATTAAAATCAATAGGCTGTGATTCCACAGACCTGAATTCAAGTCCTTCTCTTATCACATGATCCATGTATGACCTTGAGTTTGTTTTATGAGCTCTAGGAGTTTCAGTAATCTCATCTTTAAAAGTCTTGAGGTCACTGGAAGGAAAAAGTGGGATAATGAAAATGATATATCTTTGATATCTGTAAAGCACTGTTTATATACAAATTGCTTGTTATTACCATTAATATAAAAACTTAGGGTTAAGGCATTTGCCCCTAGAAGAGGTTATTATGTGCATAAATTTACATAATAGTAATGACACTTTATTCTGTTAGTATCAATAGGGCCAGTTCATTAGAACCTATACAAATGATTCAATTTTATTAAAGTAATATTGGCTGAACACTTCCTATGTACTGAATATTATAGTAGGCAAGCAATCATTTAGATGGCAGTTAATCACCATGCTTAACCTATGAAATGGTTTTGCTATCCCCATTTTACAGATGAAAATACCAAGGTTCTCCAAGATTTAGTGTTTAATAAAAGCTACTTAACTAGTAGATTTTAACAGTAAATGTCTACAGCTGGAGTTACAACCAGAAACAAAATTATACTGGATACTTAAACTCTGATTACCACAATGGGACAGCAATTGTTAACATTGCTTCTGTCCTACTTTAGGTGCAGGACACACGAGAGAAGCATTGCTTCTATTCCAGGTTTTCTTAAAAATTAATGCCGGTACAGAAAGCCACCTCCTAGGAACTGGTTAGGGTCATTAGCAGAGAAAGAATATTCTCCATAAACTGTAGTCATGTTCCATGCTAGATATTTGCTGGGAGTGACAGCAGCCAGTGTCCATGGGGTCTACGTCGTATGCTTCGGAAGCACAGGGTTTTCAGTGAAGGGTTAAAAAAAAAAACTTAAGTAAACATAACATACTAGGGCATTTGATCGAGTTGTAAGACAAATAGACTTCTTTTTTAAAAGAAAAAATGTTGACATATTTTTCTCTTTCACAAATCTTTGATTGCCTTTCAGGTGGCGGGGGAAGGGGTGAAGTTAGAAGTGAGAGCAAAGTGATGAAGGGAAGCAGCCGGAGTCTGTCTCTCAAATATTGCTGCTAATCTGCTCCCTGCTGCCAGTGCTGCCACTCAGCAGAATCCTAGGGGCTGGAGCCCCTGTGACAGGAGAGCCAGGAAGGGGACAGGAGAAGGGAGAAACTAATGTTGTGTTTGCGGGAAAGGGGAGCAGCACAATCTTGTTTCTAGCAGCAGGATTCTCAATATACTCCGAAAAATCCCCAATTTAGTCATGTTTCAATTCAATGTCAATGTATCTTTATGTAGATATATATGTATGTAACTATCTAGCATGCATCTAGCTTCCAATTGGCTATGTAGTTGTCAATTGTAAGTGAATTTTCATTGTGGTCATTGGGCTTATTTTTTTTATGTATTTAAACATTTCATCCTAAACTAGTTACACACACATCCATAAACATGCAATAGGCACACACACTGACACACACTCTAGATGATAAATGAATCAGATAAATCTATTTATAAATAGTTATCGATCTGCTGCTCCCTGCAGTGTTGCCGCTTTACACAGTAGAGTCAAAAGATCTATTTTGTTTCTGGACCTTTGGTGTAGCTGAAAGATGACTAAAATTGTGTTTTGCCAGAAGAGAGCCCATTGGGTTTTTGTCCTAAGGGACACTGAAGAATATGAGATAAACACCCAGGTGAGCTAGACTCACACTCTCATTTTGGTGCAGAATGCTCATTCCCAGTCAATTGGCAAAGCTCATTTATGGGATAAATCATCAGACAGGAGTCTAAACTGTGGAAGAACAGTCCAGCAGGTAACACGCACAGCCAGTCAGCTGCCGGCTTACTGACAGCCAGTGTGGTGGATTTCATATTCTATGAGGATGTCAGCTTTCAGAGAGTTCAAACAGAAGCCCTGGTGAAGGCAAACTCCAAGACAGTAATTTTGCCTGTCAGGAATACTACACCAGATGGATATAGCAGTGGCCTGACATGTCCAGACTCTAAAGCACATTTTGAAAGGACAGGAAAATCACCCAGTGTTCCTTTTCCAGCCATTTCCAGTCATTCCCACCCATCAGAAACCACAGCCTTAAAATCAGGAAAGTCTTAGCAACAGAACAAAGGGTCACAGGAAGAGAAATTTCCATGGGGTAAGGGAAGCCTTTACTCCCTTCAAGTTAGCTGTCTTCATTTTGAACTAGAATTCCCCTGCTCCTCTAAAGGCTCCTCTGGCAGGCACATCCACTCTCACCTGAGCTCACGGCATATTCCACTGTGGATTTTTATATAATGCATAGATTTCTAGAAACTGCTTTTGTCTCAAAGGGGCTAGATTTCTAGAAACTGCTTTTGTCTCATTTGAAAGACAAGAGAAGTCTTTCAAATGAGAAGAAAAGAGACAATTGCCCTGCACAAAAACGTATGCTCACTCCACAAATATACAAAGTATCTTCACTTTCTCTTAGTGCTTTGATCTTATATTAGAGAGGATGACGGAGTATTTAAAGTGTTTGATTATAAAAAGCATTTATTAATCAAAATGTGGTGAAGAGCCTTACTTTCCTAGAGTTACCATGGACTAGAAGCTTTTACTTCACAATGATTAGCAAATAAGAATACCTCTATAAACAGCACTAAATTGCATTTTTTTCTTCCCTCCTAAAGAGAAATTGTCATATCGATGACAGCCTAGCAGAGTGATTGTCCTACACTCTTTATGTAGAGTATCTGGCTTAACTAAATCAACCAAGTTCTGTGAACATGATCTATCTACTTGAACATGGGGATCATTTTCTAATATAGAAACTGCCATATAATGCCTGCAGTTGTTATAAGGCATTGCCAATACTTCTATAAAGGGTTTTTTTTTTCTATGTAGGTTTTAAGTAGATAGAAAAATAAGTAGTTAGAAGATAAGTAGATAGATAGAGATATAACCAGATATAGTGATAAATATTTCTCATAGCTTCCTTTCATGTGTCATTAAGTGTACAAAGGTCCTATATTTGAATCTGCAACCAGCAGGTAAGACTGTTTGTAGCGTCAGCCCTGAACACCAGCAGCATACCATCCTCACCTTTGCAACAACCTGTCCTGGCCTTCCTTATAAGGCATCAGCAATATCATATATTCTCATTCAAATCTTGCCTTGGTCAGAATTTGAACCCCCTGGAGGAAAATAACCTTTTTCCCAAGAGGGCCAGAGGGAGATATGGCAAATATGTCGTGTTGCTTCAGGAATTCCATCAAGTGGAATTCCAACTTCAGGGCAGAGGTATTCTAATCTTGATCTTGTCTAAGCAACCAACTCCTAAAATGTCCAGTTTGCTGAGCACTCTCTTTGCATTTACTTAGTATCAATATTTCACTCATGTATTTGTTTTTAATGTTTGCCCCATTGTTCTTTGTCTGCCTCAAATCAGTCTTAGTTTGTAAATTCCTACAGAGCAGAGATCATGTTAATATAATTTTAACTCATTCTCATCTCATCTTTCAATTTTGTATTTCAAAAATAAGCACTTAATAAATAATGTTATTTATAGGTTCAGTAAAATACTTTACTATGCTTTTGGAGCACATTATATGTTCTTCTACCTTAGCTAAGTGCCAATACTGTTCAACTCTCTTTTTATTTATCTTCATCATTTTTTCCCATTTCCCATAGCAATCCAAACCCCTACATAAATAAAATGCTTAGCAAAATGCTTGCTAATATAGCAAGGTCCCAGTATATGTTAATTAACCTTTGAGACAGTATCCAGTTCATGGGTTTCAGGTTCTATCATTTCTGTATTATAAATCTGACTATATCACTCTTTGCTATTTGAGCTTAGGCAAGTCACTTAATCTGTCTACAGATTAATATTACATTTTTCATAGCCTTTGCTATGAACTAATGCATGTGAAGGACTTAGCATAGTTCTTGTCACATAACACAAACTTAAAAAGAAAAAAAAACTACCCTCCCAATTGATTTTATCAGGTTCTCTGACATTGACACTCCCTGGGAGACTTCTGGAACCTTTTCGCTTTTCTGGTACAACCTGGGCTTTTTGCTCTCCCTTCTCCCTCTGTGTCCACCCATTGTTATTCTTCTGCACACATTTTCCTTCCTCACCTGACTCTTTAAATGTGGATATTCTTTAAAGTTTCTGATCTGAGAACATTTTTCCTTTTACAATACATTCTTGACTTAGACCACCTCATTTACTCTCAAAGGTTTGCATTTCTATCTTGTCACTTCAGTGTATGACCTTGCCTCATAATTCTCAGAGGAAAAAAGAAGCCATAAGGTGGGAATGCCTTCATCTTCCCACCATCAAATCGCTAAACCCACCTGTATCTGCTCTGTCCTCACTATTTCACTTCTTTCATAATGCAGGTTGTAGCCCTTCTACAAAAATAAAGGCAATTCCTCCATCTTCACTCCAGATCTCATCAGCTTCAGCCTTCTCCAGGACTTCATTATATCTGTTTTTCATCTCTTTTCCTATTTCACCTCTCTCTTTCTACTGAATTCTTCCCCTAGGCATTCAACATGTTTGACAGTTCTACTATGTAAAACCAAATACCACAATAAGAAACTCTTTCCTTTCTTCCACATCTCCTTTCAGCTACTGCTTTAATTCTTTTCTTTCCTTTACAATCAAGCTTCTGGAAAGCATTGTCCATTTGCATGTCTTCTCCACGTTCTCATCACCCATTCACTCTTTAAGGTGGTCCAATCTGACTTCGGGCCCCATCACATAAAAATTATTTTCATTAGAGTCACCTGTGGCATCCTGATGTATGGCTCTTATTCTCTAGTCATCTTTCTTGACTTAAAATGCTGGCTAACATTGCTTATTTTACATGACAACAGACTCTTGGTTTACTTCATGCTCTTCTAGATAATTCTAAGTCCACTTTGGCTAGTATCACGTTGCTCTCTACTCTATCTCTAAATGTTGATGTTCAACAAGTCCAGATATCTCTCTCACTCTTCCATCTTGTCATAACAATCTCACCAATCCGCATGGCTTTAAATACCTTCTGTGTGCTATATCTCTATGTGTATGCTCATATGTTTCTAAATGTCTATCTCTATGACTGCCCACACCCTGTATTATGAGCTTCAGAAACCTGAGAAGCTGCACACATATTATCTCCAATTGGAATTGCTATAGGCATCTTAAAGTTATATCCTCAAAAACTGAGCTCTAAAATTCTTAAATTCTCCCAGTCTGAGACAATGGTATCTGTATCTGCTTAGTTGGGATCAAAAATAGTTCATTCAATTATTGTTACAAGAAACATGAAAGTCATTTCTCATGCCTCTTTCTCTATCACTTTCCATCTGTGATCCACCTCCACATCTTTCAACTCTACCTCTGCTTTATTTCTCCACGGCCACCATGCTAGTCTAATCCCGATCACCACTCCCTGGTATTGTTGATAGACTCTCCTAACTAAACTATATCTTTCTTTGACCCTATTATCCATCCTAACTCCTAGCAGCCACAATAAAATGCAAATCTTACCATGTCACTTCTCTGCTTAAAATTCATAAATGGCCACTGTTTCAAAATGAATTCTAAAATCTTTTGCATAGCTTAACAAGCTATGTATGATCTGGACTCTGACTCCCTTTTCAATTTTTTCTCAAAGCTTGTCTCCCTTCTATTCTCTAATCTTCAGCCACTCTCATCTTCTTTAGTTCCAAGAATACTGGCATGCTTCCTCTAATCTCAGCATTTCCACATATGCAGTTCTCTCTGCCTGGAATATACATCCAGCATCCTTACCGGATAACTCCCTCTTATTCTTCAGGTTGCTGCTTAATGTAAACATCTTCAGAAAAAGCTTTTCTAATTCCCACAATTAAAGTCAGATCCCTACTCAAATGTTTAAATCCATCATTGACTTTTTCTTCATGGAACGTATAACCATATAAGTTATGTATTAATTTGTATGACTTAATGTCTATTTCCCATGGTGAGCTCCATAAAGGGAGAGACCATGTCTACTTGTTCACCACTGTATCTCCAACACAGAATAGGGCGGAGGGTGGGTACTCACTACATTTCAGTTGAATGACTATGTTAACTTCTGTAATCCTTGTCTAGCCTGATACCTCTCTTGGGTATCAGACTTCCATTTCCAAATGCCTACTTTACATATCCGCAGAGGTGAACCACAGGCACCTTAAACTTTGCATATGAACAATCAAACATATAATTGCCCCCTCCCAACCTATACCTCCTGCATTCCCTATCTTTGTCTTTGGCACTCATCAGCTTGTATTTGGGAAGCTTGAAGTCATTTTCATTTCCTCCCTTTGTTTCACTAGCAATATCTAATTAAATGCCCAAATGGATCACTTCTTTATCTATGGTGTTTTTCATATTTATTTCTTCAGTTTTATTTCCACTGCTAACTTCCTTCTCAGGCTTTCATCATCATTCTCTAAGATCCACCAAAAGGTCATCCTACCTCCATTATTTCCCTTAAGCCCTTGTGTCCTCTACATGGGATAGACTGAGAGACAGTTAGCTTAGCAGTTAGGAGCATGGACTCTGAAGCCATCATGCCTGGGTAAAAACATGGCTCTCTCGGTCCCTTCCTAGCTGTATGGCTATTTTAAATTTGCTTAACCTCCTTGTGCCTAATATAAAAGGAGGATAATGACAACTACATATAGGACTATGATGAAGATCAAAAGAATTACTATCCATTACAAGTGTAGAACACTGTCTGCACATACCAATCACTCCATAAATGTTAGCTACTATTATTACATTGTTAATATTAATTTTCTACAAATTCAGATGAAATCATGTCACTCCCTGTCCATGCCTTCCCATTGCTAACAACAACAACAACAAAATACTTAGACTCCTTTTTAAAACATCTAACAATCTGGACTCAACCTACCTTTGTCATTACTCAGTTCAATGTTCCTCAACCCCTGAACTCCAGGCTTACCAAATTAATTCAGTACCAGTGTTTCCCAATCACAACATGCACTTTCATGTTTCCATGCCTTTGATTTGCTGTTCTTTCAACTTGGAATGCCTACTTCGTCTTAAACCCTTGTACATTCCAATCCAAGATTATTTTCCTAAGGCCATCCCTGAGCCTCTCAGTCAGAATTAATTGCTCTTTCGTATGTCCATCCTAGCACCTGGGCCTCTATTTAGCACTCACTTTAGTTTACCTTACATTATAGTTAATTACATACATGTCTGCCTCCTTACCCCATTCTCTTGCCAGCCATCCCCAATGATGCAATTAGCTTGAAATCTCCATGACAGTAGCAACCACCTCTTAAACACTGTTGTGTATCACACAGTATCTAGCAGTGGTATCTGGCAAACAAACCAGCCAATGGCAGACACTCAATAGTTATTTGTTGACTTTAATTGGAAAAGAATTGAGTAGTTTAAGGTTATGACAAAAATAAGACCCTTTTCTTTTTCAGAGACACTACCTAGGTGGCACAATGATAGAATAGCCTTTAATATTGATGTGATTGCCAAATGTTTAATTATAAGCATTTGCCACTTGTGTTAGTGGCAAAAACCACATTACTTTAAGCAATCTTTAATATAAACTACTATTTTCTATTTTAAAAATATTATAATCTCACTTTATGAATATTTAGCTTATCAGTAAACTATTTCCCTACAGTAAAATTCAGGAGTTTAGGTGCAGTGGCTCATGCCTGAAATCCCAACACTTTGGGATGCCAAGGCAGGAGGACAACTTGAGGCCAGGAGTTTGAGACTAGCCTGGGCAATATACCAGGACCCTGCCACTACACAAAACTTTTAAAAAATGGCCAGGCATGATGGCATGTGCCTGTAGTCCCAGCTACTCAGGAGGCTGAAAAGGGAGGATCATTAAAGCCCAGGAGTTTGAGGCTGCAGTGAACTATGATCACACCACTGCACTCCAGCTTGGGGACCAGAGCGAGGCCCTGTGTCTAAAAAATAAAATTAAATTAAAAATAAAAAATAAAACCAGGAATGTGATAACAATCATTTAAGCATTTTATATTGAAAGATAGATTAAAAAAAAAGCAATCTGAAGTCATCTCCTCCCCAAAAAAGAATGTGTCATTCATGTCCCTACATGATCTCTCTGTTTACCAAATTTCAGAATAGTGAGAGGTTTGAATTTTTCTTTTTACAGCCAAATTATTAACCTTAGGAAATGCGCTGTATCTTCAGGAGATAGTAAATGGAATTCTGAACAAAAACTTAAAATTGCCTAGAGATGTAATGTCAGTTAACTAGAAGTTTTTATTTCCCCTCCAACCTGCAATCCAGCCTCTCTATGGAGCAGGATTCTCTGTCTTTTTGGCAGCCTCTTTGGCTGAACTTAGATCTAAGCATCCCATGCTCCTTTAAAACAGTTCAACAAGGCCAGGAAAGAAAATTGTGCTGACCAATACACCTATTCCAAGACCTGAGATGCTTGATTTTTCAGACCCAATATCAGTCCAGTCAGGGTATCTCATAGCTAGGATCTCATCTCATTATTTTTTCAATTCATATTGGATTCACTGTTAAGCTATTTTCAGTCGTGCACATTGACCTAGATTCTCCCACGGTGTAAGCTACTCCCCAGGAGTATGCTAGGTACTTGAGGAAACTGCATTAACACTTTCAGGGTTGATATAATAACCGGTTTCCTGGTGCCTGAAAAGCTTCCTCACAGGATATTAAATGATACCTCCACGTATGGAAAAGGGTTTGTATGACTTCTCTAAGTATCTGCTGTGCAACCTGGGGAAACCCAGAAGCTAAGAGAAACTGGTTCACCAACTAGAAGGAAAGCAAATATTTAGATAATAGAGTTTTTAAAAATCTTCTAATAGAAATTACAATGTACAGTTATCAGCTTGATCCTAATTAATGGAAGGTTTTTGACCGAATACCAAGGTTAGTATAAAACTCAAGTCCTATTTTGAAGATAAATGATGACTTAGTCTTGGAGGCTCCTTCTTGCAGCCTCTGCCATCGAATGTAACTCAGTGGTCTTCTGAGATCCTTTAGAAGTAGTGCTTTACTTTCACCCAGTTGAGCCTTAAAGGGAGGTATGTCTTTAACCACACTGTTAATTAGTGGAGAAAACTAACCCAGACTAGCTTCAGCAAGAGTAGCCAGTTGTTGTTGGCTCTCGTAACTGAAAAATCCAGGGATAAATATTTGCGGAATGGTTGGATCCACGGAATAAAATGCTACCTCCCAGCTCATTTAGTCTCTCCAGTGTTTTACTCTTCCTCCATCTCTCCACCTCTCAGCTCTTATTTCTTCTGTTTGGCTTCCTCCTCTGGGGACTTCCTTCTTCATTAATGGTGGGGCTTGGACTGCCCCAGGCATACCAGCTTAGCAAATCAGCAGAAAAATAGTGTTTCAGTAAAAGTCCCAGTAAAAAATCTCATTGGACTGGCTTGGGTCTTTTTACCTTCCATATTTCACCGATCCAGTCTCCTCTGCGTTGGATGGACTGAGAGACAGTAAAGCATAGTGGTTAGGAACATGCACTAGGGAGCTATCAGACCTAGGTAAAAACCTGACTATGTGTCTACCATCCATCCCTGGATAAATGTTTGTAGCCAGAGGTTGTAATGCCCATATTGATGAGGCATTATGTCCCCACCCCTGGGCAGGTGAAGGTGGAAGTAAGGTCAGCTCCACCTGGCTTGAGATCAGTGAAGGGAAAAAAATCAAGAAGCTGTTATAAGAAAACTAGCAGGCATAAACTACCAGTGTCTACTAAAACTGCTGTATGAAAAATAACTAACATACATCTTAGGGTTAAATACAGAACAAAAACTAACACAGATGTAGGAGGTACCCACACCCTAGCTTTTCTCATTCTGCACTGTTGTTACTTGTTTACAAGTGTATCTCCCTCAATAGACCTGCAGTCTCTCAAGGTCAGGGGCTTTTCCTGTGAGGTGAGGAGTAACCAGTGTGTGGAGAGAGTTAGTAAATGTTTGCTGAATATGGGGAAAATGGCTCCAATGTTAAGCAAAATACATTTGGCAATACCTTTGTAAATACATTTGCCCATTTTATTTTACTCACAAGAAAGCACACGGCTATGGTTACTTAGAAGGAGACTATACAACTCAGTAGGATTTAACAACTTCCCCATTGTCTAACATAAAGAACTGTTGAAGATTGATTCCACTATCTTTGAGGTTTACTGCCCATTATAGTACTTTAAAAAATAGTGGTGAGGGGACTATGGAGATGAATTAGAACTTGAATTAAGCTAAGGCCATTGATGGTTCAAATTTATTACCATCAAAAAAGCTGTTTACTTGCTTGTTTGAAATATGCTGGTGGGTTTAACCCTGTCCCTAAGCTAAAATTTGTTCTCCTCTCTTCTCTAGAATCTCTTTTTGTCAGGAACAGAGGTGTACACAGAGGTTCACAGCTAGACTTGTGCTTTCAGTTTTTGTGGTGTCCAATTTTTATGCCTCCAAAATAAATTCACTGTCTGGGATTATCAATTCATCTTCCAGCTTAACTTCTTTTTAAAAATGACCAAACAGAAGCTCCAATAAATATCTGGTTCAGAAACGGGCAAGACAGAAGCAAAATGCTCTCTTATGGTGGTGTGTAAACTCTTCTAAGCCTTGGAAGAGGTTATTTGCTAAATGTCTAAAAGAGTTAATGATCTTCCGAAAGGGAATAAAGATCAAACCCAGTGTCCTCCAAGCAGCACTAATGGCCCGGTACACTAAATCTTGTGCTCTTCTCTAAGTGATTTGAGTCTTTTTCTTTGCCCTATTGAAAGCAAAATTCTACCCCTTTATAAGGGCCAAAAGAGGAAACTACTTTTAGATTGCATTAAAACCATATGCTGCCCAGGAAATTCAGCATTAGCAGGCAGTAAATTACACTTGGAATCTGCTTGTTGTTCCTGAGTGTTGCCACAAACATATTACAGTATGTGATACCACTTAGTGGCTACACACCCCGTCCATGCCATTTGGAAAACATGTGTTGCATTAATGGTGGACTTTAGTTTCAACTCAGTCTTCCCCTCTGCCCCCCACAAGCTGGTTTAGATCATAACACATAATTTCATAAGTATGAATAATAAGCACTTTAGCGCGAATTAATTTAGATTCTACCCCTCCTTCCCTTTTGTGAGGTAAAATAAAAGAGATTTTTTTTTTTGCCAAACCCCCATTGCCCATTAAAGTTGTGTATATAAATAAGCCAGGTTATCTTTTTCCTTGAGAGAAATGCTGTTTTATCTAACAGTCGCTTTCCTAGTAGTTCAGTACTCCACTACTCTAAATTAGGACACTTTATCTTAAGGCTTCATAATCTTAGGAGACTATAATTGGAAAGTTTATAAAAAAAAAATCCTGCTTTGTAAGCTTGGCAGCTGAGATAGAAGGAGGGAATGAGAAAGGCTACAGCAGAATTACACCATCACTGCTAGCCTGACTCCGCTTGACAGAGCCGTTTAATATTTTGACAAGACAAAATATAAAGCAGCATTTTATTCTGTAGAGACTTCACTAGACACAAGCATGGAAGTGCTTGTGATCAATAAAGTTTGCGGTGGAGAGTGATTTATTTACAGCAGGGTATTATGTAGAGAAAGAGCTGTGATATTTCCACAGGCTTTGACGGCATAATGGGCCCTTCTCAATCCTTACATGGAAGGGTTAGATTGTCATGGTTGCTCAGGCAGTATTCAAAACGTTATCTGATCAGCCTTAAAGACTTCAGAACGAGACAGATGATTAGTTACCCTAAACGATCCTCATCATGCAGAAATTGATGATTTAATATAGTCAATGACAGACGATTCCATTTGTACTAGATAAAGTGTCTGCGGTTTGTATCAATCATAATAGAGTTATTATTGAGCATAAAAGAAAAGCATGTTTAATATCATTAATTCCAGATATGTCGCTTTCCACATCTGGCATTCATCCATAGACCAGAACCACTCCAGGCTATCATTCCTGCCTCTGTGCTGGCGACTCCAGTGTTTTTTGTAATTTCAAAATGTTTTTCAGCACCTCCAGCTAGGCGCAATAACAGTTTACAGATTACCTATGTCATCACATTTTGACAAACTTCTCAATCTGATGTGACCTTCATCTTTAGCCATCTGCTTGCCTTTGTTTCGGTTCTTTTTTGATAAACCTCCGCAGCTTAAAGCTGTAGTAGTTTGTTCCATACACTGTACTTCTAGGTCAGCATTTCACCTGTGTAAATCCAGAAACACAGACCACAGTGTAAAGATGGTGACCTGGGTTCAGATCCCCAGGTACCTGACCTGCCCTCACCCTCTTAGTTATATTTTTCATCATTCATGTCAAATGCATTTTGAGCGTATGCAGGGGGAAGCACACAATCAGAAAAATGGAAGCACGAGTGGGAGTCGGAATGAGGGCAGAGGGAGAAAAGAATAATCGGAAAAGCCGAGAAGTTGGGAAAAGTAGGGGAAAAAATGTAATTTCTACATTTGTCTTATCTGCAAACAATATGGCAACGGGAGAGGCACATAAATAATGAAGGAAGAAGAGACACAAACTTTCTGGAGAACAACATTATAGTTACCTAAAGATGTTGTTTCTTCTTTATTTGGAAAACTATTTTCCAAGTGACATGTTGAAACAACAACAAAAAAAGTCCAAGCCTCAAATATTGTGTATGCCACTCTTAAGTAGGAAAATCTTCTCTAAGAAAAAGACGAAGAGGGAGGAGTAAAAAAGAAGTCTCTCTAATTTAAATTACTTTTACTCACAAATGTTTATGCTGCACTCTAGCTTGTAAGAAGCTGGTGTTTTCTTTCTTTCTTTTAAAAATAAGAATTGATTTGGCAATTATGTATTTATATTTAACAAATATTTATTGAGTACCTACTATGTGCTGACATTGTTTAGGCACTGGGAATACATCAGTGAACAAAACAGAAATTCTTGCCCTCATAATGTCATTCTAATGTAATTATAATGTTGCTTACTAACATGAAAGGAATTTGTGAGTTAGACAGCTGTAAGTAGCACATTTTTAAAAATTAAGGACAGGCCAGGTATGGTGGCTCACTATGTAATCCCAGCATTTTGGTAGGCTGAGGAGGAGGATCACTTAAGACCAAGAGTTCAAAACCAGCCTGGGCAACATAGGGAGACCCCATCTCTAGATAAAATTTTAAAAAATTAGCCAGGCATAGTGGCATGCACCTGTAGTCCCAGTTACTCAGGAGGCTGGGGCAGGAGGATTGTTTGAGCCCAGGAGTTCCAGGCTGCAGTCAGTTATAATCATGCCACTGCAATCCAGCCTGAGCTATAGAAAAAGACTTTATCTCTAGAAAAAAATTAAAATAAAATTTAAGAACAGACTCAAATGACAGACCTCATGAAGTATAAACAAAAATCAAGATCTCCCTCTGCCTTCAGAGGTGTTAGGTGTTAGGTACATGTCAGCAGGGAAGCAGAAAATGTTATTGCTCCTAGATGCATTTAGTCTAGTTAAATCCTTATCAACATTAATATATTTGTTTACTTTCCTCTTGTTTTGTTTGGTGGGGTAGAATAAAAGAAATTAATACTGTTTAAGGGCAAAGGGCAAGTTTTAAACGTTAGTTCTCGTTGCCTCATTATATTACCTTAGTTATTTATCATTGCTTCAACATGACTGGTTATTCAAGAAAGCCCAAAATCTTCTCCGTATCTGATCACCCTTTGTTCATTATAGAGGCAACTGACAAATCATATGAGTAAACATATAGCTTTCCAATTATTTTGTTGAAAAATATTGATGACATTTAAGGTATAAGTATTTGAGTATTTAAGGAAATAATTTAACAGATTAGCCAAACCAGATTTAAGAATAAAAATCTTATGAGAGGCCTTCTATAATATCAAAACTTTCAGTTAGACTTCTAGGGTTCTAGGCCTGGCTCCAATATTTCCTAACTATGTGACAAGCTCTCTTAACCTCAGCTTTCTTATTTGCAAAGAAGGTATCTGTCTTACCTTTTGCACAGGTTACATTAGGAGTGATTTTTAAAAGCATTTTGCAACAACAGCAAAAAAAACCTTGAGATCTGATCTAGTCAAACTCCATTTTATAAATGAGAAAGGCTGAGAAAACTGAGGAGACTTACAAAAAGCCTGTCTATTTAACAGCAGAACCAAGATTAGGTCATTGTTTTCACTTTTTTGTCCAGTGATCTTTCTTCTTCTCCATGAGATAATGTAGTAAAAATGCTTTGAAAACTCTGATATGCAGAAAGGATATGTTGTTATAATAATAGAGCAAAATGATGTGATCTTTCTGCATCTGAGTTTTTATATTTCTCAAAGCATTGCTGAATATCTCACAATGAATTTCTACCAAGAATTAAAAGGAAATTTATGCAAGAAACATTAGATTTCTGGTAACAATGATTTCACACTTTATATAAAAAATGTTACATGCATATAAGACTAATTAAAGTCCATTAATGATCAGCATTTAATAGAACACGCCAAGTTTGCCACATTACTACTAAATCTAATAATTTATTCAGCTGTTAGAATCAACATAATATTGGTTGGACCTTAAAAAATAATTATGATTGTCTTTTGTTTTATTCCCATGACTAAAGTTAGATTTTAAACGTCTTTTTGATGATCTAATACTCTCAAAGCAGACAGCAGACACCAGTAAACAAATACACTATCATTTGAAAGACTTTCTATTCATTGATGGGTTTAGCCTTGACACTAAAATGTATACAGATAAAGTGTCAGTCAACTTTTGACATGCAAAATGTTTGTGTCAGACTCACACAGGGAGAGTTCAAAACGCAAGTGACCATAAAGCCACCTAATGCTAAAAATCAAAAGCCTTCTGAATCATAGTATAAGAAAAGCACTCTTTAATTCTTTTTTAAGCTCATTATTGATTTTACTTTGACCATTAATCAATTCATGTGTCCTCAAATAATTTAAATGGCCACACCTACTTGCCTGCCCCCAAATTACTGTGCTGACAATGACCGTTCAAACTCAGTTTTAGCTATATAATTGTAGATACACAGACAGCAGAAAATATTGAATCTATATGTAAAGCAGAGGCTGCAGTTCTCTATTTCAGTTCACAAATCCAAAAACCTACCTGCACCCATTGTGAACTTGGGCAGCTGGCACAGAAACTCAACTTAGAACAAAAATTATGAAAGAAGTCATTCTGATGTATAGGGAGGAAGACATGTAAGGTTTTCCAATCAATTTTCCACTTCAGGACAACAATCATTATAAACAGCAAATAATGTTTCACATAAAAATAACAAAGAATGCTAGTTTGGATAATTTTCCTTAAAGAATCAAATGCTATTCTAAAATGTTTTGAATTTTTTATCTGTAGTTATAAGCTAGCAAAAAACTTGAGTATTTAATTTTTAGAGGTTTGACATATATAATTTTTAAAAGGAGGGCTAATTCTAAAACTTGTTATTTTATTAATAAATTTTTTGTTGTGTATGGATATAAACTATGCCTTCTTAGAATGCCCTGTATTCTGATTTTTTTCTCATTTCTGTATGTTTGTTTATGATACCCCTTCCTCCTGGAATTCTTTTCCCATTCCTCTTCTTCTGCCTAAATACTGCATTACCATCAAGTTCCAAATTAAATCAAAATTCAACCACAGATATTTCCATGGATGCTTCAGGCTCACTATCTTGCATTTTTTCTTAATTACAAAACCATTATAATCTGCACTACATTATCCAGGAACATTCATTCATTAATTTATTCACTAAATATATATTTAGTGCCTGGCTTGTGCCAGTGTGTTTAGGCACCAAGGCTACTAAGAGAATAACATATGAGAGTGGTATTCCATCTTATGTAGTAAAAAAAGAATTATGCATCTACTTTGACCCTGAAGAAGTTTTTTAAAACTATATTATCTCATTTAATCCTCATTACATCTCAGTGAGGTAAAATTATCATCTCATTTCATCAGTGAGAAAACTGAGGTATTAGGAAATTGAGTTTCTAGCCCAAAGATTTCAGACATGATATTTCTTCCTAATCACTCTAGGTTTATATACCTAGTCTCTGTAACTACATGGATGCCCCAGCTTTCTGAGAATTTGAGCACCTTTGGAAGAACTTTTTCTATTCTTTGACTTGCAGAAGTATATATTCATTAAAATATTTATTGATTGATTGTAGAGTATGAGTTTGATTCAACTCTTAGTATAAACCTAGATATATTTTTTCCAAATATCATACAACACATTCAGAATGATTTCCTGTATTATAAATAATGATATTAAAATTTATTTAATAGTTTAATTAAGATTCTCATAAGGCTGAAAGAAAAATGCTGTAAATAAGAAAGCTGAAAAGACAATACATTAACTGAAACTAGCTTCTTTTCTCTGTGATAAAGCTATAAAAATATACAACTATAAGATCATTTTGGAACTACACAGATCCAAGTGGTCAAATTCAAAGACATCCTATTTTACCTATATACCAAAAGATCGGAAAATTTTCAACCTTTCAAGCAATATACATTCTAAGTGTTACATAATAGCAACTTAAAGTATGAATGAATACTATAGAAAACCACGCAGTCACCAAGGGCAAATTTTTTTTTCAGATCTCTATGAATAATCTGAATTCCAACTTTGTGCTTTCTTTAAATTTAAAAAAAAAAAAAAACAACTTCATTTAAGACCTTCAAAAGGAGAGCAAATCTAAAATGTGGCTCATTATCCTTTAATAATGCATTATCTATAAATATTCACATATAAACACACACAGTGTTAATAAGCAAAAATATCAGAAGCCTTTGGATGTTACCATACCATTATAGTAATTCAAGGATAAAATTTCCAAAGGAAAAGAAAAACTGTGGTTATGGAATCTCTAGCTATAATAAATACAGTTTTGAAATGCTTCCATAAACCATGTCATATTCCTGGAAATTAAATTTTTGTTCCTGCCTGATCTCTATATATGTCAGGATTAAATATTTGAGTTTCATACTGAAAATAAATTTTACATCTCTAAAGCATTAGTTAAAGTAAAAATTAAAAGTAGAAGTATGTAAAATTAGAAGGAAAAAGAGGTTATATTATTAACTATGCAGCTATTTTAATCACATCTTAGAAATATCATTTAAAAATATTTAATCTCAAGTTTCCTTACTTATCCCCAGACTCAGTGCCCTACAGATCTAGTTCTCCTTTGTCAGGTCAACATGCATGTATATTACACCAATAAATGGCCAAGTTTGGTGGCAGAAAATTACACACATTTCATCCTGGCCTGTCCCCTTAAGCTATGAGGGTACAGTGAGTACAGATGGGGTTCCAAGATTCAGGCTGCCTAATTTCGACTCCTGGCTCTACCACTCATTAGCTGTGTGACTTAGCATGGGTTACTAAATTTCTCTGAACATCTGGTCCCTGATATTAAAATAAAGCCAAGTAATTCATGCCTTATTAACTTGCCATAAATATCAAATTAGATAATGCTTATAAAATAATTAATACAATGCCTGACACATAAATAATGGTCAAGAAATATTAGCTATTATTACTACTATTATTAGCCAATAAGAGATTATCAGTCAAACCAATATGTCATTAGAGTTTAAGTTCTTCATTAGCAAGGACATGTCATACTTAGCTTTGTATTCTTGATACATGGAAGGTGGATTGAATGACAGGCTGAATGGATGAATGAGTGAAACAACAAATGGAAATATATATAAGACAATGAAAGACATATGGCCAAATTATCAATCAATTAAGTAAATTTAGTCAACTTGTCAATTAAGTGGAAATAATAATCAGTCTAGATGAATGTTTGATTGAATTGAAATTCATGGGCTCATTCTATTCAGTATGGCAGAGCCTGCACTGATACTTAAAGGAACAGAAACAAAAAGTCAATCAGGAAGGGAGAATGTAGAATATAAATCATAAATAAGCAAAAACGACTATATAGGGGCTGCAGAAAGAGAAGAGCAGAGCATTATACACTGTGGGGGTAGGGAGATTAGAGAATATGGCCAAAGGGAGTTTAGGCTAAAGGGTGAAGCAGAGAAGGCAAAGGGTTGTAAAGTACAAATTCACCTTCTTTTATGAAAATAACGTTAGAATGTAAATACACTGTCTTGGAAAAATTACACCAAGCATTCTAAAACTAAGCGGAAATAAATGTCAAAGTAACCATATCCTTGTTCCTGGAAAAGACTTCCTCTACTTTAAGCCTCATTAAACACACACATGCACACACACACACGTCTGGGTTCCTCTAATTAAAACTGTAAAATTATTTTTAGAATTACTGAAACCACATGTCTCAAAGGTATAAACAAACAAACATTGACAACAATAACAACAAATCTAACAAATATTCCTTAAAACAATCTCTGTATCTGGAATATTATGAATTAGCAACAGACTAAAGTCCATGTTCCTAATTGCAACTCTGACACAGGTCTGTGTATTAATTTTTCCAAGGTCATCTATCCAATGGCTCACCATCACAGATAATTCCACTTCTGTGAATTTGCTTCTTGTCACAGTCATATCAGATGAAAAGAAAAATGAGTTAACAGTCAGCACTTAGGGGTTGTTGAAGTGGCAGAAGGTTCTGTTCCTTTAGAACAATGACTCTGGCTTGACGTTGTATGATTGTAAGGTAAAATACTGTCTTATCTGAAAGAGGCTTTGTCTATAGCTGAAAGGAAATAGCATGTCTATTCCTGAATGTGAAATATGGATCTTCAATTTTTATGAGAAAGTGTGCCATTACTCATCAAATATATTCTGAGTATATTTTTAAATTATTTTTGGTCTGCCTTATAAAAAATAGCATAAACTCTACTCTCTATAGTTTTTCTCTCTCTCTCTTTCTCTCTCTCTCCCTGTCTCTCTCTCTCACACACACATACTCCATACACATGCCAAAATGATGCTCTACAGTTGGCATCTGTTATCCTTGGTGCTACTGAATCTGCAATGTGTTTGAAGGAAAGTTGTCACATTCTTCACACTGAATGGTGTGAATGAATCACCAACAGTATGGTCCTGGAATATAGCCAGTCTACTAGGATTAAAGCACTATTTTATCAAAACACAATTCCATCAAGATGGATATATGTAGAAAATAGATGCTAACAAGACACCTAAACAAGTGTTGAATAATGAGCAGGCTGAAGTAGAAGAGGTAGAAGAAATGCCCTAAAGAGGCAACTAGAAAATAACATCTAGGAAGACATTCAGAATACCCAGTGCTCGGTAGTATAAATCCTTCTGAGCCAAGTTTTCATGTCAACGTGGGAAAAGAAGTCAGTGAGTATACTTGAGGAAGGAGCTGCAAGTACAAAAGAAAATTTCTATTGGAATTCCAGGTCTCAAGTTCCATCCTGATCCATCTCCCTAGCATTCTGCTCTCAATCATTGTCACTGTCACTTTTTGGTGACAATGTGTGTCATCATATCTGACCAAATTATCATTAATCATGATTAGTTTGAGGCAAAGCACTAGCAAGTATAACTGTAGAAAAAAAAAACAACTAAAAATTCAGAAATCTAAATTATAGGCATAGAAGAATAATTTTTTTTACAAATGGTTTGTTCTGCAAATGAGTAATAAACCTCAATATTTTTATTTGCAAGGAAACAAATTAGACTTCTGGATTCAATCTGTCTTCTATCATGTCAAGACTAACTCAAAAACTTGATGGATCCAGAAAGGCTCTACATTGGGCTCCATAGCAGAGCCCACAGTCAGCTTTACTTGAACTCAAACCATTAAAAGTGTTTCCACTGTCCTCCTCTTCTTTTCCTCCCTTCCTCAAAAATATCTCTGCATCACCTGGCTGCTCCTCTCCAAGCATCTCAAGATGTCAAACACCTGCCACAAATGACTTTTAAGCTAGCATTGATTCCTCCCATCAGCCAGCAACACATATTCTTATTTGGGAAAAATGCCCAAAGACTATTTAAGTCTGCAGACTCTGGGCATTTCCAGTGATGATTTGGTGTTCTCCACACCAAATTCCAAAAATTATCATTGAAATTACAGTTTAATTTTTGTGTCTCTCAGTTTTTAACAATTCTTGTATTTACCTTCTATTCCTCTACCTGCCCCCCCACCTTCTTTGTCATTTTATCATACATTTCTCCCATGCTATTTTCCCCAGCAGAGAACCTGTGTATTCATTGCTTATTTTCTGATTATACCTTTAACTAGTGTGCCAGCTTTTTGAGTATAGAAATCAAGTCTATCTTTGTGATTATTGCCTCCCCAGCTCCCAGGCTTATGCCTGGTGTCTTAGTTTGGGTGACTATGACAAAGTATCATATTGGGTGGCTTATACACAACAGAAATTTATTTCTCATAGTTCTGGAGACTGGAAGTCCAAGATCAGTATGTCAGCATGGTCAGGTTCTGGTGAGGGCCCTCTTCCAGGTTGCAGACTGCCACATGATAGAAAGAAAGCAAGCTAGCTGTTTGGGCTCTGCTAATAAGGGTGCTAATCCCATTCATGAGGGCTCCACTCTCATGACCTAATTATCTCCCACAGGCCCCACCTCTGAATGCCATCACATTGGGATTAGATTTCAACAAATGAATTGAGGTGGGGAGAGGGGGGAGACAAAAATATTCAGTCCATAACAGCTGGCATAGCAGGTATAGTCAATGTGTTTGTTCAATAAATGAGCAGATAACTCCTAACATAAAATGCTCTGTAATATGTATTTTTGTATAAATCCAAAAAATGTTTTGCATTGTATAAATTAGATTACCTTTTTTCTGAACTACTTAATTATACATTGAGTCTACTCTATAAATTACTCATGTTTAAAATAATTTTAAAAGCATTTTCATACTTATATACCAATTTACTGTGTCCCAAATACCTCTATTTCAGTTTTCCTGACTTTACTCTTAATGGTCATGAAGTCTGGAAGGCCAGAACTTATACAATGGCCTCTTTCAAACCGTCATTATGACAAAAGATCTTAATGGGGGACTTGAGTCTTTTGAAAATTATGTTTGTGAGATCATCCAGTATACAGGTGATGTGTATATGTTATTATGATATAGCCAAAAACTATATAAACAGACATGAGGGAACCATTCCAGTGAACCAGAAGTAGGTTTGATGAGCCTATAGTTGGAAAAGTTGGAAGAAATCTAACACAGACAAGAACATGGCTGATAGTTCAGAGATATTAATAAGAATGTTGTATGAAAATGTCTTCCGTTTCATTGATGGTTGTTCACATTGTAGTCTGTGCTGCACCAAAAATTAATAAAATGAGTGTCACTTCATTTATTTTCAGTGTATCTACATCTCCTACTTCACTGATGGGCTATCACAACCAGCAGTTCTAAGTAGGAAACCCTGCTGGGTTTAGAGGCACAGAATTGTACAATTAAAATAGAAAGATACTATGTGTATGACATACTCACTTATCCTAATGAGTGTATCAATGACAGGTTTGTGGAGGAGTGATTGTTTCCTAAAATCAGCACTCTCCAACTTTATTGATAGGAACAATTCTTCAGTACTTTGTAGAAAACACTATGTACTGAAGCTATACCACAGGGCTAACATTAATTGGTTTTTAAATGACAAGATGATTTGCAACATACTAAAAAACAAAAACCGTCTACCTTGGTGGGATTTCTACTTTTAATCTTGATCATTCTGGAATTGAATCTGCAGTTTCCCTCTGCCCAGCCTCCCCCCACCCCCCCATCCCGACACACACGCATAGCCTTACACCCCCAATTTCCATAATCTTTTAAAACCAAAGCTGTAGGTCAGGCTAGTTCAGTGCCTGTAGAGAGAACTCTGAGTGACATTTAAGTCAACCTTGGAAATAGCCAGTCATCTCCTTGCTTAGAATGAATACCAAAGAATGTCAATTTCACTTATTTTTAAGTACCAATGCAGGCACTGAAAAGAGAACAGGTTGATTATGTTTTGTTTTGTTGTTTTTTTGCTGTTGTTGCCATTTCTTTTGGGGGGATTTTTGTTTTGAGTCTTTGTTACGTGCAGCCCATTTGCTAGCTGATTTGGAGGCTAAGTCAAATATCAAGTAATTCTTTTTCTTAGTTTATAAAATCCTGCTGACCCCTGATAACATAGAAGTTTCCACATCCTGAGAAGTCATTTTCTTAAAGTGTTAAAGAAATTGGCTTCTTATTAACTCTTAATAAATAATTGTTTCCATATGCTAGTCTTAGGTGCCCAAACAAGCCATCAATTCTTTGGGAGTAAGAGAAAATCTTACTATTCTGTGTCTCTTTCCATTTGGCATAGATTTGAGCACATATTTCATTCATAAACATTTACCGAAAATATACTATTAATATTATCTGTAAGGAACTAAAATAGTCATTTGGAATGGGGAAATGAATAAAATGAGGTCCCTATCCACAAAGTTTCATGGAAAAGACAAAGAAGGTAATAATTACAACATAGTATGATAGAATCTACATCATACTGATGAAAAGATTTCAAAATATGTGTGTAGAGAGGGCTGACTACCAAGAGCTGTCACCCTATAGCAAAGGTTGCAGCCATCTCATATTGACTCCTCAGGGAGGATGCTGACGCAGTCTGCTTCCACCCTCTGATGTCCCTTTTAGGTCTGCCAAATAGCTGGATTTAACCAGGAGCTAGAGAGCATGGAAGCCCATTGTGGTAATCAAGTCAGGTCCACCTTCCAGAGCACAAAGCAGAATGGTTAGAGGGTGGAAATTGGGTCTTGAAGCATAAATGAAAGATATCTAACACAGATGTAGACTTTGGGGAGTAAGTTTGGTTTTAGACATGACAAGTGTCAGATGTTTATAGGATATTGAGATAGGGATAGAAAGCCAGGGTCTGAAGTTCAAGAGAAAGGCCTGTGCTAAACAAATTGATTTGAACTCTGGCATACTACAGGTGGCTGAAACCATGAGAGTGTATGAAATAAATGATGAGGGGTGGGGGAAAAAAGAGCCAAAGGAAGAATGCTGTATAAGTCCAACACTTAAAGTGTGGTGAAGGAAATAGAGTGTATGAATGTCATAAGAGGCAACACTGACTAGGTGAGAAGAAAAACAGGAGAACATATCATAAGTATTGGGAAGAAATGGTAAAAATATTAAATAAAGTGGGAAGTTCAAATAAAATAAAGATTGAAAAGAGTTCATTCAATTTAGTGAGGAGATCGCTTGTAATCTCTGTAAAAAACAGTTTGAAGGGAGAAGTAGGAATATAAG
This sequence comes from Eulemur rufifrons, assembly GCF_041146395.1. Classification (NCBI taxonomy): domain Eukaryota; kingdom Metazoa; phylum Chordata; class Mammalia; order Primates; family Lemuridae; genus Eulemur; species Eulemur rufifrons. Next base: position 61,781,076 of record NC_090983.1, on the reverse strand, counting down.
CCTATGGCAATGGAATAAAACCATTGCAGGCATTGCAGAGTCTTAATGACCCTTAGAAAACAGAGCCTTAGGCTAATGCTTTATTGCAAGGTACAATCCAAAGGCAGCAAGAGTGAGGGGGGAAAAGGAATATAAAGCAGACAAGAGGGAAAGCAAATATGAAGAGATGCATTTTGAACGGTGTACACATTGATGAGAAACTACAGCCAGCTGCTTGGTGTCCAGACAGGCCATATGGAACGAACCACAATGTGGACCAATCCAACAGGAAGGAAAAGAAAGAGGAATTTATTGGCTGGACCTCTAACTGCCCTACCCTACTTCTCCTGTCTCTCGTTGGTTAAAGTTGACCTTAAGAGGTGTTAACTCCCTTGGACTCCCAAGTTGTGGCAGCCACCCTGCATCTGAGTCCTGAGTGGTAGAAGGAGCTGCAGCCTTTGTGGATCAAGGCAGCTCAGTCCTTTGTGGAACAGCTGTGACTCCTTCCTGAGCAAGTGAAATCTATGCCATGCCAAGACCCAGGCCTGATCCTAGGGGAGTCCATGATGGCCAGGAGGCGAGGTGGCAGCCATGGGTGTGGAGGCTCTCCATCAAGCAAACAGCCAAGGATCTAGGAGGTAGCAGAGGCCAAAACACATCTGGGGAGGTGCATAAATTGGATCTAAGACAATTCCTTCATGGAAAGTGATCGAGAAAGTTAAAGAGGATTTCAGGACGGGGGCATGACATGGTTGTGAAAGCACAATGAAGCCAGATTGCTTGGGTTTAACCCCTGCTCAACCTCTTAGTACCTGTGTGATCTATCACAATTCATTTAACCTTTCTGATCCTCAGTGCCCTTATCCAGAAAATGTGAATTATCATAGTCTCTATGTCATAAGGTTGTTATGAGCTACTGTATATAAACCAATTAGAACTGTGTCCTGCACATACTAAGCACTATTTTATTTATTTTTTATTTCAAAATATTAATTAAGGGAGTACAAGTGCTTTTGTTACATGCTTAAGTCAGGGCTTTTGGTGTGCCATCACCAGAATAGTGTTTAGTTAAAATAGTGCCTAGCTAAGTTTTTATGCCACTCCTCTTCCAGTCTCCCCCTTTCTGGGTTTCTCATTTCCTTATATTGTTTTGCTAGGCACTATTTTAATGTTTGATCGGAGTCAAAGGAGAATTCTTCTTTTGTTTCATAGACACTTGAACACCTTTTATGCAGAAAGAAAAAAGAGAGTTTTAAAGGAGAAGATAAAAACATATGAGAGATGAGGAAGTGTTGATGGAAAAAAATGATCATGAAGGACAGCATGTTTTGATCAGGTGAAGGGGTTAGTGCGTAATAGGCACTTACTAGTTGTATGCTTATTGATTGATAAGAAATAAGTATTAGATCAAATAAAGTAATCATACATAGTGTATGTGAACAATACTATTTGTAGTTATTTACTGGTCTAAATTTTAAAATATGTTATATAGCAATGAAATTCACTGTATCTATACACATAAAGACCCTTAATAAGTGTTTGCTTAATGAATAAAGAAATGAAGGAATTACTGAATGAAAGTTAATATTTACTGCTCTGCCCAATCAGTTGTTACCCTTTCCAACTTCATCCACACTACAGGATGCTATTTCTTAAACTCTTAAATTAAGCCAAAACAAGAAAGACAGAGTATTCCTCTGTGAGCTCAGTCTCATAGCCAGTAGAAATCTGGAATCTGGAAATCCAACAGAGACCGGAATTAATTTTATAGTGTCCATGAGCCTGCATTGAGTACTAGGCACTCATGCATCTATTGTATTATATACAACTTTTCCTAGGGCTGCCATGTTCCCCAGTCTGTATGCCAAGGCTTTTTTTTTTTTTTTTCTTTTTTTTGAGACAGAGTCTCACTGTTGCACGGGCTAGAGTACTGTGGTGTCAGCCTAGCTCACAGCAACCTCAAACTCCTGGGCTCAAGCAATCCTCCTGCCTCAGCCTCCCGAGTAGCTGGGACTACAGGCACATGTCACCATGCCCGGCTAATTTTTTTCTATATGTTTTTAGTTGTCCAGCTAATTTCTTTCTATTTCTAATAGAGATGGGATCTCGCTCTTGCTCAGGCTGGTCTCAAACTCCTGAGCTCAAACAATCCTCTTGCCTTGGCCTCCCAGAGTGCTAGGATTACAGGTGTGAGCCATCGCGCCCAGCCTGCTTGCCTAGGCTTCTGAAGCCTTACCTTTTCTTTTCGGCACTCCAGTTTCCCTCTAGAATTAGAGTTCAGCCCTAAACTTCAGCCCATACACTTGAGTCTTTCATTTCCTGCCTATCTGTTGTCAGAGTAGGAAAGGCTGGACTCTGTCTGTCCCTTCACCCTATCCAATGGCCTAGGTTCCTCTCTCAATGACTGACAATGCACAGTTCACAGTGCAGCTGAAAATGGCCATTGCCTCAACTTTTCCAGCCGGCTAATGGATGACACCAACCTGCATCATCTCAGGTTCACCAGGTTCCTTTGGAGACAATAGTGGACTATTGGCTTCCTCTACCAAAGGCTAGCACTAAAATTGAATCATTTTTCTCAGCCTCTGATCTTTGCTTCTTCCTTTTCTTTCCCACCGGCTTATTTTTGCATCAGAAATTCCAGCATACCTGATGACCAAGCCCATCGCAGCTGAAGTATGCCTACTCAAACCATGATCTTGTGCTTATCTCACAAATAATATGAAAATGTTAATTATGTCAATTCATTCGTATATGCTTTCTTGTAGAAGTATGTAGAAGTGTTCATGATCCTAAAAGAAAAACAATGTAAAATTATGTACAGTCGTGTGACACATAGTGATGCTTCAGTCAAGGGCAGATTGCATATATGATGGTGGGCTGGTAAGATTATAATACTGTGTTTTTACTGTAACTTTTTTGTTTAGATACGCAAATACTTACCATTGTGTTGCAACTGCCTACAGTATGCAGCACAGTAATACCCTATACAGCTATGTAGCCTAGGAGCAATAGGCTATGCCACGGGTGGGGAACCTGCAGCCTTAAGGCCACATGTGGCCTTCTAGCCTTTTGATTGAATCCAAATTTTTTTTTCTTTTCTTTCTTTTTTTTTTTTTTTTTTTGAGACAGAGTCTGGCTCTGTTGCTGGGCTAGAGTGCCATGGCGTCAGCCTAGCTCACAGCAACCTCAAACTCCTGGGCTCAAGCGATCCTCCTGCCTCAGCCTCCCGAGTAGCTGGGACTACAGGCATGTGACACCATGCTCGGCTAATTTTTTTTTTCTATATATTTTTAGTTTTCCAGCTAGTTTCTTTCTATTTTTTTAGTAGAGACGGGGGTCTCGCTCTTGCTCAGGCTGGTCTTGAACTCCTGAGCTCAAATGATCCGCCCGCCTCGGCCTCCCAGAGTGCTAGGATTACAGGCATGAGCCATTGCACCGGGCCTGAATCCAAATTTTATAGAACAAATCCTTTCATTTTTATTAATGCATCTTTGTTCATCTTTTATATTTATATTTTATCTTTAAAATCAATGTATTTAAAATACCAAAGAATAAAATAACTTTCAATGAAATAATCCTGCCAGATTGACTCACAAAATTAGAACATCAGTAAGTCATAAAGGCTAAATTGATGGCTGCTGTGCTCATGATTTGGTTCTAACTTCCCCCACCTGACTGGCACCACTACTCCATGAGGCTGGTTTGTGAGCGTTTATGGAGGTCAAGTACGCCAGTCTCAATCTGTTATCAGCTTTTGACAACAGTGTGATGTTTCTGCTTGAAGTGGAATTTGTGAATAGTTGCACAGCTCGACAGTATTTTTTAATTCCGTCTGCTTAATAGCCCATCATGTCAAAGAAGACCAAGAGAAGACTGAAGGAAGAAAACTGTTTTTAATGAAGATTGGGAATTGCAATATTGTCTTGTTTCTGCTAAAGGTAAGAAAATTTGCTTGTTTTGTGATATTGCAATATCAAAAATAAGAAATTTAATGCTCATGAGCATTATAACACTCATAAGGACCATAAATATTTTAAATTATAGAGAGAGGCATGAGCGGTTGAATTGCAGAAAACAAAAGATGAAAAGCAAAAGCAAAGACAATTCTTTCAAGTAGCATTAAGACCTGGAAATGATGTCACTGAAGCAACTTATAAAGTAGCTTATATACCTGGGGGAAAATAGGAAGCCATTCAGTGATGGAGAAATTGTCAAAGAGTGCACTGTCAAAGTTGTAGGATGCTCAGACTCTGATAACATTTGAAAGTACAAACAACTGCCTCTTTCTAAGAGAACCATAGCTGATTGACAGCATGAATTAACCTTCAACTTAACAGAACAACTTCATGCAATACTTCAAAAGGAAAATACATATTATATAATTGCTTTGGATGAATCGATTAATACTATTAACTCAGTGCAGGTGTTATACTTCATTTGGATTATAACAGATGTTCTTTGCTACGAAGGCTTTACTCTCTTTGAGCACTCTTGCAAACAGAACACAATAGATATATCTTCAACAACTTTCAAGATAAATGTTGTGAAGTTGGACTGAATTTGGTAAATTTAGTGAGTGTATGTACAGATGGTGTACCTTCCATGGCAGGAAAATATGAAGAGTTTATTGCACAGATTTTAAGAAGTATTAACAAATCTAGATGCTCTCATTTCTTTTCATTGTATCTTGTATCCACAAAATCTCTGTGCTAAAGCTATTATTTAAGTGACATTTTGCAAAAAGTTATAAGTATTGTTAATTATATTCATGCAAATGCAACATGGCATTGTCAGTTTCATAACATACTAAAGTTGAATAATGAGATATTCAGTGTGGATTTGCCATATTATTCTAAAGTGCATTGGCTACCACAGGGACAGGTGTTAACCAAAATTTTATCTCTGCAAGAACAGATAGTTAAATTTTACGAAGAACAGAATCAGCAATGTGAATTATTGAAAGATTTCTATAGGGAGGCAGCATTTCTGTGTGATATCATGTCAAATCAAAATGACTTCAATATTTCTTTGCAAGGTAAAACTAAGTCTATATATGATATGTGGCAAAAAAATCCAAGCATTTTGAAAAAAGCTAATTTTTTTGAAACACTTCTTCAAAAGGAAATTTCCAATGAACAATTTTCGCCAGTTAGCAAAGGTCATTGATGAGCCGGATGATACATGTCAATCATTTGAAAAATAATCAGCTATTTATAGAACTATTAATTGGAGAATACAATGAAAGTTTCACTGACTTTGAGAATCATGACATCACACTCAAATCAGCATTTCAGCCTCACCTAGTTGATATCACCAAGGCACCTAAAGAATTACAGATGGAATTGATTGAGCTCTCAGTTGATGACATTTTAAAGTCATTGTTTGTTGCTAAGAAAGATCCAGCTGGAATATGAAAAAATGCAGTAGAATACCTACACCTTTGACAACATGCCTGAAAATGCTTTCTTGCTTTTCAACCACTTACTGCTGTGAACCTACATTGTCCTACCTAACCCAAGTCAAGACATCCTTAAGGTCATAGATGACTGATACTCATCTGGAGGATCAACTGAAAGTGTGGACCTCCAGTTGCAACCAAATATTCAAAAGCTTTCTAGTAAATAGCAGACACAACAAAGTCACTAAAAGGTTAGTTACCTTTAAAATTAAAAAATAGTTTTCATTTTTTGAAATTATTAAGTACATAGTAGATAGATTTTTACAAAATAATGTACAATTTTTAAGTATATCTAATTGAAGTTCCTTGAATTTGTCCTTATTTAATTACAGCTAAATTAATGCAGCCTTCCAACATGAAAATGTTCCCCACCCCTGGGCTATGCCCGATAGCCTAGGTATGCAGTAGGCTATACCAAGTAGGTTTGTGTAAGTATATTCTGTGATGTTCACACAATGATAAAATTGCCTAATGACACATTTCTCAGAATGCACCCTCATCATTAATGCATGACTGTATTAGCTTCAGTGAGCAACAATTTTAACACCTCACAATTCTTCCGTTAACATCAAACTGAGCAGTGTCATGTTCTCAAGTTCTTGTGTTCTTGAAGCTCAGCCTTCTGATTCCAGAGGTAGTTTAATATATTGGAAAGAACTAGAGCTTTGCAACCAAACAGCCATGGGCTCGAATCTTACCTGTGAAAATTACTTTGCGTCACTTTGGGCAAGTCACTTAGTCTCTCTAGGCCTCCATTTCTTCAGCTGTAAAAATAGGGTTGATAATGCCTGCTGTAGAGGGTTGTTTGAGGGATAAATGAGATAATATATCAAAACCACTCAGTGGGGTGTATGGTATTCAAGGAAAGGTAAATATGTCCCCCTTTTTTTCCTTTCTTCTAGTAAAATGAACTAAAGATCAAGCAGACTTCAGAATCAATCACAATCAGTTCTATTCCTGAAGACATCTGCAGTATATATAAGCCACTTCAATGTCAGAAATATGACTATCAAAGCTTAATTGTCTACATTTTCCTTCATGTATAGACTAAGTAAATTTGAGCAATTTCACAAATTAGAAGCATTTAAAGGCATTTTTAAAAAGGAACTTATTTATTTATTTACTTATGTTGCAGCCCATGGTCATTTTGAGAGCACAATCAGTCTTATTGTTATGGCATAATTCTGTGGCTGTGAATACTAGGCATATGTAAAAGGAAGTTCCTTTAAAAGTGAGGGGTTTTGTATTTGCTTTCCCAGAAATTGGGTTATGTTCAATCAATTCAACTAAAAACCTAAACCCTGAACATTTTTTTTCTTGGATGCATCCAAATTGTCAAGGGCCTTCTCAGATAACCTGAAAAATTATATGCATTTCTTCAAATAATCACTAAATAAATAAATGTGTCGTGCACCTAGAAAACTGCATGAATTCATCCTCTATGCACATCAAGAAAAACAACAGATCGTGGCATTTCTAGCAACTGCCTCAGATATCTCTGTATTATCTGTGTCATCTTCCAGGCATCAGATTCATAGCTTCATCTCTGAGTTTTGATATTTGTTTCTGCCCATATGGCTGTTTTAAAACATGGCCCCAAAATTCTTTGATATGCCTCCTATTTATAAATGCCATCTATGTTCCCTCCCCTTGGGCTCTGTTAAGTGTTTGACCCATAAGTGACCACTGTGCTAATTTTCAGACAAAGAACTTAAGAAATTGGCAGTTTTCACTTTGATTCTCCTGGGATACTTGCTTTTGAAACCCAGCCACCACGCTGGGAGGAAGCCCAAGGTGTCTCATGGAAAAGCCTACATCCAAAGGAACCAAGAGCCAGCATCAACTTGCCAGTCGTGTAAACAAAACATGTTAGAAGTAGATCTCTATAACCATTTGGGCAGACCTAGCTAGCCCAGCTAAGCCCTGCCAAAAATTCAGATTCATAGAAACAAACAATTGCTATTCTTTTAAGCTACTAAGTTTTGGCCTGGTTTGTTATACCAGAATAGATAACTGGAATAGTCCTCACAGGTTATAATTCACATTGAGAGTTTAGGTAATATCTGGATGTCATCAATGGACTCTGCACATTTATATTTAGAAATAAAATGGCCTCAAATTATCTACACAGCATCTATCTCCTCACTCCTCCCCTCTGCCATTACTATTCTGATTTCCTCTACTCCTTTTCCCTTTATTCCCACATTCCCAGTACTGTGGTCCTTTCATAGCTCTTCATATACACAAAGCATGCACCAACTCAGGGCCTTTGCATTACTGTCGGTCTGCCTATAATGCACTCAGATCACCTCCTAATCTTTGCACAAATGTCATTATCTCAATGACAACTTCTGTGTTTAAGTTGCAAATTTGCCTAAACCAGAGAATTCATTAAGAACCCAGTTTCTTTTACCATGTTATAATTTTCCTCACAATATTCATTAACTTAACTACTGTTTATTCCTCTATCAATGGAATGTAAAATGGGCTGGGCATAGTGGCTCATGCCTATAATCCTTGAACTCTGGGAGGCCTAGGGGAAAGAATTGCTTGAGGTCTGGACTTTGAGACCAGCCTGAGCAAGAGCAAGACCCTGTCTCCATAAAAAATAAAAAAAAATTTCCGGGCATGGTGGTGCATGCCTGTAGTCCCAGCTACTCATGAGGCAGGAGGATCGCTTGAGCCCAGGAGTTTGAGGTTGCAGTGTGCTGTGATTGTTCCACTGCACTCTAGCCTGGGTGACAGGAGGAGAACTTGTCTCAAAAAGAAAAAAAAAAAAAAAAAAAAAACCAAATAGAATGTAAGATCAATAAGAACAGGAATTTGGGGGGTTTGATCCTGAGGTTTTTGTTTGTTTATTTCTGGTTCACCAATGTATTTCCAGATGCACAGTATTTGGTGGTTAATAAATATTTTATTACTGAATATAGACTATATAGAGATTAGCTATTATTAAATGATATATGTGGCAATAAGTTCTTGGTAAGAAATATGGTATACATTATCTTACTAAGTGAGCTATGAAATAATTAGTGGTCAATAGGGTGAGATGAGGGGGAAAGAACATAAAAAAGTATCAGGTCCTAAGTTTGAGGGTGGTACCTAGAGGTGCACAGTTTGGAACCCAGTAGCCAAACTACAGAGTCACTACAGTATGGAATAATTCCTTGCCTACAGTACAAGGGCTTAAGGGAGGTAGAGATGAAGGAGGTTATGCCTATGTAGAGGCGGATAACAAGGCTGGAGTGAGGCTGAGCACCTATCCCATTCTGGGAGACTTCCACCATAGGAGGGTATGTATTTATGTCTGAACAGTGACTGAGAGACTGAAAGATGAGGCATAATATAAGCGAATCTGAGCCAAGGAAGATAGAATTGACTGGAGAAGTGAAGAGACAACTGGATTTCTACATTCAAAAGAATAAAGTTGGACCCCTAGCTCACACCATATACAAAAATTAATTCAAAATGGATCAGTGACCTAAATATATGAGCTGAAAACCATAAAAACCATAAAACTCTAACAAGAAAACATAGGAGTAATTCTTAGTGTCCCTGAATTTGGCAATTCATTCTTAGATATGATAATGAAAGCCCAAGCAACAAAAGGAACAATAGACAAATTGAATTTTCCTCAATTAAAAACTTTTTTGCAAAGGGCATTATTAAGAAAGTGAAAAGACAACCTACAAAACAGCAAAAATTATATATCTGATAAGAACTCCTAAAACTCAACAATAGAAAAACAAACGACCCAGTTTAAAAATGGGCAAAGGACTTGAATATACATTTTTTCAAAAAAGACATAGAAGTGGCCAATAAGTACATAAAAAATGCTCAACATCCATAGTAATTCAAGAAATGAAATCAAAAGTGCAAGGAGATATCACTTCACCCCTACTAAGATAAAATGGAAAAGAACAAGTGTCGGTGAGAACAGGAAAACATTGAAACCCTCATACATTGTTGATGAAAATTTAAAAAGGTATACCTGCTATAGTAAACAGTTTAGTGGTTCCTCAAACAGCTAAACATAGAATCATCATATGACCTAGCACTCCTGTGCATATACCCAAAAGAAGTGAAAACAGAGACTTGAACACATACTTACATGCTAATGTTCGTTAAAGCATTACTCACAATAGTTTGGCTGGAAACAATCCAAGTGTCCACTGACTGATGGATAGATAAAATGTGATACATCTGTGTGATGGAATATTATTTAGTCAAAAAAGGAATGAAGTTCTGGTGTATGTTGCAACATGGGATGAACCTTGAAAACACTATACTAAGTGAAATAAGCTAGACACAAAAGACCAATATTATTTGATTCTACTTATATGAAATATCTAGAATAGGCAAATCCATAATGACAAAAAGTAGATTAGAAGTCACCAGGGGTTTGGGGAGGAGAGGAACGGGGAGTTACTGCTTGATAGCTGGAGTTATTATTCAGGGTGATAAAAGGGTTTTGGAAGCAGATGGTGGTGATGGTTGTATAACAGTGTGAATATAATTAATGCCACTGACTTGTATACTTAAAATGGTTAAAATGGCAAATTTTGTTTAATATATTTTACCACAATTTTTAAAAAACTGATAGAATTGAAAGGATAAATAGATCCATAATTATAGTTGAAGACCTCAACACTCTTCTCTCAGTAATTGATAGAACAATTAGATGGAAAATCAGTAAAAATACAGAGACCTCCCAAAACACCTATCAAACATCTTGACCTAATTGACACTTATATTACACTCTATTCAACAATAGAGAATTTTTTTCAAGTGCACATAGATCATTTACCAAAACAGACCACACCCTGGGCCATAAAACAAACCAAACAACTTTTACGAAGTTGAAAAAATACAAAGTATGTTCTTGGATCATAACAGGATTAAGCTGGAAATCATTAATGTAAAGATGTCTGGAAAAAAAACCAAGTATCTGGAAATTATACAGCACATGTTTAAATTGTATATGGGTCAAAGATGAGTCACAAGAGAAGTTAGAAAATATCTTTTATTGAGTAAAAATGAAAACAAAACACAACAGATCAAAATTTGTGGGATACAGCTAAAGCTGGACTTAAGGGGAAATATATAGCATAGCATTAAATGCTTACATTAAGAAAAAAGAAAGTTCTCAGATCAATAAACTAAGCTTCGACCTTAAGAAACTAGAAAAAGAGGAGCACATTCAGCCTAGAAGAGCAAATTAAAGGAGAGAAAGAAAATCATAGATACAAGAGCAGAAATAATGACATGCAGTATGTAGTAAAAATGTTGAGAGAGGAAAAAAACAGTTTCAAACATGACCCTCAAATCAAAAGTCACAAGTTTAGAGACTCTGAATTATGGATCCTGATTTGCCATCAAGTTGCTTCTTATATGAGCAACTCTGTGTAGGGCACTCAAGGTGACTAGTAGTCCCAAGGTAATCATTTCATGATGCTTAACACTGCTTTCCCAAAAGCACACACTCCATAAACAAGACACAAGCATGATGACCCAGAGAAAATGATCCCACGCACAGTTATGATATCTGTTCAATGTAGCTCGCCTTGATGCCTTTTCACTATAATAGCACCGTCCATATAAACAAAAGTTCCTAATTTGAAAAGTGTATAAATGGAGGATTTTCTGTGTATAAAGTGTATCTTAACTAGCTGAACAATTATATGAATTAGTGGATTGTATTTCTTAACTGTTCTTGAGAGGCAAAAATTTATTATAGTTTAAGTTTTTTTAAACTTTTTAAACTGTGAGTTACATAACACATTTCTGAGAAATTATATTAAACATAACTGCAATCACACTCAAGAAATTAAATCTGTGAGCTCTCCAGAAGACCCTACACATTCCTTTCCTAGTATGCCCCCCCATTAGAAGTACCTGCTCTCCAGTTATAAAAGTTACTTATTCACCTTGCCTTATAGTTTTAGTACCCAATTATGTAGCCATAAGCAGTATAGCTTAATTTTGTCAATTTTCGATCTTTATATAATTGGACTCAATCAGTATGTATTCTTTTGTGTCTGGCTTCTCTTTTTGCTTCATATATTTAATCAGATTTTTTGTTTTGTTTTCATTCTTTTTTCTTCCTTCCTTCTCCAACTCCCCCCACCCCCACCCTCCCAAAACACACACACTTTTCCCTCTCTCTCTCTCTCTCTCTCTCTCTGTTTTTCTTTCTTTCTCTCCTTTTCTGGTTTTTGAAGAGAAGTTTATAATTTCATTGTGGTCAAATGTATAAATCTATTTTTTATGATTACTGTTTTTTCTGTCTCTTGTAAGAAACCTTTACCTGCCTGAAGTAAAGAAGATATTCTCCTCTATAGTCTCCTAAAACCATTTTTGTTTTACCTTTCACATTTAGGTCTATAATCCACCTTCACTAATTTTGAAGTATGAGTTAGAGATCCAGTTCCATTTTTTTCCCATATTAATACCTGTGTATTCCAGCTCCAGCTTGTAGTCCTTCCCCACCATTCCACAGCACCACCTTTATAATAAATCAAGTGTTCACAGAAGTGTGAGTCTGTTTCTGAATTCCATTCTACTCTTAGAATTGTCAAATCCAACTATTTATCTAATCCTGCACTGAAACCACAGTTTTCATTTCTATATACTTATAGTAAGTCTTGACATGTAATAGAATATGTACTCCCACTGAGGATCAGCTACATAATTTGCAGCACCCACTGCAAAATAAAAATGTGGGGACTCTTCCTCAAAAATTATTGAGAATTTCCAGATGACAACAGTAGAGTATTAAAGCAAGCATGGGTCCTTCTAAGTGCAGAACTCTAAGTAACTACACAGGTCACCTGCCCATGAAGCTGACACCCTACATTTCAGTATCCATAAAGTTTTATTGAAATCAAGCCATGATCATTCTTTGATGTATTATCCATGCTCCGTTTGCACTAACAATAGAGTTGAGTAGTTCGGACAGAGACTGTGGCCCACGAATCTAAAATATTTACTACCTGGCCCTTTAAGAGAAAGTTGGCCAAATCCTGCCTAAGATTCCAAATACAGTTTTAGAGGCACAGAGGAGAATTTATGGAGGAAATAGACATTGGATTGTGCACTAAATGATGAACAGGATTGGGATTCGGTATGTTAAGATTAAGGGGAAATGCCTCCTAGACATGAGGAAAGCAAAAAATCCTTGAAATCAGGAATAAATATAATAAAATCAGGTCAGTGAGAAGAATTACCTACTAACAGAGTACCTACTTTGGGAAGTAACTAAAGATAAAATTGTAGAACTAGGAGGTATCCAGAAATCTCTGAAAATTTGGGTCTGATTTTTGAAGAATTGTTTCAAGAGAAATGATGTACATGAACTAAGGCCCATGTTCAGGGACCTGTGGAGTCTGCTTGGCACTTTATTTTACTGTGGCTGAGCTGATAGCTAAGTTGCAAAACAAAGTACTCTGAGTTCTTCCCTTTCCTTTCTTCAAGAGGGAGAAGACTCTCCTTGAGCCACACTGTCTATAGTTGGCAGAGGGGCGACACAGGCACTGGCTTGGTTGCAGAGGCTGGTGTCTCACTTGGTCATGTGCACCTCAACTCCACTGGCTCTGAGCCAGCACAGCCATAAGAATTGCCCAAGACTACAGCCATCTCCGCAGCCTTTATGCTTGCTCTCTCCTAATAAGACAACCAGGCTTTTCTCAGCACCTAAGGTTTGGATACTCTACCTAGTAAATAAATTTATTTTTCACTTTCTTCTCTCCTGTGTCATTTCCTCTAACATGCGAATGACTGATAGCAAAGTAATGTGTTAGGTCTCAGTGAGCATTTAAATTTTAACAGAGGATTTCTGAAAAAGCAATGATTTAAAATCAAAACAAATACATTTCAAGGGGAAATTCCACACAATGCAGTTGAAATGATACTTGCAAGCAGAGTTCTTTTTAGTCCTCAATAAAAAAAAAAAAAAGAATCAGGCCATATAGATAACTGTCATCTCCTTTTACCTTGATGTCACAGCCTACCTAGCAGTGAATGTCCATTCTATATGTTGAGGTAGAAGTAGAGGTGTTGCCCAAGGAAGCCCTCGGGAGCTTACAGGTTTTGAGACTGAGTGAGCCCCTGGGACCAATCTGGAAGTTACACTACTTAGGATATTAAGGTAACCCTCTACCTACTGGAATATACTGCATACTCAAAAAGAAATATTTATAGGGTTTGTAGAAACCTCTGGGCTCTGTAAAATAATATATTTGCATGCAATACCCACTTCAACTAAATTCTTTCACAGTTCATATGAGAAATTCACTTGCTGAAGATCAGTTACTTGGCTTAAGAGTTTAATTATTCATTTGGTTCTGAGCTGCATGAGGAAAGCAAGAAAAGCTCAGCCAAGCAAGTCAGACTCTGAGCAAGGAAAGGAGCCCACACCAGCTGTCTCTAGGTTGTTTCATCTTTTCATAGACCAAATGCTATTGAAGTGTCTGCTGCAATTCATGGTACGTGGCCCCTGTGAAAGGTTGAATGAAGATCTAGTATTTTATCATTAACAAGTGTTGTCCCTCTATTCAAATTCTTAAAATAAGGTGGGGGACCGGAGAGGAACTTTTTATTTTTTACTCTGTTTGTTTTGTAACTTTAGAAATTTTATGAAAAAGGTAAAGCCACAGCCCTCACCATTTTAAAGATGAGGAAACCACTGATCAGAGAAGGTGAGTCAGTACTCCAAGGACACATGATTAACTCTGCCGTATGCAAGCTTCCCAGCTTATCTTTACTTACTGAGGGCCTGTATTCATTTCTTTGAGCCTCTGGTTCAGATTGCCAAATAGGTTCTTGCTTTGGAATCCTATAGCTGAGTAGCAGTTGATAGATACAGAATCCACTAAATGCTGCAAAAGAGGTAAAAAATAGTTCATGCATTACGATGTTAGTCATTCATTACTCCAATCAGTCTCTCTAAAATAAGCCCTCCCATTCCCATAAATCAATCTCAAGTTCTAATATCTACATCCCATTTTAAAAAATAATAACCACCATTAGGGTAGTTTTGGAAAGTCCTCTAGATGCCAGATAATATGCTTTATCTTTAATCTTTCCAACAACAAAATAGGAATTCCCATTTTATGGATGAGAAAACTTGCTAAATTACCTGCCTAAACTAATTCATGGGAAAATGGGAATTTGAACCTACATCTCTCTCAGTCTCCTTGCCCAGTATTTACTACTGCACCAATGCTAGTTGTACTATAATATCTTTATTTCAACATCCCTGAAAGTTTAGAAGTTAAATACTAGCAGAGATTTACTCCCCTGAGGAGACATCTAACATTTCTACCCACCTACTCTATGTCACTTTCAGTAGAGATACACAAAGAAATTTAACTCTTTCTGTACATACAAGCATGCAACCACCTTTTGTCTTTCAAAAAAACCCCACAACTTCAGCTTGCCTATACACCCACCAGCAGTCCAAAGGCCTACTACCTCAAAAGTGATTCTGCTAGTTTCCTAGAGTTATACGGTCCAGTCCCCTGATGTCTGCTCCCTCATCGTAACTATTGAATTCTGAGTCCTCTCTGCATTAACTTTAGTGAGACTTTGCCCCTGTAGCTCCAGGGCTCCTGCTGGATGTGTGACTCCATCCCTGATTCTCCAGAATTGTGCCTGGATCCCAAGACCCCACTACTGAGGCCACATGACTACCTCTAGGCCAGGGGAACCTCCCAATGTCCAATACTTCACTCAGGACACCCCAGACCTGAGCAGCCATCACTTCTGGGCTTGGTTCAACAGTGTTCCTCACAAAGGAAAATAGGTGCCTGGCAATCCTATTAACCTAGAGCTGGGAGGAGGGCTAGATAAAAAGAAACCAGCAAAAGAACCCTGGAAACATGAAAAAACAATCAAAACAATTTGACACCCCCAAGGGAACACAATGGAGCTACAGTAGTGGACTCCATCCACAAGGATATTGCCAAAATGATAGAAATAGAATTCAGAATATGGATGGCAAATAAGATGAAAGAAATTGAAGAGAAAGTTGAAAACCAACAAAATGTAGCCAAGAAAATATTTCAAGAAATCAGTGAAAAAGTTGCTAGAGAGTTAGACAATATAAGAAAGGATATAATAGAACTTAAAGAAATGAAGGACTTATTTACGGAATTTCAAAATGCAGCAGAAAGCTTTAACAACAGGCTAAACCAAGGAGAAGAAAGAATCTCAGAGATTGAAGACAAGGATCTCAAGATAACCCAGTAATTCAAAGAGGCAGAGAAGAGTATAAAAAAGTTTGAGCAATCACTGAGAGAGATATGGGACTATGTGAAGCAAACTAACATTCAAATTATAGGTATCCCTGAGGGAGAGGAAGAAAGAACTAAAAGCATGGAAAACCTATTTGAGCAAATTACTGAGGAAAACTTCCCTGGTATCACCAGAAATTCAGACATACATATAAAAGATGGACATCAAACACCAGAAAGATTCATAGCAAATAGGTCATCTCCAAGACACATAGTAATCAACTTGGCCAAAGTCAAAATGAAAAATAAAATTCTGTAAGCAGCAAGATGAAAGCATCAAATAAGCTACAAAGGAAAACCCATCAAAATAACTGCAGAGTTCTCAGTAGAAACCTTATAAGCCAGAAGGGATCAGGTCCCCATCTTCAACTGACTTAAACAGAACTACTGCTAGCCTAGAAGTTTGTATCCAGCAAAACTAAGTCTCACAATCGATGGAGAAATTAAGTCCTTTCCAAACAAGCAAACACTGAGGGAATTTGCCATGACCAGACCTGCCCTGCACAAAATACTTAGAATAGCACTATACATAGATCAGCACAACAGATACCCACCAGTGTAAATTCACCTAACCTCTCCCCCCCACCCTTAACAAACTCATAACTCCTATAGAAAAATAGAACAAGAAGTAAAACAAAACAATAAGGGACCACCCAACATGATGAAAAGATCAACATCCAACATATCAATGCTATCAATCAATGGAATGAATGCACCTCTCAAAAAACAGGCTAAATGAATGGACGTAAAAACACAACCCAAGTATCTGCTATCTCCAGGAAACATATCTAAATCAAAAGAACACACATAGACTCAACGTGAAAGAATGGAAAAAAATATTCCATGCAAATGAAAATCAAAAGAGAATGGAGTAGCTATTCTTGTATCAGATAAAACTGACATTAAGCCAACAAAGGTAAGGAAAGACAAAGAGGGTCATCATATAATGGTAAAGGGAGCTATCCAACAAGAAGACATAACAATCCTAAATATGTATATTTCCAACCCATGAGCTCTCAGATACATACAAATTTTACTAGAGCTAAGCAAAGAAATAGTACCATTGTAATTGCTGGGGATATCAACATCCCATCGTCAGAACCCTACAAATCACCAAAATAAAAAATATATAAAGAAACAATGGATTTAAACCAAACTCTAAATCAAATGGACCTAACAGACATTTACAGAACGTTCTACACAAAAAGTACAGGATATACATTCTTCTCAGCAGCTCATGGGATAGTCTCCAAGATTAATCATATCTTAGGTCACAAAATAGGTCTCAACAGATTAAAAGAAATCAAAATCATACCATATACCTTCTCAGACCACAGTGGAAAAAACTAGAAATCAATTACAAGAGAAACACTCAAACCTACACAAAGTCATGGAAATTAAACAACCTGTTGCTAAACAATTACTGAGTCAAGAATGATATTACGATGGAAATCAAAAAATTCTTTGAACTGAATGACAAAGGGGCCACAAGCTATCAATATCTTTGGGACATAGCAAAAGCATTCCTTGGGGGAAAATTCATAGCCTTTAATGCCTACATCAAAAAGACAGAAAGATCACAAATTGACAATGTATTTTCATACTCAGGGAACTAGAAAAGGAAGAACAAACCAAACCCAAAGCCAGCAGAAGAAAAGAAATAACAAAGGTCAGAGCACAGCTAAATGAATTGGAAGGCAAAAAAATAATACAAAGGATTAAAAAAACAAAGCTGGTTCTTTGAAAACATAAACAAAATTGACAGACCTCTTGCTAGACTAACCAAGAACAGAAGAGAAAGGACCCAAATAAGTCCACCAAAAATGAAAATGGTGGTATTATAACTGATACCATAGAAATACAAAACATCATCCATGAATACTACATAAATCTCTACGTACATGAACAAGAAAACAGAGGAAATGGACAAGTTCCTGGAAACACTCAATGTCCCAAGACTCAACCAGGAAGAAACAGAACTTCTGCACAGACCAATAACAAACAGCAAAATCAAAACAGAAATAAAAAACCTTCCAACAACAACAACAAAAGCCCTGGGCCAGATGGATTCACTGCCGAATTCTATCAGACCTACAAAGAAGACCTGGTACCCAAAATAAAGAAATTATTCCATAATATCAAGAAGGAGGGAATCTTTCCCAACTCATTCTATAAAGCCAGCAACACCTTGATACTAAAGCCAGGAAAGGACACAACACAAAAAGAAAATTACAGACCAATATTCCTTATGAATATGATGCAAAAAACCTCAATAAAATACTAGCAAATGGAATTAAACAGCACATCAAAAAAATAATCCATCAGGACCAAAGGGGCTTCTTCCCAGGGATGCAAGGATAGTTCAACATATATAAATCAATAAATGCAATTCACCACATAAACAAAAGCAAAAACAAAGACCATATGATGCTCTCAATAGACGAAGAAAAAGCATTTGACAAAATCCAGCACCCTTTTATGATAAAACCCTCAACAAACCAGGCACAGAAAGAAAATATCTCAAGATTATAAAAGCCATATATGCCAAACCCATAGCCAACATCATACTGAATGGGGAAAATTTGGAAGCATTTCCCCCTAAGAACTAGAACAAGAAAAGGATGCCCACTGTCACCACTTCTATTCAATATAGCGCTGGAAGTCCTAGCCAGAGTAATCAGGCAAGAGAAGAATATTAAAGGTATCCAAATAGGGAAAGTAGAGGTCAAACTACCACTTTTTGCTGATGATATAATCTTATATCTAGAAAACCCCATAGATTTCACCAAAAGTCTCCTGAAACTGATATATAAATTCAGCAAAGTCTCAGGATACAAAATTGATGTACATAAATCAGTAGCATTTCTATATACTAATAACAGCCAAGCCAAGAGTCAAATAAAACACTCAATACCATTCAAAATGGCTACAAAGAAAATAAAATACCTAGGATTATACTTAACCAAGAAGGTGAAAGGTCTCTACAAAGAGAAACTCTGAAGAAAGAAATTGCAGAGGATACAAGTAAATGGAAAAACATAGCATGCTCATGGATAGGTAGAATGAACATTGTTAAAATGTCCGTACTACCCAAAGTGATTTACAAATTCAGTGCAATCTCTATCAAATTACTAAAGTCATACCTCACAGATCTAGGAAAAATAATTCTACACTGCATTTGGAACCAGAAAAGAGCCTGAATAGCCAAAGCAATGTTAAGCAAGAAGAACAAATCTGGAGGCATCACATTATCAGACTTCAAACTATACTATAAGTCTAACCAAAATAGCATGGTATTGGTACAAAAACAGAGAAATAGACCAATGGAATAGAACAGAGAACCCAGATATAAAACCATTTGCCTACAATCAACTTAAAGTTGACAAAACAAACAACGTTCACTGGGAAAAAGAAGCCCTATTCAATAAATGGTGCTGAAAGAATTGCAATGTTGGAAAACTTCATCTGGATATCAGCCTAGGCAAAGCATTTATGAAGAAGACCACAAAGGCAATCATGGCAACAACAAAAATTAATAAACAGGATTTGGTTAAACTAAAAAGCTTCTGCACAGCTAAGGAAACAATCAACAGAGCAATTATACAACCAATAGAATGGGAGAAAATATTCGCAAGCTACACATCTGATACAGGGCTAATAACCAGAATTTACAAAGACTCAAGCAAATGAGCAAGAATAAAACAAACAATCCTATTAAAAAGTGGACAAAAGACATAAACAGAAGATTCTCAAAAGAAGAAAGACAAATGGCCAATAAACATGTTTAAAATGCTTAATGTCACTAATCATCAGAGAAATGCAAGTTACAACTACAATGAGATATTATCTTACCCCAGTTAGAATGGCATGTATCAAAAAGTCCAAAAACAGTAGATTCTGGCATGGATATAGAGAGAAAGAACCACTTATACAATGTTGGTGGGACTGCGAATTATTACAACCTCTATGGAAAACAGTATGGAGATTCCTCAAAGAACTTAAACTAGACCCACCATTCAATCCAGCAATCCCACTATTGGGTATTTATCCAAAGGAAAGAAAAAGGCTTTTCATTAAAAAGGCACCTGCACTTAATGTTTATTGTAGCAAAATTAACAATTGCAAAGATGTGGAATCAACACAAGTGCCCATCAGTTCACGAGTGGATTAATAAAATGTTGTATATGTATATCATGGAGTACTACTCAGCCATAAAAAAGATGAATTAAAACTTTTGCAATAATCTTGGTGGAACTGGAGACCATTCTATTCCAGTGTCTCAAGAATGCAAAAACAAACATCACATGTAGTCCCTATTAAATTGGAACTAACTGATGAGCACACATGTGCACAGAAGGAAGTAAACTCAGTGGAAATCAACAGCAGGGTTTGGGGGAGGGAATGAGAGGAGGGGCAAATCTTACCTAACAGGTACTATGAACACTGTTTGTGTGATGCGCACACCTTTAGCTGGGACTCAAGCATTACAAAAGTGATCCATGTAGCCTGATGGAACTGGAGACCATGTTGGTCGGGGATCAAATCTGCAGGTGGTAGATACAGGCCAGGAGAGAGGTCCCTAGGGGTGGAGAAGCTGTGGACCAATCAGGGGAAGGAACTGCAGGAAAATACAAAACACCTGACAATCATTATATCAATCATCTGGTAACATCCTACACCTTCCGTGCACTCCCCCTGCACCAGCCCAATAAAACGAAACCACCTGGGAGTGCTTGACATCTTTCTCCATTTGTGGAGACTGACCCATTCCTCTCTCTGGAACGTATTTTTATTTTGTGTAGCTTCCTTCTTTTCTACAATTATGTAGCTTTCTTCTTTCTTCCTTCTTTTCTACAGTGAAAGCTGTTTGGGTGGAATTGCTTCCCATCTGTGTCCACTCCATCACACTGGCCCTGCTTGCAATACTTCCAAGCAAAGTGCCAAAGAACCAGGACAACATTTTTCTTTCAGAAACCCAACCCTGACATTATGAGCACTATTTGTGCGCTGGGCACACCTTTACCAGGACCTCAAGCATTACAAAAGTGATCCATGTAACCTAAAACATTTATATACCCTTAATATTTTGAAGTTTAAAAAAATTAAAAAAATTGCTTAAAGAGTAGATTTTTAATATTTTCACCACTAAATAATTATCAGTATATGATGAATTTGTTAATTAGCCTTAATTAATCCACATTGAAAACATGTATCAAAACATCACACTTTACCCCACAAAAACACACAATTATTATTTGTCAACTAAAAATAAAACTTTCAAAAATACATAAGTAAATTTTAAAAAAAGAACGTATGCTACAAGTCCCTCTGAGACCACAGGTAGGGAAAGTCAGTAAGAGTAAGAGTCAGTAACCGCTCCATATTCATAATAATTCAAGAAGTATTGGTCCCTGAGAATAAATTGATCAGTTATCTCTACACAGTTTGATAGAGTTGTGCCTTTGCCATCATTTGATGGGGAAAGAAGTCCTCCCAGAATAAACAGCCTTAATTTTTGAACCATATCCATTCCACTTCTGATCTCTAAAGAGTTACTAGGATTGCTGTCCAGATCAGCAGGCACTGTTCCTGAATATCGTGTTATTTCCCCAATTCCTGAAGTCAATGGGTGAGATCTTAGACATTATCCTAAACAATCCTATAGAATAAGAAATATTCCTTGGTTCTTTCATGGTCACTCCTGGAAGCAGCTACCGCCATTTTAGTATGTGGCTCCTGAAGACACTCCCCATCCCAGCATCTCTGGCAGATGCTTCCCAGCTGCCTGCAAGGATCCCAGAAGTGGTACAATAACCACGTGGCTTCCCTGCTGAGAGTCTGACCCACCGCAACTGGAGCAAAACCTGAAGTAGAAGAAAAAGTAATTCCATTTGGGCAGAATTAGAAGTAGTTTCACTTCTAATCCACATTCAGACATTACTTTATTGATTAATTGATTTCTGATTTTTAGTTTATGGTTTTAGGACAGGATTGGTGGAAAGCAGTCAGTTATCTGACAGCTGTGTGATCTTGGACAAGTCATTCAGTCCTCTCCATACCTCAAATGTGTCACCAGCTCTGCTTCTTGTTTATAGAGAGACTAAACAAGAGTCCCAGCTTTGTCTAAAATGTGGGCTTCATATGTGTTCCATAAGTACTATTTGGTGATCACCTCCCAGCCACCAGTCTCGGTGTCTTTGTTACTATGAAGTTATTAATATTTGGTACCAGATGGCATGTTCAAAATAACTTGGATGGAAATTGCTATTGAAATGCTAATGACTGTTCAGTTCATTCTGAAGAACCGATTCATAACACTGTAACTCAGGTTTAAAATCAGAAAGGAATTGGAGCACCCTGGGGGAAGTGAGAAGAACAAAAAACTCTTGGCCTGATGGTATAAGGGGACTAAACAGCTTAATTGCTACCACTTGTATACAAAAAGCCCAATAATAACCAGGATTTAACTATATAGCTATGAACATCAGTTCCTGATTATTGATTTTAAAACTAAATATTCCTGTGAAGAAATGCTACTGTAAGTGAAAATGTCATAATATAGAGCCACTTTAAGTTTGGTCCTCAAACCACAGTATCAGCATTATCTGAGACCTACTTTGAAATACAAATTTTAGGGCCCCAACCAGAATATCTGGGATTGGCCCAGTAGTTTTTGTCCAAACAAGTTGTCCACATGATTTTTACACACTCTAATATTTAAGAAGCACTGTTAATGTACTGGCACTGTGTAAAACATTGGGATCTCAAACTCTAATGCTTATAGGATCAAAGCCAGTAATATATTTAATAATAAGTGACTCAGCCTAGCTGGGACCTCTGGTAAACTAGAAAGCTCATGTGCCATTTAAACGATGTGCAGATTCAGCTGATGTTGCTAAGCAGAGATAGGAGTCCCATAGTGTCAGATTCTCCAATATTTCAAGACTGTCCCCAAACCTAAAATTTCAAGTAAAAATTCTGTATTTCTGCTTTAAAAATTTTAAAACAAATCTCAAGCCAAACAAAAGCTGTGTGGTAAGGGTGTCTGGCATGTTTAAGGAATAGCCCAGAAGTCAGTGTGGCTGTTCCATGTGAGACAAATAGGCGTTGGAGCAGAAAAAAATAGAAGATGAGATTGGAAAGACAAAGATCAGAAAGGGGTAGGAACCTGTAGGCATTGAAAGAGTTTAGATTTTTCTCTGAAAGAAGCCAATGCAGGACTCTGAAGCCAGTGCAAGGCTCTGAACAGAGAAATGATATAATCAAATCCATATTTAACAGGATCACCCTCACTACATTTTTAGTAGCAAAACCAGAACAAGAACTAGATCACCAGCATCTCATTCCAATAATGTTCTATAATATAATATAAATGTACACATAAAAAATCCAATAACCATGTGTTAGGTGTAGACCTTTCTATTAGATCTGGACAGAAACCAATAAAATAACAGATTCCTGGCAAGTGTCTCCCTAGTCTGTAATGAACATCTCCGTGATGTACTTATTTTAGGGCAGCCAGTTCTAATTTCAGACTCCTCGAATCCTGAGAATTAAACTTCAGCCTCCCTTTTTGTTTTCCTGTCCATGTTTCCAGTGTTGCTCTAGAATTCAGACCCAGAATAAGTCGAGTCCATCTTCCATATGATAATGCTCCATTTCTCACTCAAATTCATGGAACTTTTTCAATAATATATTATTTCATGTTTCCTTTCAAAGTTTCTTCTAAAGTGAATGTCAAAATGTATGTATAAATCCCCAGTGAGGTCAGGTCATGGCAGAATGTACCAGAATTATTATTTCCGTAGTCAGGACACTGTACTTTTTGCCTCATACTTCTATTTATTCTTATTGAGTTTATTGTTTAATCAAATTCTTAAGTATTTTTTATGATTATGTAAAACCACGTTTCTAACATCCAAGAATTGTACAATTGATTTTTCTGACCTAAGTGTAGGATTCTACATTTATTCTAATTTCATTTAGTTTTGTTATAGCCATGCTATTGGCTACAAATTCATTTTGATGTGATTGATGCCCAATATGTTTATATTCCTCCTACTTTTGTGTTATCTGCAATTTAAATAAATATGTATTTTATGTCCTCAAGTCATTGATGTAAGTGTTAAATAGGATAAGGACCAATGACATGTTTAGGAAATTCTCTAACCTCATGTAGTCACCTTCCAGTACCCATGATAGACATTAATAATTGATCATGGAAATCTTTTCTACAGAACTCAGTTCTGGTTTTAAAATCCTTCTCAACACTGCATTATACATAGCCACCACTAATCAGTGATATTTGGCACTTGAGATAAAGAGGTTTGACATGCTGAGCTCAGAACACAGCATGGCGTCATGCTTCAGATTCATATCTAACAGCTGCTCTGGTGCAGTATTGAACTTACTTTGAATTGTGTACTGTCGACTCTGGTCAAATTCAAAATCACTAAAAATTAATCAACTTTTAGGATTTCCTAAAACATATTTTGTTTGTGTGATTATTGTAATTTTTTTTAAAGTTGGAAACTCATTAACTCTCACCGGGACCATTTCTAAACTGATGCCATTCGGTCAAGCTTTCCCCCTCTCCAATCCATTCTCCGCATTGCCAGCAATCATTTACTTTCATCCATCTATCCATTTCATTCCATAAATATGTTTTACGTTTCTTGTATATGTCAGATATAGTGGCAGTTTCTTGGATTACAAAGGCAAGAAAGACAAAAGCTTTATTTTCAGGGGATTCACAATCTAGAAGGAGAAAGGGACAAATAAACTGTTCATTACAATGCAATATGGAACAAATAATGATAAAGAAATGCCCAACTTGGTAACAAGACTGTCTAATCTAGCTCTAAGGAGATAGTGCTCAGAAAGAGCTCCCTGAAGTTATTGAGTTGAGCTTTATGAGTAGAGATAGGTGGACAGGAGAAGACTGAAAAAAGCAGAGAGGTTAAGATAGGGTATGAAAATGTAAGGACTGGTAAAACAGGCGGAGGAGGTAGCAGGGGACAAATTTTGATAGTCATGGGACAGAAAATGGAAAGTCTGGTTGACTTAACTCAAACTGTGTATATTAGATGATAAACAATAGAAGGGAATGGCATGATTAGATATGAATTTCAAATTAATCACTGAAAACTACATTGCAAATTTATTTGAAGGAGACAAGACTATAAACGAGGAAACTATGTCAAAGATCATTTGAATAGCAGAGAAACAGAAAGATGAGTGTCTGATCTAAGTCAGTGGTGGTAGTGGTAGACAGATGAAGTAACAGAAAGATCAGAGAATTTAGGAAGTGAAATAAAGTATTAAAATATTTTTATTGATTAGATATTGAGGTACAAAGAAGCATAAAGGATAGTTAAGTTTCTATCTTGAGCAACTGGATGGATGGTATAGTTGTCAACTGAGAAAGAAAATATTGGAAAAGGGTAGGAAAAAATTCGGAGTACATTTAATTTAATGTGTTTGGGAATATCCAAGTGGAGAAGACTTGCAAATAGATTTTTAAGTCTGAAGTGCAAGGGAGACGTCAGGGCTGGAGATTATGCAGTTAGTTCTTCCACACGGCCTATAGGATGAAGTCAAACCCAGTCTGTCATTTCAAACCTGCTCTTCATTCTACCTACTTCCAACTACAGATACCAGCCTCTTAATTATGTCAAGACATTTTATTCCAACAGACTTGCATCTTTAATTGTTCCTCTGAATAGAACTGCCATTCTCTTTCCACTCTTACCGCAAGTCCTTCAACTTTGAGTTTTACTTCAATTTCTACACATTCATAAATTTTTCCTAGCTGCCTTCATTTAGAATTAAGTTCTCTCACTACCATTGTACTTTGTACCTTTTTCATATTATTTTTAACAGCTTTATTAAGATATAATACACTTACTATAAATTCACCCGTTGTGAATATACAGATCAATGATTTTAATAAATGTATAGAGTTGTGCAACCATGAGTACAATCAAATGTCAGAACATTTTCATTACTCCAAAAAGTACCCTCTTGAACATTTACAGTCAATTCCCACTCCCAACCCCAGCCTCAGGCACTGATTTGCTTTCTGTCTCTACATATTTAAATTTTCTGGAAGTATTATACAAACGGAATAACACAATATGTGGTCTCTTGTGTTTGACTTCTTTCACTTAGCATAACATTTTTGGTGTTCATCCATGTTGTAGCATGTATTAGTGGCTTGCTCCTTTTTATTGCTGAAAAATATTTCATTGTTTAACCATTCACCAGTTGATGGACATTCAGATTATTTCCAGTTTAGCTGTACTATGAATAATGCTGCAATGAAAAATCACATGTAAGTATTTGTGTGTACATGTTTTTACTTCTCTTGGGTAGACATCAAAGAATTTGTTGGATTATATGGTAAGTTTTGTTTAATTTTTTAAGAAATTGTTTTTGCACTTTACGTTCCCACCAACAGTGTATGAGAGTTCCAATTTTGCCACACATTCACCAGTACTTGGTATTGTCAATATTTGTTATTATAGCCATTCTGGTGTGTTTGTAGTGGTATCATATTATGGTTTTAATTCACATTTTTCTAATGACTAAAGATGTTACTCGTCTTTTCATGTATTTATTAGCCATTCCTAGATCATCTTTGGAGAAGTATCCATTCAAATCTTTTATCTATTGTAACAGTTACCAGTTGCTTCATTTGGAACAAATTGGAACAAATTGTTCCAAACTTAGTGACTTAGAGCAAACAAAAATATTTATTATCTCATATGGTTTCTGGGGGTCAAGAATCCAGTAGCATCTGACTCTGGCCAGTGTTTCTGGCTCAGGGTCTCTCATGAGAATACAGGTAAGATGTCAATCATCATTAGGTTTGATTGGGGCTGAAACATCCACTTCTAAGATGGCTCTCTCACAAGACCGTTAGTTGGACATCTCATAATATGTTAGTTAGCTTCCCTAAGAATGATTGATCCGAGAGAGAGAAAAGGTACCAGCCTCAGTGGATCTTATGACTTAACCTTAGAAGTGACATACCATCACTTCTGCTGTAGTGTATTGATCACATAGTCTAATTATGACACAACGTGGGAGTGCACCACACAGAAAATACCAAGGGACAAGGATCACTGACAGTCATTCAGAGGCTGGCTACCACACCTATGCTTTAATTGGGTTGTCTTCTTACTGAGTTGTGAGAATTCTTTATATATTCAGGATACAAATCTTTTATCAGTTATGATTTGAAAATTTTTTTTCATAGCCTGGGCTCATTTTTTCATTTTCTTAATGATGTCTTTTAAAGAGCAAAAGCTTTAAATTTTGATAAACCTATCATCAATTTTTTTCTATTATGGATTTTGCATTTAGTAGCTTATCTAGGAAATGTTTACTTAAACCTCATAAAGATTTTCTCGTATGATTTCTTGTAAAAATTTTATAGTTTTAACTGTTACATTTAGGTTTATGATCCATTTTGAGTTAATTTTTATGTATAGTGTTAGGTAATGGTCAAAGTTCATTTATTTTGCATATGGATATTCAATTTTCCTAGAACCATTTCTTGAAAAGACTTTCAATTTTCCATTAAATTGCCTTATCAACTTTGTTGAAAATCAATTAACCATATACATAAGGGTTTATGTCTGGACTTTCAATTCTG
This sequence comes from Eulemur rufifrons, assembly GCF_041146395.1. Lineage (NCBI taxonomy): Eukaryota > Metazoa > Chordata > Mammalia > Primates > Lemuridae > Eulemur > Eulemur rufifrons. The sequence goes on along the minus strand of NC_090983.1, from coordinate 61,753,685 downwards.
TTTCACTGTTTCATTGATTTTATACAAATACCACACTGTCTTGATTACTATAGCTTTATAATTAATAAGGTTTAAGATCAGGTAATATAAAGTGCTCAACTTTGTTTTTCTTTCCCAAAACTGTTTTGGCTATTTTAGGTTCTTTGAATTTCCTCTGAAGTTTTAAGGTAAACTTGTCAATTTCTAAAAATGACATAAATTTGTTTAAAATCTTTCCTGTTATTCAATTCTAATTCCCCTTTATGTCTCTAAGGTTAATAGTTATATTCCTTCTATCTTTTCTCAATTAGCTAATTTGGGTCTTCTCTCTTTTTTTCTTGGTCACCTTACCTAAAGCTATCTATCTTGTTGGTCTTTTCAAAGAACCAATCTTTGATTTCACTGATATTCTATTATTTTTCTATTTTCTATTTTTTTCATTGGTTTTTATTCTGATCTTTTTTTTTCTTTCTAATGATTGCTTTGGGTTCCATTTATTCTTCTTTTTTCTATTTTTTAAAGTCGTGGGTGAGGTTATTGATTTGAAGACTTTCTTCCTTAATATAGGCATTTAAAACCATAAATTGTCCTCTAAACAGTGCTTTAGCTATATTCTATATACTTTGATATCCTATGTTTCCATTTTTTTCATTTCAAAATATTTTCTTTCTTTCTTATTATTGCTATTATTTTTTTTAGAAGGGTCTCACTTTATCACCCAGGCTGGAGTACAGTGGCATGATCGTAGCCCACTGTAACCTGGAACACGTGGGCTCAAGCCATCCTACTGGCTCTGTGTCCTGAGTGGATGGAACTACAGGCATGTGCTACCACATCCACCTGTTTTTTTTTTTTTTTTACTTTTTGTAAAAATGGGGTCTCATTGTGTTGCCCAGGCTGGTCTTGAACTACTGAACTCAAGTGGTCCTCCCACCTTGGCCTCCCCAAGTTCTGGAATTATAGGCATGAGCCACCATGTCCGGTCATTTCAAGATATTTTCTAAATTTCCTTCTGATTTCTACTGTGATCCATGGATTATTTAGAAATATATTGCTTAATTTCCAAATATTTGAGATTTTCCTAAAATTCTTTTTGTTGCCGATTTCTTATTTAATGCTATTGTAGTCAGAAAACATACTCTGAATGAAATCTGTTATTTTAAAAACATTGAGATTTGTTTTATGGTCCAGTTTTATGGTCTAACCTGGAGAGTATTCTGCGTGCACTTAAAAAGAATATGTATCGTGCTCATGTTGAATGAAGCATTCTACAATTTTCAGTTGGGTCAGTTAGGTGAGTAGAAATGTTCAGGTCTTCTATATCCTTGCTAATTTTCTGTCTAGTTGTTCAATCATTTAATGATAGTGGTTGGAGAATTTAACACCAGGTTGAAATATCCAACTATAATTTTTGAGTTATCTATTTCTCTTTTAATACTGTCTAATTTTGCTTAATATATGGGTCTCTATTGTTAGATGTGTTTACACTTGTAATTGTTATATGTTCCTGATATTGACCATTTTATTATTATGAAATGTCTCTCTTTGTTTCTCATAATTCTTCTCTTACATCCTACTTTGTCTGATATGAATATAGCTACTTCATATCTGTTATGATTACGGTTTTTATGGTATATCTTTTTCTATCTTTTGACATATTTATGTCTTTGACTCTCGAGTCTCTTACAGAGCATATATAGTTAATTCTTACATTATTATTCCATCTAACAGTCTCTACTTTGATTGGAATGTTTAATCCATTTCCATTCAATGTAATCATTTATATGATTGGATTTACATTTGTCACTTTGTTATTTTTTAAAATTTATGTCATGTCTTTTTATTATTCTCTTCCCTTTACTGCCTTCTGTGTTAAATAATTTAGTGCTATGATTTTAACTGCTGTGTTGATATTTTAATCTTTTTAACAGATATTTTCTTAGCAATTGCTCTAGAGATTAAAACATGCATCTTAATTTATCAAAATCTATATAAAAACCAACTTAAGTGCTAATATGACTTAAGCCCAGTAAAAAATAGCAACTTGTTCCAATATAGATCCATTTCCTCTCATCTGTTTTGTGCTATTATTATCACATATATTATACCTATATGTAAGAAACCCAATGATAGTGTTATAATTATTGATTTATACAATTGTATCTTTTAGAAAAATTAAAATAAAAAGAGAAAAAAATATTTATACAGTCTTTTATATTTATCCATATATTTTCTGGCATTCTTTCTTTATTTCTCCCTATTATTGCCGAATATCATTTCCTTTTGACTCAAAGAATTTCCATTAATATTTCTTCTAAGGTAGATACAATGGCAATAAATTCCCTCTTTTTTTCCCCCCAACATTTTAAACATGTGACTAGACTACCTTTTTGCCTGTGGTTTTTCAGATAAGAAATCAGCCATTAATCTTATTGCTATTACCTTCTATGCTTTCAATATTTTCTCTTTGGCTTTGGGTTTCAACATTTGACTATGACGGCCCTGTGCATGAATCTCTTTGTTTTAATCCTGTTAGGAATATATTGAACTTCTTAGATTTATATATTATTTTACATCAAATTTGAAAAAAAATTGGGGGCATTATTCTTCAAATATGTTTTATACCCCTTTCTCTCTCTCTTCTTTTTGTGTAACTCTCATTACATATATATTGGCACATTTAATGTTACCATATAGTCTCTGTTATTTATGTTTCTTCAATTGTTTTCCTATATTTCTCAAGACTGAATTATTTCTATTGATCTATCTTCAAGTTCACCGATTCTTTCTTCTGCCATCTTATATCTGTTCATGTTATATCTGCTATTGATTTCATCTAGATAATTTGTTACTTCCAATGTCATATTTTTCAACTCTAGGACGTCCATATATTTCTTTTTAATAGTTCTATTTCTTTGTTAAGATTTCTTGTATCATGAGTTATCATCATTCCTTCCTTCAACTCTTTAAACATGATTTTCCTTTAACTATATGAAATACTTGCAATAGCTGCTTTGAAATCTTTGTTTGCTTAATTGAAGATCTAGGCCTCTGCAGAAACTGCTTTTTTGTTGTTGTTGTTTTTTCCTGAGTGTGGGTCACAGTTTCCTGTTTTTCTGCATAGTTCTTTATTTTGTTGTTGCTGTTGAAAAGTGAATATTTTAGATCACAATAGTGTAGCAACCTTGGATTATGATGTTTTCCCCTGAGGACTGCTATTCTGCATGGTTTTACCTGTATTTTTGGCTTAGTTTTATTTATTTTAGTGTCTTGTCTGGAATTAATCTGTAGAATTTGTTTCCCCCATAGGGTTTGATTGCTGGTAGCTCTACCCAATATTTTTTATTCTGATTCTAATTATTAGCCTGATGCCCATGGTTCACCCTCATATGTATCTGCATAACTTAGTAGTCATCCAACAATTAAACAAAGGTTCTCAAACCCCTCAAGTCAATAGGCTTCTACCCTGTATGGGTTGGAGAGCAAACTGAGGAAGTTTTCAAGTCAAACAATTGGGTATTTGACCTATCTTTGGCTCAGGTTTCCATTTTATATCCCCAGTTTGGTAATTCAGTCTTTTCCTTGATGCCCTGCTCCTGTTTCCCTGCTTCAAAAATTTGCCACATATTAACATCTAGGGTCTGGTCCTATTCTTGAACTGAAGGTCTCATCTTATATTCAATGCCAGGTATACCCTTACACTGGCTGCTTTTCCTGGATAACCACCTACTAGCTATCAGTACCCTCTTCTGATACTCTCTGTTGGCTATGAGTTTCTGGTTTGGCCTGTGGCATCAGCAACTGAGGTCCCAACCTAGGTGAATAAAATCCAACAGAGAAAGCAAATTTCAGATAGAGGCTATGCTTTATTTATCATGGTGCTTCTTGTGCCTGTTACAGAGTTTTGTTCCTTTCATAATCACCCAATAAGTATATGTTGCATTAAATTAAGTAAAATAACTACAGCTGTTTCCCTTATCCCCTTAATCCAATATAAAGTTTTAAATTCCCAAAAGACTTGAAGTTTTGTAATTTCTAAGCTCACTGTTCATATTACTACAGTTAACCCTTGAACAACATGGCTTTGAACATTGCAGGTCCACTTATATTTCGATTTTTTCAAAGAATACAGTTGGCCCTCTGTATTGGTGGGTCTCCCATCTGCAACCAAACGTGAATCAAAAATACGGTATTATACATAATGAGTGTGATGTGCACCGTCTGGGGGATGGACACGCTTGAATCTCTGATGGGGGGGAGGAGGCGGGGCAAGGGTAACCTAGACTTTTGTATCCCCATAATGTGCTGAAATAAAAATAAATAAACAAATAAATAAAAATAAAAATATGGTATTCATGGGATTCAAAACTGGTGTATATGGAGGACCAACTTTTCCTATCTTTGGGTTTCACAGGACTGACTTTAGGACTTGAATATGCGTTAATTGTGGTATCCTTGGATGGTCCTGGAACCAATACCCTGTAGATACTGGGACTACTGTACTTGTCAATTGGAGAAAGACAATTTAAGAATAGTATAACACTTCATATATTCATACTTACACATTCAAAAATTTATGTGAGATATTTTAAGTTATAAAATGAAAATATTGTGTCTAAATAATACTGATATTAGATAAATATTAGATAATAGATGTTTTCTATTATATACTAAATTTTAAATAAATATTATATCTAAATAAAATATTGCATTTAAATAAGAAACATCTTTCTGTATTTGAGTGGGTGTGTCCTCAGTAATTAACTATTATGGCTGCCATACTCTCTCTTAAATATATCCATAGAATAATGATTCCTTCCTGGAATCATATGCATATTAATTAGTTCCTACAGCACTTGAGAGAGTTCTGTTCTATTCCCACAAGTAAGGTCAGAAAATGCATACACCTTAGTTAGCAGCAAATTTAAAAATCTTGAAGCAAGTTGGGGTCAGAGGGAAGAGTGGGCACCTCAAGGGAAGGGAAGAAACAGAGGTAGCAATTTTTCACAGCCCCGAAACGATACCATGTGACCTGATCAATGGACTTCATTTGTAAGCACCCTAATCCCCATTACCCGCAATTGGAATGGACAGTTCTGTTCAATTAGTACATCACCAGGGTGGGTTTGGATTTAGTGTTGAAAATGTAGGTGTGCCACACTAAAATTCAAATATTCAAATGAGAAGCCTCAAGAGGATTTGGATTTAACGACTGGTGCTAAGCTTTGTATAATAATATAGAGAAGACTGCCCATTAGAATTTTAAACTTGGGTTATAATTTACTCTAAGGTAAAAATGCCAAAAATACCTCAACTTTGTTCACAAACTGCTAATCAGCTTTTAGATTTTAGAGTTTAGGGATGCCTTGAATATAGAAACCTCTATCCACAAATCAACAAAGGAGTCCTTTTTCATTTTTATAACACAGAAATAACATGCTGATGTTCTCCAAAAGAATATGTCCATACTTATTAATCCTTGAATTTTTAAAAGTCTAAACTTGACTAAGTGAATTACATATAGACATAAGCTACTGTGAAGCATTTCAAGTCAATGTCAAAGAAAGTTCAATTGTGTATTTGAGTTTTGTAAAGTATTATTAAATTGTTCTGCATTTTACTAACTAAAATATCCTTAGAAACATTATAATAAACTTAAGGCAAATAATTCCGAAGTATAAATAACTCAGGAGTGTGGTAAAGGTTGATAGGAAAGTGAATTCATACATTTGGAGAGTCTATATAAACTTTTAAAAAATATTAAAGTAATAGTTTCTTGATTGAATTCTCTATACACAGCTTCACTTGCAATATTTAGAAACTTAGAGAAATTAGATGATTCTTTAGTGTAACAATTTACATTTAGGTTATTAAATATGAAATGTCCAATTTCCTTAATTACTAAGTTTTACATTTGGTATCTCTGACATTTTACTTTGACACTTCTTTTATTTTTATTGTGAAGGTAAATCCTTAGTCTTTCAAGTGCGTGGTTTGGCTTGTGATTATCTTTCAAATTTTTTTTAGAGCAATTTTTGAGAAACTATGGGTAAATTAAAGGTTCATGTTATTTTCCAATATGAACTCTATCCTGGAACCAATGTAGCACAGACAGCTTGAAATATTTGGAAAGGATGTGACTAATGAATGCACAGTATGGCGACAGTTTGAGAAGTCACATTCTGATGACTTTAATCTTGAAAATAAGCCACATGGGTGACCTGAGACCAAGGTAGATAACAATGAGCTGAAAGCTGTTAGTGGAAAGAAACGAATACATCTCAACCTATGTGTGAATTAGCAGCAAGGTTTAATGTTACTATTCCAACAATATTGGACCATTTGAAACAAATTGGCAAGGTAAAGAAGTTGGATAGATGGGTTCCACATGAATTAAATGAGCATCAGAAGAGAAATTGTCTTGAAGCTTGCCTTTCTTTGCTATCATGACATAAAGATGAACCGTTTCTACACTGCATTGTTACGTATGATGAAAAATGGATTCTTTTTGACAACTCCAAGCATTCAGCATAATGACTGGATAAAGATGAAGTGCCAAAACACAGTCCAAAACTGAACATTCATCATAAAAAGCTAATGGTGTCTGTTTGGTGGTCCAGTGCTGGTATTATCCACTATAGCTTCATGAAACCTGGTCAACTGATTACAGCAGATGTCTACTGCAACCAACTAGATGAAATGATGAGGATGCCTGGTATTAAACAGCCGAGATTGGTCAATAGATACAGGCCAATCCTCTTACAAGACAATGCTTTACCACATGTCGCATAAACAATGCTGCTCAAACTAGAGGCTGGACTTGGAAACTCTCTGCCACCCACCATATTCACCAGACCTTGCACCAACTGACTACCACTTCTTCCAGGCTTTGGACCACTTCTTGCAAGGAAAAATATTCAATTCTTAACAAACTGTGGAAAACACCTTTTATGATTTTATCACCACTTGCTCTCCAGGCTTCTTCGCTGCTAGCATAAACAAACTACATTAAGGTGGCAAAATTGGGTAATTTAGGTATATACTTTAATTGCACTGTTTCTTGTTTGAGATATAATAAATTACACTTTTGATTCAAAATCGGACATTTCATATTTAATTACCTAATATTATACTTTTGACCTGAAGAAAATGAAACACTTCCAAAACATTATATTTTGTTAAGAGGAATGAAGAGGCAGAAGTGGCCAAAGGTGGCATTCTTAAACCATGGGTCTGGAGACTTTGGGTATACTTTTTGTTTTGCCAACAACTAACCTTGGGAAAATTATTTGTCTCTCTGGGCTTCAATGTCTTCATCTTATCATGAGCTTATTAGCCTCAAATGATCTATGGGAGGTTCTAAAATGGTAACCTGTTGTCTAGATATGGCCAACAGATATATTTTGTTTAGACCAGGTTTTCAAACAAAACAAATTTTTTAACTGAAATATTTTACATAAAAATCTGGATTTCTTTTTTTTTATTGAAATACTCAAATCTGGCCTGACACAGGGCCCTAATTTTCACCTGGCAATATTCAGCTTGAGCTTCACAAGTGCCCTCTACAGATGCATGCTCCCTTTAGTTCATTTCAGTTCCATTCTTCACTCTTGAGTATGCACACTCTAACCCAGAAAGTCCCTTCAAGTTCTAAGATCCTCTAACTCTTTAAGTGTATAATAATGCATTAACCTGTTAGCCCCTAGAACAGTATGCTTCTATTTAAAAAAAGGATTAAAACCAGAGAGGATGGTAAGAGAATAGTTATGCTCTGGTAGACAGATACATTCAAGGAAAATTGGAGTATGAGATATGGCTCATTTGGATGAACTTGGACTAACAGGGCAAACCATAAGATCTCTGGGAAATGTGGGCATACGAAAAAGAAGGCACTCAGAATTTGGACAAAGAAGGGAAAAACAAATTTTTAAATGGACTTAAGGTAGGTGGTCGGTTAGCTCAGTTGGTTAGAGCATGGTGCTAATAAATGGACTTAAGGAAGGAAAGAGTAATTTTACTAAGTAACTATTTGATGCCAGGCATTGTGCTATTTTCTTCGTGTCATTATCTGATTCATTAGACCTCATAGCTTATGAGTTGCTAGGTATCATGCCCATTATAAGGATGAGAAAATTTAGGCTCAGAAAGATTCAGTAACTTGTCCACAGCCACACTACTAGTAGCTGTCAGAGGCATAATTTGCACCTAACTCTAAAGCCATCATATAACCAAAAAAACTTTTACTTCTAGCTTGCCCTATAGTCAACCAGAACTGAGAAACTTGGACATGGGGGAGAATGAACATACCTTTTATTCATCTGCATGAGTATGAGAAGGTTCTGCAGTTTCATTAAAGATACCCTCTCTGACAAGTGTGAATATATAAAACTTGGAGCCTAAATCAATTACCAATTGAAATATCTTCCTGTAAATGATAGTAGTACCTTTATAATCAGCTACATCCTCATATTCAGCTAAATATGTTAAGGTCATTCATTTACTTCAAAAAGTTTAGATATTGCTATCTCCAAAAGGTGAGGGAAAGTCAGGAAGATACACCTTAAGGTAATTTTAAGAACTAGGAAGAATTGAGCACTTACCACGAACTTACCTACGTTTGATTTTATCCATTTCATGAATGTTCATATTAATGTCCATTCAATCAAATCCCATTTTCACTAAATTGACAATTATGACAAAATATTTCTTAAAGTATGCACTGGTGGAAACATTTGCACACAAAATAAAACTCTGAATACCCAGCTTTTCTGAATTTTTAAGAGTTCTGGGGCATAATATTATGTGCACCACAATTCCCTTGATCTTTTTTGAAAAAGAGGTACTCTAATCACTTACATACAAGATCAAAAGGAGACAAATATTACCTAAGAATTAAAATTTAAATTTCTGAAGCGGGGTTGTGTTATTTAAAGGTTCACTGTATTCCATTCACCTTTATTGTCATGGTCATCATTAATTGCAATAGAATCTCAGAAAAGTAATCCAGCATCCAGTAGGCATTTATTCAGTCACGTAAATCTCTTAGCATATTATACTGTTTCAGTAGCCCACATGCTCATAAAATACTGGTCAAATTAGACAATAAGCTGCACAAATACCTTACATGATTAATTGTTTTCTGTCTTTTAAAGATGAGGAGTATGAGAAATATTTATTTATGTTATGATCCAAATTTAAATCTCTTTTGCTTTAAAAACAAGGCCAACTAGCAAAGCCTTCTCTACTGGTTGTGCTCTATAGTATAACATCTCTTGATTACTCTGACAGAGTTCCAGTCACAGGTTGTGAGTCAGAAAGAGGATTTTCAATGTCCAGCAGCTAAATGTGTCAGCCATGACATTTCTGAAAGTTCTATTTTTATATACAGAGAGAAGAAAAAATCACTTCTTTGTATCTGTCCTTTGCAAAATTCTCAGTTTAACTCCAGCTTTAGATATGTACAATAGTGAATGCATTCTTAGTTAACATGACAAGCAACTGACATTTTTAAACTGGAATAATGCATGTAATGAAAAAATAATCTACACAAGTTTGTCCCTTCTGCATTCTTATTCCCTCTTTCAGTCACAAAGCCTGTTAAAATGCATTTGAAATAATACAAAATGCAATTCAAATGTCATTATTATCCTAATCCTTTTTTTCTTTCTATTATACAGCTTATCTAAAAATGTTGAAATGTAACTTGCTTGAGTTATAATATTATGTGAATTAAGAGTCAGTATTGTTTGGAAGCTCCTTTTAATTGGTCTACAGGGAGGTATTCTGTATATATTAAAATGATTGTGTGTCTAAATTATAATGAACTTACCTTTAAACTTCTTTTGTGCTTAAATAAATATTAGAGGCAAAACATTTTAATATTTCTTAGGATGGGCTTTATTGCTAAAATTATTGGTTTGGCAATCTTGGCATAAATGGAAATTTCTGATTGGCTGTCATATCAATGTCAGTAAAGCCCAGGAAGTGCATAGCTCTGGCTGTTTTCCTTATTTTTATTTATAAATTCTGTTTCATAACAGCAATAAGATGCTTCAGGCCTTGCAGTTCTGGGGGATTATTGCACTTGTCAGGTGGTAAAAATCACTGGCCCTTCTGCCTTGTGCCTGGGAACACCACTAGAGGCATGTAATCACTGAGAAATGCAATTCCTGAATAATGCTTTATTATGACATATCTAACTTCTAAAATAAATGATTTATTTTGAAGGCTGGAGGTGTCATAAGAGTATCCAACCAGTAGCTAAAGAATGGAGAAGAAATCAAAATGTAGATTACAGGAGCAGAGAGAAATGCCCAAGCAGTGTTCATCTTACGAGTCCTTAAGAATATGAAACCTAGAATTAAGTACATTTCATATTAAATTGAGAAGGTATGCTATGATTGGTCAACATATATGTATAGTAATATAAATGATCTCATCATAATATTCTAAGTTTAATTGTTTTCTTTCTTACAAATGAACATTGTGTTTATATACCAAAACATACATGATAGAGAAATGCATGCAAGTCACATTTGAGAAAATAGAATTTCCTTACACTGAAAGGAAGACTACACGATGTTTTCTTCTATTAAACACACACGCACACACACACACACCCCTATGTGATATATTTAGCACAGTATCTACTATAATAAAAAAATATTGAAAAATATACTCTTGAAAATTATAAGCAGCCTGATTTTTTAAATAAATGAAATGTAAAATTTAGGCTCAAAATATACAACAGCGAATAGAGATTTAAACTTACAGATTAAATTCCTATTTCTAAATAATTGGAAGTAAGTTTGTATTTCAATATCTTCACAATTGTTCTAAATAACAATGTAAACTGAAGGAGGTCAAATTATCCTTTCAGGGAAAGAATACCAAAGTTTTTCTTGGAAAGGGGCCAGTTTGAGGTAGTGGGTGTTTATGGCCCAGGGAGTTACTGTAGCAATAGAAAAAGATTAATAATTTGCACATGTGAGATTCTTGGAAGGCATGATACAGCTGTAAAGAATTAACCCCTCTTGAGAGATGTAAAAACAGGGAGCAGTTGAGAGGAGACCTGTTGGGAGGCTCTAAAACTATTCAGGCTACAGATGTCCTTAAAGAGAAAGTACATTTGGGAGCTGACAAGCTTTTGTCTTTGCTTATAAATGGGCAGATAACTTTTTAAATAAATTGTAAAGACAAAAGGAGCCAATTGTGATCAATTAAAATGTAATATTGAAATGTTAAATAAGCATTATAATGAGTTGTTGAAAGACCTCAAGTACTGTACTACAATGCTTTGCCATAGGATTGCTTAGAGTGGAGGCACTTTGTTAAAGGAAGGTGTAGACATCCTCCGGTGATGCCCAATGCCTCATTGTTCTTAAAAGTCACTTTATTGACTAACAGAAGACTCATTTTTCAGAATACAGAGACCTAAATTAAAAAGAAAAAAGTAAACTGATCAAAACACTTTGTAAATGGATAAACAAGAGGTCTAAATTCCATTTGGACTGAAATTTGTGATTGCTTTTTGCTTCAAGGGAGGATAGGGTAGCTGTTATGCTTCAATGAAAGAAACCCGATATAACATTTTTAAGGTTCTTAAGACACAGGTTTAAAGAATGAAGATATTACTGAAAACATTTTATGAAATCTCCTTGAAGTAAATCTCATTCATCATTCCAATTTCCTTTGAGCCTGAAGCAGAGAGAGGAAAAAAATACATACCTGACTTAATGTATAATTCAGTACCTTAGCGTTTCCATCAAAATAATAGGTCAGTGGTTCTCAAAGTCTGGTCTCAGTTTCCCAGGAGGGTTCTAAGGTTCTTGAGGTCAAACTTATTTTCATAATAATACTAAGACAGTGTTTGTTTTTTCTCTTTCATTCTCTCATGATTGTTCAGTGGACTTTCCAGAGGCTACATGACATGCAGTGACATCATCATTCTGGTGGCCACTGGAATGTGTGCTTGTGCATTCTTGTGTTTTCTGGAATTTTCTAGATAAGCTCTTTGGAGCCATCAATAATTTTTAACGATGTAAACTTAAAAAGTTTAAACTAGTGAAGTGAGGCCAAATATTTTGAAAGGTATTAAAATATGGTCACCTGCCCACCTCACAATAACATCCTTACCTATGTCTTTGATGTTTTCAGAGCTCTCTGCATGGTGTTAAACTCAATGCAGTTGATAATACCATGATTATAGAGTACATATCTGTTGCGTGTGTATTTCAAACTCTGCTCTTAGCAGAAGCTTTAAAATCAATGAAATAAAATCTTATGTGTCAGCAGCATATAAAATAGAGAAAAGTAGAGCTACTGCTGGAGACCACAGGTGTGGAAGTGAACACAGTGCCCCTAGCTGGATGGGCTTCTGAAGCAGTCAGGATAAAAATGGGGGTGGCACATAGTGATGTAAGCCCCCCCAGAGCTGGAGACAAGCCAGGGCATCAGGCTAGAGACAAGCGTCACTTGTTAGGACTGCCGCTTTTGGTCCTACTCAGCATCCTCTTCTTCAGCATTCCTGTTTTCTGGACCCTGACCAATGTCATCCATAACTCGCCAATATATGTCTTCCCACATGTGGTGAAAGAGGCATCTTTTGAGACCCCTGACCAAGGAAAGGCTCAGCTACTGCCACACAGGGAGCAGATGGATCACAGGCTCCAGTTTCCCTCTTCTCACAAGGCCCTCAGCATCTCCCCTCTGGGCCAGCTTCTACATCAGCTATGATGCTGCTCACCTCCCCATCAACACGGCCTCATTGCTCAGCGTATTGGTGCCTTAGTTGCCCCAAATCCATGGAATCTGTGTCTTTGGCATCAACAAATACTGAGGGATGGGGCTGAGGACAGCTTCACAGACATCGGGAAGGCCTTGGTACAGGGTCTACAGCATCCTTCCCTTCTTCACACTATATTCTATATCTTGAAAGTCTGAGAACTATATAACTTTTCCCAAGTTAGAAAAAATACAAACCCTTGGATCACAGGTGAGCTTCTGGGAATGCCCTTATTCTTCCACCTTACCTAAGGACAGCAGGGATGAATTTACTTTTCAAAAATTATTAATTTCAGCCATCCTTATAGCTAGGAGCCTGAAATTGGGTGATTTAACGCACAAGGTGAAAGTCAGAGAAAAATTCAGCAAACACTGGAGAAATTCAGTATTTCCACTCTCTGAACCCTGCGCATCCCCTATAATTAGGGCTATGTGCTTTCTTGTTATGGCTTTTAATTAGTATGTCAAGATTAAGAGGGGGCTCCCTCCTGAAATGGGTGAAGAAATTAGACTCATAGTTTTTAAAGGATGGTGGAAAGTGTCATCTGCTCAAAAAGCAAACAGCAAGACAAAGGCATACAGACCCAAGGGAACAACTCAGTTCCCACACCTCAAAGGGATACATTGTCCAGCCCAGGTCCCAGCCTTAGGTTGTTTATTCTAACCCCCCCTCCCCCCGCCCCCTGCCCCCATTTTTTTGGTCTTGTCAGAACACAAGATTCAGTACCTGGGTGCTGGGGGAGGGGAGAGAGTGGTTCAGGGGTTTCCTGTAAGTACTGAGTGAACGATTTAAACATACAATTTTCCTTTTTACAAATATTTAAAAATAAATGAAGCAAACTCCCCCCCCCCAAAAAAAAAAAGTAGAGCTATTGTCTTGGAGAAGGGGAACACAGATCTGGCTGGCTGGCCTCCTGACACTCCTCCTGAGTGTCCTTGACTTCTATTGAGACATTGTGAAAACCACCGTATTATGATTTTCCATGTATATTTAATATCTGTGTGTATATTCTTCTATACATATGATTTGGTTTCAATAACAATCCTGTGAGGTATAAAATAAGGGACATATCGCACTACAAAGACAAAGAAATTGAGATGCTCAGGGATGTAAAATGAATTGTCCAAGAGGCCACACACTAGTAAGTGATGTGGCCCAGTTCTTCTGAATCCAAGTCCAGAGGCCTTTTCTCTACACCATTCTGGCTCTATTTGTCATTTTAAACTGAAGCCTACTTTGTATAATGATTATATATTTACCTCTCTTCTTCCCTAAAAATGAAGGGATGAGAGAAAGCTGTATTTATTCATTCTGAGTTTTCCTCAAGAATTCTCTTCTAAAACCTTAAATCGACAAGCACCTCAGTGAAGACAGGATTCACCAGGGAGTCTTATGTTAACATTGCCCTCCCTCAACAGAAATAAGCAAACAAATTAATTAATTAATTAGCTACTTAATTAATAGGAGAGTGAGAATAGGAGGGGAGTAATCATGCAGTCAAGGTATTCCCTCAGATGACAGTGATTTCTCCTCCCCTATTTGCCCAGACCCAGTCTACTCTTCCTTCAGTGGGCATATTGTAAGTAGAAAGAGAGAAGTATTAAGAATTTAAATTCTTCATATATTATCCACAGGGGAATTATTATCTGGGGTTTTAAAAATAACAATTTATTTTTACTTAAAAGTATGCCTGTTGCACACTTTTTACAGGTGAGTAAATAAAGGCAATGAGGTGAATAGCATTCTAGGGTCACAAAGGCAAGAAAACAGCCAGCCAATGATAACAATTTCCAAGTCCAAACTATATTATGTTTGATTTAACCACTGTGCTGTATTTCCTCAATAGGCAGTTGTTAATAAACCATCTTTCTCTTTTCCATAAATTCTTCTTCCTCAGCCTCCAACATTGAAAACTCAACTTTTATCTGCAGCTCACTTATGTGTGTTTGGTGGGGGAATAGGACAGCAGTACAGCAATATGATCTTTCTGAGGAATAGGTCAGTCTCCTACTGAGTTGGAATTTGTAACCTTCTTGGGGTTGCCTGGCCCAGATATTTTGTGCTCGACTAAGACCTGATTGTGGTCATTATATTCAGACTTCAGTGAAACATCCACAAGCAGTTCTGATCTGTCTAACAGCTACATTAAAAGCTCCTGAATACCATTCCTATTAACAAATGTATTTCTAGTAATTTCTCTTCCTTGAAAATAGTACCATGTACATATCCAGTAATGGAAACATTTGTCAAGCTGTGTTAGTTAATAGTAACTCTAATGTAAAGACTACAGAATGGTCAGGGAAAATTAACCTAATGATTTAACACGATCCTATGTTTAATTAACACAATAATGTTTTGCATACCAACTCATTCTATTGTCTAAAACAGCATTTTATCATACAAAATAGAATAATAAAAGTTGACATTTATAGGATACTTTTTATCACCATGGTGTTTTACACTATTTATCTAATGTACACAGGGCCTTTGCAACACAGATAAAATTTATTATCCCATTTTACAAATGATGATAGTAGACACAGTAGTTAAGTAATGTTCCTAGAATTACATCCAAATCAGTAGTACTATTGAAAGTAGAGCAGAGAATTTTTATTTTCCAGTTAGGTTCTTAAGCTTCTTTGTTACTCTGAAATTATTTTACTACCAGAAATGTTTTCTCTTGCCCAAGGCATTGCTTACAAAATACCTACTACTTGCTAGGGACTTTTACACATGCTATCTCCTTAAGTCACCACAAATTATCCTGTTAAAAATGATTATAAGTAAGTCCACTGAAGTTCAGAGATGTTGAATAATCTGCCAGGCTTAAACATGACCCAATCAAAATCCTAGCCCCAAGTTCAAGAATCCTCCTTTCACTACCTGGTGTCAATTTCTTCTACTATATAACTAAAAAATAAAGCAAACATTTCTGTAAACAACCACATATAAGAATAACCCATGGAGGCCAGTTCATCCCAAGACAACCTATTAATAACAATTTTAAAAAAAGGAAACAAAAACAAATCAAAAACATAAAAATAAGTTACAGAAAAGAGAGAGAAAGAAAAAATAAATTAAAAGCAATGCATTTCGAAGCGAGAATCAACATTTAGCAAGTAGATATTGATCTCTCATTATGTCAAACACTATGCTACATCTCTAGTCTCATGCAGCTTACTTTCTAAGGTATTTTGATGTAGAAATAAGAATATATCAGTAATGGAAAGAACAGTAAACACAAATACGGACACCCAGAGTAGGAAAAGAGAGCTAAGTGAGTCTAGCAAGGAAAGCTCTATCCTGTTGTGTAAAACACCATAAAAGTGATTCTCTAGATTATTTTGCAAGTCATGAAAAATGAAAACTTGTTCATTTTCATTAATGTAAATGAAGATTTACAAAAATGATTGTTTTATCTGTCTCTTCAATTTAGAAAAGTATTTAACCAAATAGGAACACAGCCAACAGTGCTCATTACCTTAGAAGACGACTTGCAGTTTTCATTCCATTCTCTGATTGGTTCCTCTCGGGACAGGAAGTCCTGCCCCTTACCGAAAAAGATGGACACTAAACTCAGATGGAGCCTGTGAGGTACAAGAATTGTGGGTATAAATAAACTTTTGTTAGGTTTATTAGCTTTTTCATTTTTCAAATAACTAGTCTGGTTATGGCAACCCCTTTACTACCCTGAGGGCATGAAAGGAGCATTTTTTAGACGTTTAGGGAAAGAAAAACCACTGGCCTACTTTCCAGTAGGCCCCTTGCTGTGGTGCGTGTCTTGCCATAGAGCAAGTTCTTGGAGAGTGTGGAAGGAGCAGCATTTGGGGGCAGAACACTATTGTGACTAGATGGGTCAAATGTGTCCGTTAACTTGCTGGTGTGACAGGATGGTGTGAAAGTATTTGTTTTATATGAAATTAAAGCACTTCAGCCAGATTTTAGCTGACTTCTGCTGGTAACTGGGACTTGGCTGAAGTAGTCCCAAAGTAAACACATTAGCTTTACTAAAAAAGAAAGCCTCTGAAGCATTTACCTACAATACCCTCTTCAGTTAAGCACTTCCTGAGGAGGACCCAGCGGTCTGTTTATTTTTCCAACTAACAAAGGATGAGGGAATCTCTCTGACATTTTTGCTTGGGAAAATCTTTGGATACTTGAATACTTCTTTTTTTTTTTTTTTAATTGGGAGTTGGAGAGAGACTTAAGCTCAACTCAGTAACACCCCTTGTTCGCCCTACCGCTGTAATTACTGCTCAAGAGAGAGACTAAGTTGCTTACTCCTAGCTCCTAGGCCGCTTGGGGGTAGCTGTTGTTAGAGGCCCCTTGAGATAATGATTCTTCTGGGTCAGTCTGAAGAAACTGTCTGCAACAATGGCAATCCCCAGGGTGACACTCCCGAGGGGGCCTAGATTCAGCTGTCAGTCACCTTCAACCCAGAGCCATCAAATCCATTTACACAAAAGCTGGTTATCACAAACCTTTTGAAAAGCTAAGTACAGAGGAGATTTACTCATCCTTGAATCTTCATTCTTTTTTCTTTGAGTCTCTCATTTCTTCCATTCTATCTTTCGTTTTTTTCCCTAACTACCTCTGGGAACTTCTGAGGTTTTTTTCCTTCTTTTGTTCCAACCCTAGAGCTTACACTGTTGTTATAACCTTAAAGCTTGAGCCTAAGCTTGAATATCACTCTCAAGATATACAGATGTAAATAACCTGATATTCTTATATGAACAATTTTAATTCTAATAAATATTTTTGTTTCCAAAAGGATAAGATTTTCTGGGTGTTGGGCAAGGATTATTTTATGTGGTAATGCTGAGAAACTGAAATTGTGTGGTGTTTAAAGTATTTCCTTATGCATACATTTGTCTGTGCATATACATTCATATATATCTTCATGTCAAATAGATATATTTTTCTTTTCAAAAAATTTTTACACTAATAATGGGACTATAAAAGGCTGGGTCAGTTTGCAACTAAAATGAGCCTCAACAACTTATACAAATGTGAAAAATTATTTTCTTGTCTAAATATTACTGAATTTCAAATATAACAATGCCTCCTGTGAATTCTGTGAATTTTTTGTAATTTTAAGAAACTGGTTTTCTTTCATGAGCAAAAGGAGAAATTCTGGTTGTGCTATAAAATTCTGGTTTTCTGTATGTAATAGCATTATTATAAAATGTTGAATTTAACAAATTGAAAACCAGCTTTAATTAGTGAAAAAATGTAAATAAATATTACATTAAAATGTAAGTTTATTTCATTGGTGTGCGTATGATTGTTAGAATTAGACTAACAAAGTATTGCCTAGTAAAATGCCTTGAGGGAGTATTTTTAATTATATTAATAATTAGTTTGTCAATTATAAGAAATTTTAGTGTCATAATTAGGAATCAATGGCGGCAGCAGCAGATTTCTAAGTTTGGTAGAACAATAATATGAGCCCTGGTATGAAGAACAGGCTAGGGGGAAAAAAAATCTTACAGCCCAAAATTACTTTGTGAAGAAGAAGATTGTTGGCACACAGACCATGTCACTAAGGCCAGTACTAACTATGCCAGTTGCTTATTATATAGCCCCAGTTAGTTCAGACTTTTCAACCCTTACATGGCCCCAGGTCCCCCTCTAGTTAGTACCAAAGGACCATCCAAAATTCCACTGAAAATTAATTGGGTGTTTCATTTGTCCATTTGACATTATTTCTTCAGTGTTTACTGCTACATGCCAGATATAACAGTAAAAATATGTTAAGGAACTTTACCATGTGTTGGAAAAAATCAAAACCAAGTAGATATTTGAGGATGCTCAAAAATAGAGTGTTGCCAAGTAATTTTAAATATCCTGAAATCTTATTTTTAAATTAATTTGCCCATTCAGACTATGTATAGTATCAACTATTAGTATGTCCCAAGAATGTTGTTTGGATTTAAGGGTATAAAATTCAACAAGATAGGGACTGTGTCCCAAGGTAGTTCATGGTCTGCTTCACTTAATACAAGACACTGTTACCTCTTTTGGACTATTACACAGCCTAGACCTGCATGGTTTGGTTCCATCCCATCTCCTCTGCCTCTTTTCTAAATACTGTATTCCCCTCACGCTACACTACACTCCAAACACAAGAGTTTTTGGATTTTGTTATTTGCTTTCAGTTGTTGGAACATGTCATCTCTTTTTCACCTCAGGGCCTTTGGGATGCTTGTGGTCCAAGTTTATAAACTTTTATTATATGGTTCACTTTAAGAAAAGTAGAGAGGTATGTTACTAGCTTTTATAGCTAGATATTAGTTCTAGTAGAAAATTTAGATCACTTAATCCACTGTACTCTAATAACATCGTATAAAATGCATGAAATAAACTTTACGTGCTGTCACTTATCTGTGTAATAGTTTTATTAGGTGGTTTTTTGTTGGGTTTTTTTTTCTATGCCATTATTACCATTATTATCACAACAAATGTATTAAATATATCTCAATACAGATTATATCATTTGTTCATTTCCTGAGGCTGCCATGACAAATTACCACAAATTGGGTGGCCTAAAACAACCAAAATTTGTTCTGAAGGCCAGAAGCCTAAAATCAAGATGTCAGCCATCCTCCTCCAGGGACTCTGGGAAAGAATCCCTCCACCTGGCTTTTTGTGGCTGCCTGAAATCCTTGGTGTTTCTTGGCTTGCAGCCACATCACTCCAGTCTCTGCCTCTGTCTTCGCAATGCCCTCCCCTGTTCTGTTTTGTGTGTCTCCTCTGAGTATCTCTTATAAGGACACTTGTCATATGATTAAGGGCCCACCCAGGTAATCTAGGATGATTTCCTCATGTCAAGATCTTTCACTTAATTGCATTTGCACAGACCCTTTTCCCACATAAGGTAACATCCATAGTTTCTAGGAATTTAATGTGGACATATCTTTGGGTGGAGGGTCACTATTCAACCCACTACATATAGGAATTTATTAATTTGATAATATTTTTATAATTGTTTATAATATGTTATATTTTGTTTTTTCTATTGAATGTTTTGTTTTCATTTCAAAAACAAATTTGTGATACCTTTAATATAGGTTGAATGACAAACGATGTGTATATTTAACATTAAACCTGAAAAATATATATTTAATATATTAGATCTTATGATTAAGACATCCCATAAAATTTTGATGACCTGATTCCAGGACTAGAAGAATTTTACTGAGGAAAATATTTGGCTCACATATTGGGTGTAGGTAATCATATGTCTTTTGTCTGTAATGAAGTCTCATTTTCATGATCTAAGGAGAGATTGAAGTATTGACTATTGAAATCAACCATATCATGTTACAATCATTTGTTTGAAGTACGCTGACAAGAAATTAATTATTTAATGGGGAAAGTACACTGGAGAAACATGAAAATTTCAGTTAATAACAATTGAGGAAATGTAGGAAATTCAGCATCCAAGATTGTCTTCTATGTGTATTTTTTTTCCCTTATACCTAGGAAAGAGTCTTACATATAAAAGATTAGGAAGACAAATGTGTTCTTCCTTGTACACACACACAGTAATCATTGATAGAAATAGAGCCTAGTGTTTGTTAGCTGAAATACTGGCAAATTACAACTGAGCTGATTACTTCCAAAGGTGGTTACATTTTTCTCTTTTCTTTTGTCCTTTCTCTTTCCCTCTCTCTTTTTTTTTTCCTCCAGAAGGTGGGAATCACATTTAGCCAAAGTTATCTTTAAGAAATGAAAGTAAACTTTAATTTAGAAATTAGAGTAAGGAGAAAAACATTAGGGAAGGAAACAATGATTTTGAGAATGATATTTAGAGAAAAGGAAAATAACATTGGAAACAAAAATGTAATGGACTTCAGAACAGCTCTATTATGCATGAAATAAATGTGTAAAAGTACAGAATAAATACTGTACTTAAACAGAAAAAAATCACAATCTAGTGCATTGTTTCATTTGACTTGAAATTAAAGGACAATTTCTATTTCTAACTCACATTTAGGAAGTTATGGTTATCCCAACATTAAATATTACAGCAAAACCATAGCAGCCCACAACTTACCCACCTTTTCATGGATTAGCTAGGAGCTGTTTGAGCTACTCAGACAATTTCTGTGTCTCAGATTTTCTATTTTAACAATGGAAGAATATCTGTCACCCATGATTTTTATGTTGATAATTAATGGGGAAAAAGTGACGGATTACCCATTTGGTAGCCAACGAGGCAGTTACAGAGACATATTAACTATGTCTATATCACAACAAATCAGACATAAGATTCCTGAAATAGTTTCTCCATCCCTGATCTCCAGCCCTCCAATGTGTGAGTTATTAATTTACCAGCAAAGAATAATCAAGTCACAGCAGAACAACATAGGGACATTTGGGAAATAAGTTAGTTGAGTTAAGAAAGATTTTTTTTTATTTAACAAGGATTGATCAATATAGATTATTCCTAAAGGGATGAATAGGTGATGGAGAAAGGTGAAATAGAAAATATAAGAGTACAATAATCCCCCCTTATCTGCTCTTTTGCTCTCCACAGTTTCAGTCACCTGTGGTCAAATGTGGCCAGAAAATATTATATGGAAAATTCCAGAAATAAACAGTTCATAAGTTTTAAATTGCAGGACATTCTGAGTAGCTTGATGAACTCTCCTGCCCTTCCCCTTTGTCCTGCCTGGGACATCCAGTGTATCCACACTGTGTACGCTACCTACCTATTAGTCACTTAGTAGCTATCTAGGTTGTCCTGGCATCCTGGTGCTTGTGTTCAAGGAACCTTTATTTTACTTAATAATGGCCCCAAAGCACAAAAATAGTGATGCTGGCATATTGTTATAATTGTTCTATTTTATGATTAGTTATTGCTGTTAATCTCTTACTATGCCTAATTTTTAAATTAAACTTTATCATATCTATGTATGTGTAGGAAGAAACTGGCATGTAAGTGGTTCGGTACTGTCCTCGGTTACAGGCTTCCACTGGTAGTCTTGGAACACGCCTCCCAGATAAGTAGGGAATACTGTATGTACAGTCATGCGTCACTTAATAACAAGGATACATTCTGTGAAATGCATTGTTTGGCAGTTTCTTCATTGTGCAAACATCCTAGAGTGTAATTAAACAAACCTAGGTGGTGTAGCTACTACACACCTAGGCTATATGGTATAGCCTATTTCTCCTAGGCTACAAACCTGTACAGGATGTTATTGTACTGAATATTGTAGGAAATTATAACAATGATAAATATTTGTGTACATGAACATATCTAAACATAGAAAAGGTACAGTAAAAATATGGTATTATAATGTTATGGGACCACCATCATGTATTTAGTCTGTGCTTGAAGGAAATGTCTTTATGAGGCCCATTACTGTATATGAGAGAGAGAGAGAGAGAGAGACTGTGTGTGTGTGTGTGTTTATGTGAGAAACCTTGGCACCAGCAAGAGTGAGTGAAAACACAGGGATATGTTGGAATCTATTTTGCAGCCTTAGCTATAGTGTCTCAATCTAGTCTTTATAACTATTTCCAACTATCTCTTTTTTTCCTCACACACCAGCAACAGGATTTACTCAATGTCATTTCCAGAAGTAACACTTCAAGAAACACTTTCAGAAACAGTTTCTCAATTCCAGGATACTGATACTTTTAGCAGCCAAAAGAGAATTTATGAAATCATTTTAAAGACTAAGGTTTCTGAAAATAGCAACAGCCCAGTTTTTAAAAAAAAAAAAAATTGTACACAAGGTACACACATTAATGTGGATGAAGAAAATTAATAAATTAGTAAAATGAAGCAGAGAGGCCAGAAAGCATCAGTGTTTTATCATTTACCTTTTAATACACCGGATTTTGTCCAAAAGTCTTGATTCTCTTTCAGATAATTTTGGAACAATCATGCTGTGCTGAGATTCTTTTGCAAGTGGCAAGGTATTTTTGTAGGAAAGCTGGGATAAAGATTGTATTTGACAAAAATTGTACTTTATTTATTTGGCCAATGAAGTTTATTCCCTCTGTAGTTTGCATTTGCCTTTTAAAGTATTTGTTCCTAGGTTCTTAAAAATCCAGAAAGAAAAATAAGCACCTTGTAGAGTTTTTTTAGTTTTATAGTTTACGTGGATTTTGGGGGTAGTACTTTTTCCATCTTAAAAGAATCAAATATATTACAAATGATTTTTACAAATGAAGGAATCTGCTTTTCATTGAATGTATCAATATATTATTGCCTTTATTCCCTCTTTTCCAAGGAGAGATGTGTATAATGTAGAGTTTAACCATCAAGGCCATCATTATGGACCATAAGTATGGAAAACTCCTGAAAAATATGTTACTGTTGAAAATAAAACTCAGGTCTGAGATCTTAACCATTTAAAACCTCGAAATCTCATAAATTAAGCATCATTGAGCCTGGTCCCATCTCTCATAACAGCTCTCCAGAGAAAATCTCAAAGCCAGGACACTCTAAGATGAGCTGTGGATGATTCAGTAGGTGGCACAATTTTCACTGAGTCAGTACTGAACTGATGCCCCAGCATGGTATGAGGGGGCACTGCACTGCTGGAGGTGTCGTCTAATGGATGAGGGTAAAACCAAGGTCCTGACCACCAGCAGTTATTAAAAATCCCATGGCACTTTTCAAAAGAGTAAAGATGATGTTAAACCCTGTGTCCTGGCTAATTTCCAAATTGGGCAATTATATTCTGCCTACTTAAAATTTCTCTGTAATTTTAGTTGGATAATATATTCTTCATCTTCTGCCCTGTGCTTTTGCTGTTTCCAGCTTAGAGGTGGATGCATTTCTGTGGTGAGGGAAGTGATGCTTCTTTGAAAAATGTCTTGCAAGGTCTGGGATCAGGGGATGAAAGGTACAGCATCCATCTATCAGAACAGGTGCCATATTAGTTTGTTTCTCCTGTGATTAGGCTGACTATAAGAAAATTGCCAAATAAGTATCTTTAAAAATAGCCTCGTCAGGTAGTCAGAGGTGCTACGCTTGCAAAGGTTTCCAAGATGGATATTTTAATTCTATTAAGTTGTGACTAAGAAATGAGGCTTCTCTTAAAGTGAATATATTATGTAAATATTAACAATTTAAGCATAAAATTATAGATATTTAATAGGAATAATTAAATTTTCCAACATTGGCCTAGCAAGGCCTATCACATTCACTCTAAAACATTAGTCACCATATCGTTTTTGCTTATAACATATTAGAATTTTTCCAAATCAATAATTGTTAAGAGAAAAAATCACCATTGGGAAATAAATGGAAAGCATTTAATAATAATAAAATAATCCTTGGTTAACATGCTCTGAATTTAGGAAAAGCCTCTAGAAAACTAGGAAAAAACCAATAGTTGGGTGTGTAAGGCCAGCCCCATTCTTCCTGCATATGCTTCCAACTTTCTACAATACTCTGGGAAAAACCCCATAGAGACAGGGGTTAGAAGGAGTTTGGTGTCATAAATGGTGACAACACTGAAAGACAGTACTAAATACTATGGTAAATAAACATGGCAAGTCTGTTTGCAGAAATAATGTAGCTGCTGAATAAAGAAATCACTTGAAAAAGAAATACTATCTTTAGAATTTGGACTTGCCTTTAGCAGAAAATATAATGTTTTTAGCCCAGCTTTGACAACGACAACAGACTTTACTGAGTATCAGTAAGAGTTCACTTTGTAATAGAAAACGTAGTCGCTCTGATCACTTTGTCTTTTTAGTATGCAGCCCAGAGGATTCAGAAAAAGATTACATTTACCATAATTAACATATATGTAAATGGAGATCATGGCTATGAATGATAAATTTTCATAGCAATTTAAACCTTGTACAAATTAATCAACCATACAGACACTTGATTAATGAAAAGCAATGTCACTTTAAAATGCAACATGTTAATATATATTACTGTTATCGCAGATCAAAGAATCTTTAAATGTAAACCAATTAGACTAAAGTTCAATCTACATTTTTTTAAATAAATGTAATTCTCATGTAATTACGATGGCAATTTGAAAAAATGTTATTCTGCTTCATAGTTATTTACACATTTTAGTGAAAAGTCCTACAAATGAATTTTGGCTGTTTCTTCATAGTGATTGGATTCCCAAAATATGGCATTACAGTATCATCAAAGGATAAGATGAATGCACAAAAGCAATTACAAATTAGTTACAAAATATTTATTCATATGTCACATTAAATTTTTTCTAGTTCTCCATTTTTGTTCTCACTGAGAGAGTTATGTTAAACAGATTAAGTACTAAATTACTGATATTTATCCAGTGTAATGTTTGAGATGAAATTTATCATGCCACTTTACTAAGCCTCATTTTTCTTGATCTTTGAGGAATAGAAAGTGAAAACTGTTTTGTAGACTTCACTTCATTAAGAATAATTTTTATTTTCATTATGAAAATGAATGCATAATTTCCAGAAAAAAATATTTTTTAGAAAATACGTAAAATTTAAAGTTAATACATAGGTATGTGTTCAAAATTTCAGGTCTGAAATATAAAGTTTCTCTATAATATACTTGTTTTTGCAAATAGAAGTTAAGCATAAAAACAAATATACTACTTCACACAGTCAATATAAATAGACTTTACAAGGGAAACTCTATAATGGGTTATTGATTTCCATCAATAAATCGGAAGTCTAGGCAGTTGCCAAATTTTACCACTTAAACTCATATGCTGTATAATGCATTGTTGATAAAGGGTTAATAAAAGTGCAACTCAAGAGAGCCTATAGCCTGTACTAGATAGGAAGATGAAATAAATGAGACACTGAAGTCTACACTAAACTCCTAGTGGTGAACTCTAGTCAATGTGGCTAATAATTATTGAGCATTGTCTATGTGCCATACCCCATGGGAACTTGGCACTTTAAAAATACAATATATATATTTATGATTTAATTATTAAATCATTTAATCTTGTTAATGCTTCTGTGAAGTAGAATTATTAGTTTACCCAGATGATAAATAATAAAACTGGAATTTGGATCTTAGACCTTTTGATTTCAAATCTTTTGTTCTTAAATATTATGCCATAGTGCCTCCTCATGACTGTGTAACATTGTTTATAGTCATCATTGTATCTAGGCTCGCAAGCAGTCCCATTAGAGCTATAATGCTGCTGATATTGGTGTAGGACCACACTTTGAGAACCACTGTTGATGCTCTACAAATTCTGTAAAACATTTAAATAGCACTGCAGGATTGCAAACAAGGTCCACCTCAGTTAGTCTACTGGACTTGGCATAAAACTTGCCTAGAATCTCCCTTTCGGAGAGTAGATAGGTAAGGAAAACAGATAAATAAATAGATAGGTAAAATACGTGGCCAGGACCTGCACAAAGTGCTAGAGATCCAACAGTGCACAAAGTTCCTATTCCCAACGAGTGCAGTGAGGCAGGCAGAAAAGTAAACAGCCAGTTATAATACACTGGGATAAGTACTGCCGTAAGAGTTAATTTATAATGCTGTAAGAGTGTGTAAGAGGACCCTCAAGGATGAAGAAAACGCAGCTTTCTAATGTGGTATATCTTGGAATGCTAGGAAAGTATACTGCAGTGGTACAGTCATTCGAACAGTGGCTTTAAGAAAAAAACCTCAGGCAAGCCAAGAATTGCAAGGACTACAGACACCACTCAGTATGAGATTATGCAGTCTTTTAATGAATATTATTAAAAGACTACTGATCATTGTATTAGTTAAGATAACAGAAAACCGGCTGGGTGTGGTGGCTCTCATCTTTAATCCGAGCACTCTGGGAGGCCAAAGGTGGGAAGATTGCTTGAGGTCAGAAGTTTGAGACCAGTATGAGCAAGAATGAGACCCTGCTCTACTAAAAATAGAAAAATTAGCTGGGCGTGGCAGTATATGCTTGTAGTCCCAACTGCTTGGGAGGCTGAGGCAGGAGGATTGCTTGAGCCCAGGAGTTTGAGGTTGCTGTGAGCTAGTCTGATGACACTGCACTCTACTCAAGGTGACAGAGTGAGACTGTGTC
The DNA here is from genome assembly GCF_041146395.1 of Eulemur rufifrons. Taxonomy (NCBI): domain Eukaryota; kingdom Metazoa; phylum Chordata; class Mammalia; order Primates; family Lemuridae; genus Eulemur; species Eulemur rufifrons. Next base: position 61,726,904 of record NC_090983.1, on the reverse strand, counting down.
TCAAAAACAAACAAACAAAAAAAGATAACAGAAAACCCCTAAATAATGGTAGTTTGAACAAGTTGATTTCTCTCTCACATTTATTGATTCAAGATTAAGGACGTCCAATGCTGCTGCAGCAGCTCCATGAAGTCATAAAGGATTCAGGCTCTCTTCCTTCCAGCTTTAGGACTTCACCACCCATAAACAATGTGGTCCTCATGGTCCAAGGTAGTTATTAGAACCTAGCTTTCACATCCACCCTGCCCAGGCAAGAGGATGAAAGAAGAAAGGAAAAAAAGCTCAACTCCCTTTCTCCTTTTGTTTTTAAGGAGCCCCTCCTGGTGTATCACTGAACACTTTCCCTTGTAGCTCACAGGCCAGAGCTAAATCAAACAGCCATATATTCAGCTGCAAATGAGGCTGAGAAATGTAGTCATTTACATGGGTGACCAATGTACTCACATAAACATGGGGTCCTGTTAATATAGAAGAAAGGGAGAGTAGACATTAGAAAGAAGCTTTCATAGTCATGAATTACTTTTCTTAGCTCACAGAGGTGGTACTCAGTAGAGAAAAACAATATTTCACATTTTCTGCCCTAACTTTCCCAAAGCTACTCATTCCTTTTGTGCAGCTTGAAATCTTTGCTATACCATTTGTCTAGAAGGTAGGGCATAGATTCTTATTGCTTTCTGAACCCCACATATAATCAATAAATATATCTTTTCATTATAAATTAAAAGTCTTGGAGATGTGTATGTAAGAAATACAATCTACTGAGCATCTATAAGATTTTAAAAAAGCTAAATGCTTTCTTTTCATGACTTTTGACTCTCAAATCATTGAAATTGTAATAATAACTACAAGAATCAAAGATCTGGTAATTACACGCTTTTCTTATTCATGCATCTGTTCATTCGACAAATATAAACTGAGTGGCTACCATGTGCCAGGCTCTGATCTGAGTGCTGGGGACATAGAAATAAGCAATATGGTTGAGGTATGTCATGAAACTATTAAATAACATTCTAATGAGGGAAGATAGATAATAAACAAGTAAATATATATAAACATAATTGTATATATTTATAGGTGCTGTTATAGATTGAATCGTGTGCCCCAAATTCACATGTGAATCCCTAGCCCCAGTACCTCAGAAATGTGACTATATTTGGAGATTGAGCCTTTAAAGAGATAATTAATTTAAAATGAGGCAATTAGGGTGGGCCCTAATCCAATCTGAATGGTGTCTTTGTAAGAAGAGGAGATTAGGACACCCAGAGTGACACAGCAGGGACATGTATGTGCACTGAGGAATGACCATGAGAAGAGGCAGCAAGAGGAAGACCATCTGCAAGCCAAGAAGACAGGCCTCAGAGGGAATCAACCATCCAGCACCTTGATCTTGGACTTCTCATCTCCAGAACTGTTAGAAAATTAATTTCTGTTGCTTAAGCTACCTAGTATGTTGTATTTTGTTATGGCAGCTGGCTGTGGTTTGAATGTTAGTGTCATCTTCAATACAATAGTATTAAGAGGTGGGGCCTTTAAGAGGTAAGGGTCGAGTCCTCATGGATGGGATTAGTGACCTTATAAAAAGGGCTTGAGGGAGTCCCTTTTGCCCTTCAGCCCTTCCACCCTTCCATTATGTGGGTACACAGCAACAGGGCATCATCTAGGAAGCAGAGAGCAAGCAGGCTTTTACTAGACTCCAAATCTGGTGGCACCTTGATTTTGGACTTTCTAGCCTCTAGAACTGTGAGAAATAAATTTCTACTTTTTATAAATTACCCAGTCTAGGGTATTTTGTTAAAACAGCAGGAGTGAACTGAGACACAGCCCCAGCCAACTAATACAGGTGCTAAGATGAAAAGAAAATAGTAACTGGGAGACTACTTTAAGAAGGCACATTTTGAGCTGAAACCTGGATGATGCAAAGGGGTCAGCCATGTAAGTATCCTGGCATGAGTGTTACTGGAATGGGAAACATCTAAGGTAAGGTCCACTTTGTCAAATAAGAAATAAGCAAAAAGCCAATATGGCACATGATCATTTTCACCATCGAAATATCATTCATTCAACAACCATCTATTCATGGTACTATGGAAAGTATTACAGAGCATAAACATAAAGTAATATAGCAAGACATTAATAATGTCATAACTATTTCATTATGAATTATGTTATGAATATGCTTGTCATTGACTATCCAGTATTAAAACGACTTTACATTTCAGTTGAAAATTTATTTTCCTAGTTCAATATTTATCTTCACTATTACAAATTTAAGGAATGTGTTAGTCATTAGCCAAATATTGATTTTGCTCTTCAACCACTAGTAGGTAAATCTTACACAAACACTTTTTGACTACAGAAAGAGGAATGAGAGCATGGTTCCCATTCAGGCTGTCTTTTTTTTTTTTTAATTTAAGAATGAAAGGAGCATTTATTGAATACTCCTCAAACAAGCTGTGGATACACTTATTATAATAGTCCATTTTACAGATGAGAAAACTGGGGCTCTTGGAGGTAGAGTCTCTTGCTCAAGGCCATGCAGTACATGAGTAGCCAGCAACACAAGTCTGCCTAAAGTCAAGGTCGGGATTTCCTCCCCAGGAAAACTAAGGGATGCTATGTTATGGACAGCAGTCACAGGCTACGACAGGGCTTCTCTATTGTGCATGCAAATCCCTGGGAATCTTGTCAATGTAGATTCTGATTCAGCAGATTTGACATAGATTCTGATTTGGTAAGTCTGGGCTGGGTCCTGAGAATCTCCATTTCTCACGAGCTCCCAGGTAATTCAGACTGTGTTCTTAATTGAGCTTTTTACAGAATAGTCATTCAATAACTAAGAATATAAGATATTAAATGGCTTTATGTTTTCTCAAAAATACAAGTGAAATGATTACTAATGTTCTTGTATTCTTTTTTGCTGGGTATTATAAACTAAAGTTTCATCCCATGATTTTTTTTAAAAGACTATTTGTGATGTAAAATCATCTCTCTCAGTTCCTATTATTTTGTTTTGTTGCTACTGCATCCACTCAAATCCTAGAATTCCTTCCAAAGATATAAAATAATAAGACAATGCTTTACACATCATTGGAATTGGCAAGCCTCTTATCATTGTATGGTGACAGACTTGAGCAAAAGAAAGCAAGCTATAATTTAGTCAGTATTAATGTAAACAAACATTTTGTTTAGAAAGGAATAAAATCAGCCAGAATGAAATGCATTTGTTAACATGAGGAAAAACTTGCAAGAGCCAAATTCAGAATACCTAAATATGCTCAGTTAGCAATAAGATTTCTGAATAAGAAAAAAGTCCTATTTTAGATGACTTAGTCACAGACCTTCAAGGGTTAAAAACAATTTTGTAATTATAACATGTAGGCTAGAAATGTCTGCACATCTTATGTATTTTTAATGTTTTTCATTATTTTATATATTATATATTTTTCTTCATATGTCAAAGGGAAGATTTCTTAATTATACCTCAAATCTTTAAAAAAAATTAAAGTAACAACTCTAAGCAGCACTGGCTCAATTTAAATCCCAATTGGTGGTCTCAGTGTAGTTTTTATATCACACAAAAAGCCATCATAATTTGCATCCCATCAACTATTCCCTTAACTCTAAAGAGCTATCATGCCACTCCTAGAGTAGGTCTCCAGGGTTGAAGCCTGTTCTATCACTCCTACGCTAGATCTATTTGGTAGTAAAATCAGGGTTACTAGCCCGGTGCCCTTTACCTGGGAAAAAAACTCTGTATTAACCCTGTCTTCACTCTTCTCAGAAAACTGATAATAAATTTTGTCCTTTTACTCTCTGCTCTTTTCAATTCCTGGCATTCCAGAAGTTGTTAGACTTGCCTTTCCAGCTCTTTCCTGGCAATGCGAGAGCTGACATACTGTTCTAATCTTCTAAATCTCTTCCAATTTATCTGCCTTGTACATTTTCCTTTCCATGGTGCCTATCTGTTTTGTTAATATTTTTCAAATTATCAACATCTATCTCTCAACATCTTCCTACAGAATTTCATCTCTCTCCTGCATTATTTGTTTTTTTTTTTCCTCTTCTTTCTTCTTTACCTCTTTAACCTGCCACCTGTTTCACCTGTAAATGGGCTGTTGGACTCTTTATAACATCTCTGTTGTTTTTTTCTAGAATTCTGTTCTAGGGTGTTGGTGTTTCCACACCTATACTTTGCATCAGAGTAGCTTTGCTGACCTAACCAAAATTAGTCTGGAAAGTGTAACCTTTACAAATATCAACTGTTATCAGTGAATGAGAGAAGTTTTATGGGATCATAACTGGATTACCTAATAATATTACACAGCTGGTAACCTCAGTATATAAATTATCATTTTCTAATTCTCTGTGTCTACTTATGAGCATTAAATTCACTTTAAAAATGCTTAAAAGTATTGAAATGACGACTGGAATAATAATTTACTTATATTATCTCTGTAGAGATCCTAGTCATCTAGGTGGAATAAATTATAGGTGTAATGAATCTCTATTTGTTAACTAATTGCTTAGGGCATCTAAAAATAAGGCTGTTATCTTATACCAGTAGAAATCAATAGCATCTGTTGCATTGCTCTGCCACTGGAAGATCTGTCGGCTGGTGTTGCTGTATTTTCTCTGACTTACTAACTATGCCGTAGCTGTAATGAATCTTAATGAAAGAGGTCTCCCAACCAAAATACCTATATCTGTTATGGAGGAGAATGCCTTCAACCACATTGACAACAACCTCTCTGAGCCCTCTAGGAGAGCATCAAAAAACTCATTTTTAATGTATTCTTATAAGTGGAATAATATCTCCTGAAATTGTGATGGCCAAAACTTGAAATATAGGTATACATGTGAAATATATGTATAGAAGCATCTAAAACTCTTGTACAGCAACTTTTCTTTTCAATCAAGGAATCCTTGAAGTCTGTGTTAGTACTGTTAGGATAGATATAGCCAAAGATAGACTCTTTGTTATCAATTTGCACCAAACAGTTTAACACTATATATGTAGGCATGGGCTCTAATTATTCTATAAATAGCAATGTCTCATTATTCTTAGACAGGTTTTCCATTGAATACTGCATTTATAAAAATATATCTTTTTATTTGGCATATGTCCCCTTAAGAATCTACCAGAAAGCTAGCTTAATACTAATGCAGAGGCTTAGCTCTGACTATTGAATCAGATTGACAAGTGATTCTCTTAATTTGTCTGCCACTTAAAATTTTTCATTATATTCATATAAACTATAGATTCCTTAATTGTATTATACTAATATTTAATATTTTGAGACCAGTTCAGTTTTGTTTGTTTTTAAAAAATACTATGACTTACTAAGATTCTCAGAGTAAGAGAGGTGATCTACCACTAAATCATACTTCTTGATTTTTTAGAACTTGATTGTTACCATTTCTGACAACTTTCACCAAAATTGGCATGTCTGTGTGCCTATGCATTGGGACGATTCTCAGTTGACATGAAAAATCGGAAAAGTAAATCTAGTAACTTTTTCTTTGAAAAATTAAGATCAATGGCAGTATAGTTGAGGAGGTTGTGTAGATTTTCAATGAGTAGTTTTGAAAGTATTTTGAAAGGTAAGAAGCTACTTTGGAGGTTTGAGGTCATTGTATCATCTTTGGTGGGATCACTAGAAATGTTGCAAAAATATTTTGAATTTGTCAATGGAATTCAAGTAGATATCCTTAATAGCATAAAGCAAGATTGCCAATCTTTATTTGTAATTTCATTTAAACAAATGTATACCACACACCTATTGCATATATTGCCTAGCATTATGCAATTCACAATCTGGGGAAATCAATAGATAGAAAAGACATAATCTTGGGTTTCAAGGTAATATCAAGACAGTAACTAGAACAGGCATATTGACAGTTATAATTCAAGGCAGAAGAGAGGCATAAACAATGTGCATTGAAATAAAAGAGGACGTGGATGAGCAGTTAAGTCTGACTAGGGCAAATAAGTAATACTTTATAAAGGAAATGCTACTTAAGTTTGCATTTGAAGGATGAATGAAAAATTAAATTGGAAAGAAGTAAAGCAGAGAATTCCAAGATAGAGGCATGGTATAAGATAAGAATGTGCAGAGTGAGTTCAAGATATGAGATATGAGGATGCAAAAAGTAAAGGTCTGGATGATCAAGATTAGAGACACATAATGTTGACTGACCAAGGTTTTAGGAAAGTACTCCAACAACACTTTTTGAAATGAAGTAGACAATCAATGGGTAAGATTAATGTCTGTCTTAGGTTACAATTAATATAACAAGGTACCATAGCCTAGGTGGCTTATAAATATTGGAAAGTTATTTCTCATAGTTTTGAAGTCTGGAAGTCCAAGGTCAGGGTGCCAGCATGATGGGGTTCTTGTAGGGGTTCACTTCCAGGTTGGAGACAGCTGATTTCTCATTGTAATCTCACATAGCAAAGAAAGAGAAAGCTATTTAACTCTCTGGCCTCTTTTTAGGGACATTAATCCCATTTATAAAGGCTCCACCCTCATGACCTAATTACCTCCCACAGGCCCCCACCTCCAAATACCATCATATTTAGATTAAGGTTTCAACATATGAATTTTGGGGGGACACAAACATTCAGTCCATTGCAATGGAGAAGTATTAATAAACCATGCAAGGGGCCCTGACCCAAGGAAATATCATAGAAAATGAAAAGGAAGAAACAGTTTTGAGCCATATTATTGATATTGAATTTACTTGACTTGGTGGAACTTAAAGATTTATAAGATTTCTAGCCGTGATGACTGAGTGATTGTTGTACCATTACCAAGATAAGAAATACATGGAAGAGAAGCAACAGGCTTTTTGATGGAAGGGAGGTGATGAATTTACATATGGATACATTGAGTACCAGTGTTTTCAAATAGCTATGTAAAAATACTAAACTGATATTGCACTATGTAAAAGCACTAAACTGATACATTTATACATGTATTTCTTTATTCATGTTTTCAAAATACATAGCAAAACCCAATAATGTACTTCACATTAAAGTGAAATCAGATATAATACAAGACTGTTGAGGACTAGACCCTGGACTCCTTACTAGCAAGCTAGACTTATCTTAGTCATTTTCTTATCCTTGCAGTAAGTCCTTATTTATGAGGTTGGACTTTTTGTACCTCATTTGTAGTGTTTTGATGTATTTGATGTATTTATTATCTCTTAAGTGTTGGAAACTTATAGGCACTAAGAATAGAGACATGAACAAGACAGACACAATCCTTGTTTTTATGGAAGTTAATATTCTAGTGGGGGAGATAGAGAATAAACAAAATTATAAGTAATATAATTTCAGATAGTGAAGAAAAAAGCAAGATAAGTGGGTAGAAAATGGTAAGAGTGTGTGCTACTTAAGACACGGTGGTCAGAGAAGGCCCTTTGATGATATGACATGATAGAATTGAAGGATATAAGAGAATTAGCTGAAGATCTGGAAGATAAGCATTCTAAGTAGCAGCAATAGAAAATGCAAAGACCTAATATTACCATATTAGGTAATAAGCTTAGAGTATTTTCTAAGAACAATAAGAAGTTCAGAGAGGGGGTTGGGGTAGCAGGGTGTTAGAAAATGAGTCTAGACAGGTATATAGGGACCAGACCATATAGGGCATTCTAGGCTATGATATGAAGTTTGGATTTTACTACTAAGTTTAATGGGATGCTTTTGTGCAAGACAGAAATAATGATCTGATTTACATTTTTAACATTCTGGTTCCTAGGTGGATGATAGAGTGTGGGAAGTCAAGAGCAGAATCATGGAGTCAAGTTGAGAGGTTACTCTAATAGTCCAGTCAATGATAATGGTTGCCTGGACTAGGGTGGTGGTGGTTGAGGTAAAGGAAGGGTTCTGATTTAAGACATATTTTAGACTCAGAAGTGACAGGACTTGAGGATAGATTGGGTGTGAGGAAATGAAATAAATTAAGAATGATTCCTAGATTTTTGGACTGAGTAACTGGGGGCATTGTGGTGCCACTTATTAAGATGGAGAAGACAGAAGAGGGTGAGGTATAGGTGAGGGAAGGAGGACAAAACCAAGACTTCCATTTTGAATGTGTTAAACTTGAGATGTTTAGTACATACCAAAGGGGAATGTTGAACAGGCATTGAGTATTAAAGTCTGACCCTTCTGAGAGATATCAGGGCTAGAAATATTGGGGGTAACCAGTATGTGTTGGATAGCTTCTGTTTCTTCTACAGTTCCCATTGATCTAATCACAGGAGACAACTATGGATTCTCTTATCCCCTGATTTCTGATTAGTTTCTGCCGAAGAGAAAGCCCTGTAGTAAAGAGGAAGGAAGAAGTTGAGGTATTTATTATCTTGGCTCCCTCCCTGTGGTATTACCATGGGCTGTCTGGCTCCCTCAACCAAATGTCATAGCTCCTGTCAAGTGGCTCTTTCTAGTACATACCCCCCCTCCCTCCTTACCCTTTCAGAACTAGGTATGGTAACAAACACCCTGATGGTTCTTATACTGGAGTATTTCATTATCTCTTATGGTTTCCCTACCCCCTGCTCATATCTTTGTAAAAATCTCTTTATTAACCCCTCCTCTGATTATCCTAATTATAGTATGCCATCTGTTTCTTTCTGGGACAGAAAATAAAACAGTATTCTCTTGGCTCACTCGCTATGGTCTATTGAGAATGATATAGTAATTATTACTGGAAGTGGCCCCAGAACTGACTCGCAAATGGGATTGTGTTTCACATATTTTAGGAGTACATGGATAACTCTCTTGCTGGGGAAGTGAAGGGGATGGGACACGAGTAATGTGTGACATACAGTGGCATTATGATTCCTCAAATTATCACCAGTGGAGGGGGCAAGCAAGGTGATATGCAGTCAAGTAGCTGTGGCACTTATCACTATGGCAACAATGGTGACTGTAAAGATGGTGGCATCTGCATCTACTGGCTTCTTTTGATGGCCCTAAAGAGCATACAAAGGGAAAGGGAGAAATTAAATATCCAACTGAGAGTATAAATGGAAAAATCAAGTCTCTGGTAGCTTTGAAGGAGTCCCTCATCTCCTGAAGTTGGGATGATGTGGCTGGGATCAAGCTCACAGCTTGAACATGAAAGCTGAAAATTTGATGGCTGATTAAAACCATGAGGCCTTTTAAACCAAGGTAAAGGAACTGGTAGGAAAGAGAAGGATCTCCTGTGTTGGAATACGGACATTTGGGCAGACAAAAGTGAGGCTGAGAACTTTGAATTCTTACATCCTTTGTCCTTCCCTTTCCAGCAGAGACAGCCTCTCCTCTAGTATCTGAGGGAACCAGTCTTTTAAATTACTGGGTCTAGAGTAGTTGCCTCGTATACTGATGCTTATTCTTTCCTAGGATCAACCTCTACCACCCCTAATTGCCTCTAGGCCAATACTTAGCATTACACTCTGATATAGCCAGAAGGAGAAGTACAAGGCTGGGTCTGGGAGGAAGAGATATCCTTTACAACGAAAGACTTGTAGAACTTCATTGATTTGTATTGGCAGGTATCTGGAAAGGATACATGAAGTAAGTAGAATGAGTGTTAGACCAAGGAAGAAAAAAATATAAGGCTGCATTAGGCTTAATTTGATGATAATAGTTGATTCATTCAGGATTTGGCCTTTAATGTATTGTCTTGAGCACCTATAAATGGTATTAATTAGTCTAGTAAGTTGTTTATTTAAGGCCTATGCTCAATCAATAGTAGCCTATGTTCAATGAAGTTGAATAACATAACTTTCTGGCACAATATATAAGAAAAATCAAGTCTCAGGAAAACAGGAATACTGGAATGAATTTTCACCTGTTCAGCCAATCTTTATATTACTCAAAAGGGCCCTAAGGAGTTGCCCTTTACTAAGACCTTAAGGAATGCATTGGTGAAGAGGGTAACTGTTATCCTTGAAAACTGAAATAATGTTCTAGGGTGGCTATACTCTCTATGGCAGAGGTGATGATGAGGTGTGGTACAATGGAATTGGATTGCTTAATGACAATGGGAATAATAGGATGCCAGAGACTTAGAGGTCAAGTAGGGGTGCTTACTCATTGTAGATCAAGTGGGCACAATTACCATAATAAGCCACAGAGATAGAGTAGTAATCAGAATATTTGACCTTCAAGGATCTTTGGCATCAGCTAATTGATCATGAGGTCTTTAGAAACAAAATAAAAGGGCAGCCAAATAAGGAGCTGATTGGCATATATAGGGAGAAAAATCTTAGGAGGGCTGGTGGGAATAAAATTAACTTGGGTTACAGTAGCAGGGATTCATTTCTTAACTTGTTCCCAGACCTAAGTCAGTTTACAGAACTAGAGACCTTAATTTGAGAAGGAGGCCAGGCCCTATAAGCAATGACCTGGCAATAAGGTTGCAGATACATATAGCATGAGCCTTCCTCCACACCTGCCTGAGAGTTACTCTTGCTACTTTCTGAGTGGAACAAACAAACTCAGAGTACTCTTTCTTATTCTTTCACTCAACAAGAGCAATAAACACAGAAGACTTCTGTAACCAAATGTAGGGGGATAGTTTCTCTCCCTACCACCAAACAGTCAGTGCAGTGGACACTCCAATTTAATTATGACACTATCCACTTGGAGATAGCATCAGATCTCACAGGTTGAGGGCTCAGTCCCCTTCTCTCCCCAAGAAACTAGTGGCAAGAATCAGGCCTCCTGAACATCTGACCAGCTGGCTTCAAGTTGGGGTTCCCACACCCCCTCTTTGGGTTCAATTAATTTGCTAGAACACCTAACAGAAATCAGAGGAACTTATTTTTTTTGGTTTATTATAAAAAATATTACAAAGGATATGGATGAAGAGATGCATAGAGTGAGGTATGGGGGAAGGGGTGCAGAGCTTCCATGCCCTCCCTAGGCCCACCACCCTCCAGGAACCTCCAGATGTCGAGCTATTCAGAAGCTCTCTGAACCCTGTCCTTTGAGACCTTTTATGGATATTTCATTATGTAGGCATGATAGACTAAACTATTGGCCATTGGTGATCAATTTAAGCTTCAGCCATTCCCCTCCCCAGAGGTTGGCGGGTAGAGCTGAAAGTCCCAACCCTCTAATTTTGCCTTGGTCTTTCCAGTGACCAGCCCCATTCTGAAGCTGCCTAGGAGCTGCCAGCCATCAGGCAATCATTAGCATACAGCAAGACATCACTTTGGAGATTCTAGAAGTTGTATGCCAGGAGGTGGGAATGAAGACCAAATATTTCATAATTATCACACTACTTAACAATGATTATGCACTAGAGCAGTGGTTCTTAAAATTTTAGTGTGCTTTAGAATTACCTGGAGGGCTTTTCAAACAGATTTCTGTGTTCCATTGATTCAATAATTTGGGGGTAGGGACACCAGAATTTATATTTCTAATAAGTTCTCAGGTGATGCTGATGCTGCTGGTTTAGGGACCACACCTTGAGAATCACTGCACTGGAGAACTCCATACTTTATGGAATTATTAGACATTGCCTCTTAAATGATACTAAAATACCACGTAGGTCCAATGGTTAGAGTTGGGACTTAATGGAGATGTGATAATAGAGTGTTAGCCCAAGTCCATTTCAGAATGTATCTGGAGGGACTTCAGATGCATTTATTTTTACAGGCCAGGAATATATAGTAAGACTAAGAAATCTTAGTGACAGAGAATTCCCTAATGCGGAGTGAGTTCTACTGCAGAATAAGGGCGAAATTCAAGCCCCTTGAATTTCCCTCCTTATTAAGATAATGAACTAAAAGCAATACCTCAGCCCAGGAGGATGTGCTACCCCAAACACTTTAACAATTGTAGAGGTGGAGAATATCCCCGTTTTACTCACTTGCTTGGTGGCTTATGCAAAAGTCAGATGGGTCTTTGATAATGAGGATATATTATCAGAAGCTTAATCAAGCGATGAAGCTGATCACATCTGACATTCCCAATGTAGTGTCTTAACTGGAGGAAATCAATATGGCCCCTGACAGTGGTGACTTAACAAATGCATATTATTCTGTTGTTTCCTTCACATGGCAGGGTTATCAATATGCCTCTATTCTCTTGGCATAACCTAACCTATGTCAGCTCATCTCCTTTTGGTCATAATATAGTCTAGAGAGAACTTGATTGCCTTGATATTTCACAAAACATGATCATTGGGCTTATTAAATCAGAAGAAGAAAGCATCTTAAACATAACAGATATGTATGCCAAAGGGTTAGAAATAAACCGCATGAAAATGCAGGAACCTGTCACTTTCATGAAGTTCCTAGGGGTCTAACAGTCTGGGTCTTGTCAGAAGATCCTCCTTAAAGTGAGAATTGAATTGCTGCACTTCCCAAAACAATGAAGGAAACTCAATGTTTGGTGTGTATATTTGGATCTTGGAGGAAACATATGCCACATTTAGGCATGTTACTCTCACAAATTTCATGGGTAACCTTAACGTTGTAAGATTTGAATGTGTCCTAGAGTAAGAAAAAGCTCTATAACTTGGCCTTATGACCTGGCAAACCCAATGGTATTAGAAGCATCCATGGCAGAGTCACACATCCACTTCATTCTCTAATTTATTCTGTGCCCCAGAGGCTAAACTATAATACATGAACTGATTAACAAGTTCTTTTAGCCCTCTATGTGAAGCCTCTGGAAATTTCCAATAGAAGAATTAGTGGACCCATAGAATTTTGGAGTAAAATGCCCTCTTCCACTAACAGACTAATCTCTGAAGAAAAAACAACCATTAACTTGTTACTGGACCCAGTAGAGAACAAACACCTGACCACAGATACTCAAGGTACTATGCAACCCAATTGCTCATCTTTAATTGATGTTATCTAATTCATGAAACCATAAAACTGGAAGTGTGTAGAACCACTCTATTATAAAATGGAAATGGTACAATTGATACCCGGCAAGTCTAGAAGACACAAGTAAACTGCAGAAGCAGGTGGCTTGGATTTCCATTCTACTGGCCTGAACTGCTTTGCCACCTTTCCCTCAACTCACACCTGTGATTCCAGGGGAATTTTCTTATGACATGCTCCAACACCAGTCTCAGGTCCAGCTACAGAAGAACAAATGTAGCAACTATGTTTTATGTTATTTAACTCCATTTCTTACTCGCCTGCTACTTTATATGAATAAACTGGTGATGGCTAATGTTTTAGATTTCATGTGGGAGTATGACCAAACTGAAATCAAGCAGTTGATGATTATGGCACCTAATGGGACTTTGTGTGCTGTTTTAGTTTCCGATTCTTGCCGTAAAAAATTACCACAAACTGGGTGGTTTAATATCCAGTTTTCACCACACATTTAAAACAAATGAAATGTATTTGCTCACAGTTCTGAAGGCCAGAAGTCCAAAATAAGTACCACTGGGCCAAAATCAAGGTGTTGACAGGACTGTACTCCTTCTGGAGTCTCCAGAGGCAAATCTGTTTCTTGCTTCCTCCAGCTTCTAGCTGGAGCCAGCATCCATTGGCTTGTTAACTCCAATCTCTGCCTCTGTCTTCACATCACTTTCCCCTTTGTATGAGCCAAATTTACTTCTGCCTCTCTCTTATATGGATACCTGTGATGGCATCTGGGGCCTCCAGGCTGGGGTGGGAAACATGTGGCCTTGGGGCCACATGTGGCCTTCTGGAAAATTTGAGTGTAGCCCTAAACTTCCCAAGAAGATATTTGTTCTGGGAAATTTGGATTTAGTCAAGGGGCTGCACTCAGGGATCCGGAGGGCCACATGTGGCCTTAAGGCCACAGGTTCTTCACCCTTTTGGACAACTTCCATCTGCTCCCCCACATCCACTCTCTACCATTCTCCATCTTGTTCTTTGCTTCAGGAGGCTAACCCATATGGATTGCATAAAGAAGCTCTTTGCTCTTTGGCTTACACTGGGGTTCAGCCCAAATGAGGAGCCCTAGTGAGAGACAGAAGGGAGACAGGAGAGGAAGGTCAAAGTATTTATTTTCCTCTTTCCATCCTAATTTCACATCCCCTAAGCAAAGACTTTCTGTATCCCTCTACCAAAAGGATACAGAAAGTAGCTCGTGCTAGACAGCCTTCTCCACATAGTTCTGTTTTCTTGAGTTTCTTTTAAGTACTTGTTCTTCTCATTCCTTTAGGCCATAGGAAGATGATAGAATAGGAGTATGCTGGTAAATAGTTAACGACTGAATCTCTGAGTATGTATACCTAGACAGACAGACAGATAGGTCTATATACATTTATAGACAGAGAGATATGTATATATATTTGCTATAAATTTTTCTGATATAAAGAATGTATGGAAAACAATTTTCAAATAAAAATAAAATATGCAATATAATAAATTCCTTAGAGCTGATTGATTTTCACAGAGTGCTTTCACTGCTTTTTGCTGAACTCTTATAATTAACAAACATATATAAATCCAACATGAATTTTGGTTAATATTTTCATTTATGTTACTGCTTAAGATGAAAGTAAAACAAAGACAATGGATTTTGGAACTTTTTGGTAAATGATATGACTTCTTTATTAAACCAGATGATAATTTTAGGCTGCTAAAAGAATATGTTACCAAATTTTTAAGTTATTATTCACAATGTAATGGCTACAGACATGAAACACTTTTAATTATAACATTTTCTCCATTACTTTCTTAAGTCTATGCAATCAACAAAAGAATAAATCAAACCCTAAGTTATGCAGCTGCTGATATTGTGGTGTAAATACTCCCCCCAGGGCAAATTTTAACTACCAAGGTGATAACATTGAATGTGGAGTTTGGAAGAGATGCAGAGTAGCCTATTATATACTATTTCCATCATCCAGCTATAATAGATATAAGCCTCTAGAACATATATAACAGTAAAATATAATAAGTAATTGGGAAATTATGGGTTTTGAATAGTCATTATTTTTTAGAAATATAATTTAATTGTAATTTATTTTAAAATGTAATTTAATTATAAGTTAATATAACTTAGTTT
This sequence comes from Eulemur rufifrons, assembly GCF_041146395.1. NCBI lineage: Eukaryota > Metazoa > Chordata > Mammalia > Primates > Lemuridae > Eulemur > Eulemur rufifrons. Next base: position 61,711,897 of record NC_090983.1, on the reverse strand, counting down.
TTAATAACAGCTGTGTTTGGCAACTGATTTGTAAACTTTCAAAAATTTAAGTCAGTTCTCACCAGCCAGTACAAGCCTGTTCCAGCTTTCTGTTCCAGCTCTATTAAACAGAGCTCTGCTGTTACCCCAGGGTAGTGATATTCTATATCCTGTCCACACCTTGAAAATAGATACTGCCTTAATTAAACGCTCCTTAATTTTCCCACATAGAGCGTACCATCGTTTTTTCTGCTAGGATCTTGGTTGATAAAAGCATGTGGATGTTACTTAACAGAAATAAATAACTCCAAGGAGTAAACAGAAAAGAGGAGGAATGAGGCCAAGAACCCTCCAAATTTAGAGATGAAGAAGAGAAGGAAGAAACAATAAAACAGACTGAGAAATAATAGCATATGAAATAGGAAGAAAAACAGGAGGATGTGGTGTCCTTGATATACAAACAGGAGAAAGTGTCTTAAGAATAAAGCAATGGTCAACTCTGACAAATGTTTAGAGGTCAAGTAACATGAGAATAGAGAAGTGACCATTGGTTTTGGCAAGATAGAGATTGACAAGTCAGCTCTCATTGGAGTGATGGGGATGAAAGTCTTTTCATGAGTTAAAAAGACAATGAGAAGTGTTTAAGCAGAGACAGCAAGTATAAAAAAACTTTATGATGAGTTTTGCTATTGGGGGTGTAGAGAAAAGGGGCTTTAGCTGCAGGGGATATGGAATTGGTTATCTACTTTAACAGGAAGGAAGACAGAAATATATGGGGGAAAATAGAAATAGGTTGGCATACATAAGTATTAGAATATAATGTGGTTCTTTTCTTACTGCTTTGATTTTTTTTCAGGTAAATATTAATGTCATTGGTTGAAAGTGAAAAAAAGGGGGGATGTTTAATTTTTAAAGAGTGGGGAGATGTGAAATAGTTTTTATTATTTTTGATTTTGTTTTATTTTAGTGAGGGAGAACAAATTGAACAGGAAAATTTAGTAGAATTCTAAGGAAAATATAGGGAAAATAAAATATCTGCATACTGAGGGCCTTGCTGAGTACTTAGCACATATTAAGAAATTCATTTATTTATTCATAAATATTTACCGTAGACCTACTATATGTTGAACACTATTCACAGAAAAAGCAATTAAAGCAAAAAAATATTCTTGACTGCTTTTTGATATGCAGGGTATTATCTGCCTCTTTTTCTGTAAAGAGGCACATAATATAAACATATATTTAAGCTTTGTGAGCCAGGTGGTCTTTGTTGAGCTAACTACTCAACTCTTCCTGCAGCACAAAATAAGCCATAGACAATGCATAAGAGCATGGTCTAAGCTGTGTTCCAATAAAACCTTGCAAAAATAAGTGAAAGGTTGGATTTGGCCCATGGGCCATAGTTTGCCAAATTTAATGTAAGAGGGTGATTAGTACAATGAAGACAAACGAAGCACAGAAAGGGGTAAGGAGTACTTGAGGGGAGGGATTCAATTTTAAAGGAGGTGAACAGGTGGAGTCATGCTGAGAAGGTAATCATCTAAGCAAAGACTGGGAGGAGGTGAAGGACCAAGCCATGTAGGTGAATGTTTCAAAAGGAGACTGCCTGTGTAAAGTTCTTCAGTAGGCCCATACCTTTTGTTTTTGTAGAGCAGCAAGGCAGTTGAGCAGGAGTGAAAGGGGAGGGACAGTTGATGAAATCTGGGATGGAAGACAGAGAAGGATAATGTAAGGCTCTGTAGATTACTGTAAGGATGCAAAGTGAAATGGAGACTCAGAGGGTTTTGAGCAGCACACTGACATGATTTGACTTGGTTTAACAGGAGTACTTTGGCTGTTGTGTTGAGGTACAGGGGATGCAATGCTGGGGTCTTAAAAAATAATTTTTGAACAAATAAGTGAATGAACAAACATGAGTATGAATGTGTATCACTCAGTTGAATATTTGAGATTGGCAATAACATTTGAGGAGTCTTAGAAGCTGGAAACATAGAATGAGAGGGAAATTGTGGCTAGAACCTGAGAGAATAACCATATGAAGGATTGACAGAGAAAAAGGAGTTAGTGAAGAAGGTGGAAAAGATGTAGTTAGAGAGATCTACGTTTGGTATTTACTACATAAGAAAATTTAAATAAATTTGTTAGTAAAAAAAAGCGAAAAGATAGGAGGGCAACTTGAGTGGAAAACAGTAGACATCAGAGGAGCTAACATTTTTCTACATCTTGCTTCATATGGGTAAAAACTGATCAAATAATTCATTAGAAGCATGGACATCTACTTAAACAATTCACTTATTCATTAATGTTTATTGGCCATTGACTATTTGCTAGACACTAAAAGGAACTGATCTCTTTATTACAGTCTAACATATTCTTCTGGAAATCAGTAATGACACTGACACACAATATTATTTATCAAGCTACAAGGGATTCTGGAAGATTTTAAGGAAATTAAGAAGTTAATTTCTTTCTTTCTCTCTCTCTTTCTTTCTTTCTTTCCTTCTTTCTCTCTCTCTCTCTCTCTCCTTCCTTCCTTCATTGTTTCCTTCCTTTCTTGCTTCTTTCTTTTTTAAGAGATCAGGTCTTGTTATATTGCCCAGGCTGGCCTTGAACTCCTGGCCCCAAGCGATCCTCCCTACAAAGGTGCATCACAGCTGCTGGCTTACTTCTTGCATTTCTAATGTATTGTATCTCTTTAAGCACCACAATCTTTCCAAATATTAACAAAGGAGTTTGTAGGTAAAAGATGTTGTATGATGAAGTCAAAAATTCAACAGCAGAGGCGAAACAAAAGTTATATAACAGCAGTAGAAGAAATGGAATTCAATTTATTTACCTATTATTCATATTTTCTAGGAAGTGTTTTATTTATAAATATACATATATGAACTTATAATTTTTGATAATATATTAAACACATTTTAGTACTCCTTGATTTTAAACCTTTAAATATAGCTTTCTCTGCTTATTAGCTGTCTGGAAATATTCTGGCCCATGTGACCTTTTACGATAATTTACTTATATTCTTAAAAAGTCAATAGTTCCAGGTTTTAAATTTTTCTTTCGTAATATACATTTAAATCTCTGAAGTCTAATATTGAATAAACTTTGGGATGACTTTTAGCTCTGGATGCTGAGCTTGGTAACCTTGAACCTCCCATAAATTGGGGAAAACCTTTAAAGAAGACAAAACAAAGCTCTTGACTTTCTAAATATAACATTTGTTTGACTCCTTGACTTAATTGTGAACTCTGTTGTTTTTCCTTGACTGGTTTGCCACTATCATTTGAAGTTAACCTTTTCTCTACTTGGTTGAAAATCGTGCTTCAATGGATTATGAGACAAAGTTGTATTCCTTCTAATTAAATCTAAGGAAGTCTCTAAGATGTGTCTTGAAAAACCAAAAACATATGTGCATGTTAATTGTCCTAAATTATAATCAAGGATAATGAAAGTTCCCTTTAACTATTTGTCCTTCTTTTTAGTCTGTTTAACAATAAATTCAGTATATTGTTATATTTAAATTCTAACTTCACTTCTTTAGTTTTATCTCATCAATCTTCATTTTTATTTTTCAGTCTTTCAAACCTATTTTTCATTCTGTGAATGTGGCATTTAAAAATTAAAAAGTTACACAAGCTTTTTGTAACATAATCAATTAATATAGAATTGTGTAAAATAAGGAATGAACGCTCTTCTGCACTTCCCCTAGTCCCAAACTATCTCCTAGAGGTAATTATTATAAAATTTGGTAATGGAATGATTTTCATGTTTCTATATAGCTTTCTCCACATATATCTACCCATTTGCATATAATCTACAACTTGTATTTTCAAAGTAGTATATTATATGTGGCACAAACAGTATTATTAAGTGCATGATAAATTGTTAATGAATAGATAAATATCATATCATATGTCTCATGAGATACTTGAATATTTTTAAATTATGACTATTATATTAGAAAACTTTTCTTCTTTTTTGTATTATAATGATATAGTAAGATGCCCTTTTAAACTTATAGAAAAATATTTAATATTCACATAAAAATGAATTCAGGCAGTGACAATTGATAATTTGTATTATTTTTCATTTTTAAAAAGATTGCTAATAGGTATTTTGTGCTTAATATTTATAAACCATTCAAGTAGACTCAAAATGTAAATGAAATAAATAACAGCAGTAAAAAGAAGGGTACAGATAACAATTTCATTAAATCATGTTAGCATTTTTAACACTTTATTTATTGCTTCTTTCTAAATAGAACCTTCTGACATTATGTAATTTTGAGTACAGATCCAGTGCATGCTAGTGCAGTACTTTCTATAAAGAAACATGGAAATAATATGGACTCTGATATTGTGGTTTTGCCAGTTATGAATGAATTACATCCATTTGGCTTATACCATATATGTAGTATTTCTTTCAGATTTATTCTATATATATCAAAACATTAATTTTGAAACAGTAAGCTTCTGTAAGTGCCTGTGAATTCATAATGTACTGGGTGCCTTGCAACCAAATATATATTCAGTTCCCAGCATTATTGGTGTTTCCAATTTCAATAACTATAATATTATCACCTTTGGACTTTTATGGCATCTTTCATCCGTGGATCTTAAAGGGCTTTACAAACATTAATTCGCACAACATTCTTGTGAGGTACAGAAATATCATTAACCCCATATTACAGATGAGGAAACAAACGCAGAAAGGTTAATAATACGTACACCACTTTCTACTTGCACAGTGCCTTTGATTCAGGGATCTCTAAGTACACTGGGACCTTTACGATGCTGGTATAGGAGAAGAGAACTAATACAGACTTGTGTATTAACTCATGGCAGACTTTTACCATGTAGCATGTAGCTTCTAGAAACTGCCTCATTTTATAGATTAATAATATAACATTGATTCTATTGAAATAGTTTTCCATTGTAATTGGGAATCATGAATACAAAACTTACTCTTAATTTTTCCTCTAGTTTCAAGGTATCAGTGGATGATTCTTCTACATAGGCAACAGACTAAAGAAAATTGTATATTGGGTTAAAAAAAACAAAACACAAAATCTCACACACAATGACATAGATACCGGGTTTATTTCTGTGTGCTTTTCAGGCATCAGTGGTAAGTCATTTATATTAAAAACAGTAAATAAATAATTTTTACTATATATTTTTACAGTTTTCAAATTCTTTGTTAATCTTTTCATGTATATGCCAGTTTTAACCTCTTTCCTTTCTACTATGTAGAGTTCAGTCCTCAATACTCACATAGTTACACTGAGATTCCCTATGGTTATAAAGACAAGGGGCTTAGACCTGAGCCAGAGTTTTCTGTATCACTGATCTCTCCTTCTAAAAACATTAGAGCTCAGGTTTACAGTGCATCTTCATATATGTTTCCTTTCCCATTTTTTTCACTGTTAGAATTTACTAAGGAATCCTTTAGTATTATTTCTCTGCTGTCTGCTGGCCACCACCTTCTTAGAAAGATTGTTCCTCGCTTTTGTGTCCTAAAAGGCTCAAGGTACTGTCTGTGCACTGGGAATATAATGGTACACAAGACAGATTGACTTAAAGCAGCTTATAGTCTGGTGGTAGAGAAAGACATTGGACAAGAAATTATAATTGCATGAATTACATGACCATGCAAAATCTCTGTGAAACAAATCTATAAGTGGTTAACCCACAGGCTGGCAGTATAATTGTCACTCAAGAGGGAAGATCTGGACTTGCAAATCTATGGTAGTAGCTATTCAAGGGAGAAGAAAATAGCTTGATTACCTGATTATTGTCCACAGATACTGAAACGTGGGGATTCTTGGAGTAGAGACCAGCTGAGTTGGGAACCTGTACTTATTCACACAGGATAGGATGTAGGTTTTGCAACTGTGGCTAAAATAACTTGACATATCTCAGAAGTGCCTAAAATAGGCCTATGAGGAAGCTGGCTGGGATGCTTGCATCAAAATGTAGATAACCAATATATCAGAAAGAAAGCTGATATAAGAGAAAGATGTAAAAAAATTTGTTGCTTTTCTTTTTCTTTCAATATGCATGCATGCTTACAGAGACCTCTCCCTGCCAGAACAGTTATTTCTGCTGCTGCACACTGTCTTCCTCCATGGGTGCTTTCTGGGAATCTCCTCTGTAACTCTTCATTTTGTCTCTTTCTTCACCAACCTGATCTAGCAATGAGGAATCTAGCAATGATGGTGACTGAATGCCCTTGGACCTTTTTTTATTTTTTTTAAATTGGTTTACCTTCATCCCTGAGCAGGGAAGGATTGGTACTAAAGGAGGGAAGAAGCTTCTAAACATGTGGTCGTGGGCACCAAAGCAATTTTGCCCCAGGCTAGCACTTTTTAACCTCAATTATGCGCTGGGGTATTGGGGTAACGTGAAGGTACACATATGTCTGAAAGGAACACCACTCACAATATGTTTTGTTGAGATGTGGTAAGAACATCTCAATTGATACATCCAAGACTTTTACAGATGGGTACAGAGATTTTAGTTGTTATGCTTAATCTCAACAAATTAAGTAGAAATCTGTTATTTGTTTTTAAAGACAGCTCCTCAGTATTGGCCCGATATCAGTAGGCTGAGCTGTTTCTAATGTGATAGAAGTTAAGCCTTGCTCTCCCTATGGGACTTTATAAACATGTTAAGTAAGCGAAAGAAAGAAAGATTGATAAATAGGACTAAAGTCATACAGCTAGAGAGGGATGGAAGTAGAAGCAGATTCAGTTTGCATTACTATTCTCTGTACAAATGAAACTCAATCCTAAAACATATTTAAATATGCGGACTTTAAAATTAGACAGACTTGAATTCAAACCCCGCTGTGGCAACTCACACATATCTGTCCTAGTGGAAGTTACTTAAACCATGAGCTTCAGTTTCTTCACCTTTAAAATAAGGTTAAAATTATTCACTTTATATAATTATTCAGAGGTTTAAACTGTTAAGTGTGCATGATAAATAACCCCCAAGGAAGTTATCACTTACTATTTCTTATTTATATGAAAACTCTATCACAGGTATACAGAAATACAATTCTTATTCCTTTGGTTACACAAGGACTCTCAAAATGAATGGAATAAATTCCAATTTATAATCCCTAACACAACTCACTAGCATAAAATGAATGACTGGGTACTAAATAATTCTTTCTCACCTATTTTATTATCACTATATCAGTACATGAGGTGTTTGTAACTGATTTATATTTATTGACCCAACCTAATGAACCCTGATATTCCATATTTGAATCATCTTATAATATTTTTTAGTTTTTATCAAATGCAAATTACTTACCTAAGGTCACCCAGCTAGTTGGTGGTAAAATACAGAACAGAGTATAGGTCTTATGACTTCTAATCTATGGACTTACCTACCAGATCACACAGCTTTTGAACACACTTTACAGGTTTATCATTCCCTAAGCTTGAGAAAAACCTCACTAATATCATTAGAACATTCCAGGTCTCCTTTTCCATATTCATTTATGTACACCGATCAACTCATTCTTTTCAAATGCCAGGGATGTATTGCTCACTAGAGGAACTTCAGTACCCAGCAGTCTTTAATGTAAAAGGCAAATCTTTCCACTAATGAGCAGTTTGTCTAGTGTTCATAACCTTATCAGCAGCTCCTCAAGTGATAAAAGCTTAACTATTATGCACCGAAAGGTGTTGATAATTCTCAATCTTCATGCAGAAAATGGCTCTTTTGTCACTTCTTAGAGTCTACAGTTAAACTTAGCATACTGCTTACAAATTACCTTTCCTGTTCTGCAAAGCAGTCAGCTGGAAGTATTGGTGGGCTGGCAGCAGGTGGAGCCTCCTCCTGTCAGGACAAGAATGATACCTGCTGCTTAATAGAAAAAGAACCATCTGCAGCGTAATGATGTAGACCTGTCCCAGGAAATGGACTGGGTTTAAAGACAAGGTAGAGGGAAGAACATTTTTTTTTAATACAAAAAATGAGATTGAGTATTAAAGACTGTACAAATAGGACTGAAGGCTGGAGGTTTTATCAACTTGAACATTAGTGCATAGTGACTAAACTGATTTTATTCCTTTGCTACTGGGATTCCCTAACCACACCGGGCCTTATAAAGCAGCCAACAGCTCCTAGGGCCTTTCCTCTGCCAGCTTCCGGAATGAAGAATACAGTACAATAACGTCTCCATGTTGCTGCAAGAGAAACAATAAAAGCTTGATCAGCTGAATGCTTAAATATGGCTGAATCTTTGATGAGATGAAGATGTAATTTTGTCCATGTTCCCTAAGGATCTGGATTAAATATGACTACAGGGCCTAATCAAATAGCTAGTCACTGAACAACGGTCCCAACTGCATTTTTCATTCTAGGCATGCCTTTCTTCCCCCCCCTCTCCTGCAAGTACATTACTTATTCACTGGTTTGTCAGCAGTGTGCATTATTAGCGCTTGAGAGATAAAACTTTAAGTGTTGCTCCCAATTAGCACAACAGTGACCACGCACCATGCTCTGTGCTTAATGCCTGCTCTCAGAGAGGAGCTGGTTTTGAAGGTCTGAGGTGGAGGAGAAAAAAAATGAAACAGCTTAAGCATTCATTTTGAGTGGAGAGACAGCTCCTATTAACATTTAACAGCATTTGTGCAACTTGGTGCGGAGGTTATGATGCAAATGAGGAGGAATTAAAAGTGGCCAGGGGTTTGTCATTGATGGATTGCAGTCTGGCGGTGTTCACACTTCTGCCGTGTCCATCAGAAGCGATTACTGTGTAATTAAACCTTATTTCTCTACTCTTCAGTGCATAATTACTTTGTGAATGTAACCATCATCTAAAAAAGCTACCAAAATGCTTTAGCATTTAGTCTAGCAGTCATTTCCCTAGCTTGTGTCAGATATAACCATCAGACAGTGCAAAAGAACTGTCACTTTTAATAAGAGGCAAAAAATTAAATGAAACAGTATGCTTATTACAGGAAAATTAGGCGTTCAAGTGGTAGAGTCCTTTTCTGCTATTTGCATAATTTATTCTTTTTTGTCCCTCACACCAGAAGCTTCAGGCAATTTTCTTCACATTTAAATAGATCGCACATTTAAGGCTACTTAAGGAAAATTATCACTTTGCATATTTTAATTGTTGTAAAGAAAGTGAATAGAAGAGGTCTGCAGCTTGGACTCTTGAGTCGGTCAGATGCTCAACTGTCTGATTCTGGAGCTCCCCACTGCTACACTAGAGATAACCCTATAGTTCACAGCCATCCACTTGCATTTCATCAGCATGCAAATGCAGCTCCAAGCACTACAGTAAGTGGGTCTTTGATATTTACAAACTAGCCACTAATAACTAAAACGTAATTTGTTTGACATAACTTTAGATTCTCTTATCACTGTGCCTTTTTTTTTTTTAAGAGAAAAACCTAAGTCCTCTAGGTTTAGAAAAACTAGGAGACAGTCCATGCCAACCGTGATAGTGTTCTACAGGTTCTGGAAATAAGATTTGCTGCAAAATCATGTCAGTCCCTTTATTTTAGCAAGCCAGCCAGCACTTGGAGTTCTTTTGTTTAATTTGGACTCACCTTTTAATCAAATGAAAAATTCAAATAAAAATCACAGTACAAACTCTTTCCCCCATAAGAATTATAGCCAAGCCAATGGTGTTTCAAATGAATGATTCCGTTACCAAGGGAAGCATGTAACGTTTCAGTATGCTTGTGCTGTAATTCAGAAAGATGAGAGCAACAGCACAGGGCATTACAGAGCAAATGCTGTAAATAGGCTAATGCCTGTACAAACTGTTAATTATGAAACTGGTGAAAAGTTAAAAGGAGATTCCAGTGAAAACTTTGATCAAAACATACTTAGCTTATTTATTGTACTTAAGTGGGTTAAAGAATCTCGGTGGTATAATTTGCTTCGTTTTCATTACCAATTAAAAAAAAATTCCAAAGAGACAGAAAACTGAAGTCTTCATTTTGACAAAACAGCAATGCTTTAAAGTATATTAAGATGTGAATCTGATTAACTCAGCAACACTTTTGTTTAATTACAAACAATTATACGTTCCCTTTGGCTACTGGTCATTTTCATTTACAATGCCATTGTCCTCCTTAAGTGCAAACTCTAAGCACTAATGAATGTCTGAGGGACTACAGTGCGCACACATTTGTAGACACTAAGCAAACATTTGTCTTTAAAAGTGAGTGAAGTAGGACTTAGTTTACAAAAACTATCAGTGTAGGGCAAAGCAATATAAAACAGCACATTATAGAGACTGACAAAAGGTGAGTATAAGATATGAACTTGTAATTCAGAAAGGAACCCTCTGTTATTTTGACCTGATGTGACTTTCAGTACAATCTTTATTCTTTGAGCTTTGAAATGTAGTATGTTATTTAAAAAGGCAATAGAAGGGTTTTTATTCCCTTCAGAACAATGTTCTCCAAGTGCATATTTTTACTTACTATTTTTACTTAATATACTTAATGGGGAAAATTATGTAAATTCTGAAAAAGGTAGAAACATTTAAACAGATCTTTACAATTTCTCAGAGGTAATATACAGCTGAAGTTATATCTGATTCTAGCACATTCAGGAGAAAAGAAACAAGTTATTTCTGGCAGCATTCTTTGCATCACTGAGAACTTGGTTAAATCAATTGACTTAAAATGTCCCATTTTGATATTTTTCTTTTCCTCTTTTTTTTTTTTTGGAGGTGAGCTTTAACTGTGCTGCCTCAACATACATTTAAAAGAGGAATTGCACGTATTTTGTGACTCTGCTGACCCTTCATGCTCCCCTTTAACTCCTACCACCGCCGAAATGATGACAGCCGGAAACGACCGACCTCTCAAGCTACTTAGTAGTTGAATGTAGCAGAGAATCAAATGCAGTGATGCAGATTTCTGAACATAATATCTGCTGTTTACCTTTGATACAGAATTGCTTTTGTGATTGGAAATTGAAGAATTTCTCTATTTCCAATGACGTTTCTCAGATAGTAAGTTTCTTGAAAGCAGAAATAAAATATCTCCTTACAATGTAATTTATACCTTTAACAGTACTTCATAGTGAAGGAGGGATGATAGTTGAAGATGATGGGGAAATTTGAGAAGTATATTTCTTCTGAGTAATTATAAATAGTTCATTCATCTTCATAATATTCTTTTTTTTTATTTCAGCATATTATGGGGGTACAAAAGTTTAGGTTATGTATGTTGCCCTTGCCCCCCACACCCCCAGTCAGAGCTTCAAGCATGTCCATCCCCCAGACGGTGTGCATCACACTCATTATGCATGATATTCTTTTTAAAAGGTTGCTTCTTTCCAGGAAATGGAAATAATAATAATGTACCTAACTCATGAGTAATATGGGGGAGAATAATTGCAAGTAAAGTTGGCACTCTACCCTGCATGGTATAACCAATAAATGTAGATTGTTTTCACTAAAAAAGAAAAAGAAAATCAAACAACTATAAAAATTTGACTAAGAGTATTATTCTGATAGGTCAAAACTGAAGTCCAAAGAGTTCTGGTAGCCCATATAGTAGATTATGTCACTTTCAACTTCTAAGGACAACTATCACGGCTTCTGGACAATGCCCAACAGTAGTCTCCATGTTTAATCACTGTGACACATACATTGGGTGAGTTGGGACTTTAGGCAATATTGTATAGTGGTGAAGAACATAGCCTTTTGAGACAGTAGAACCTTTTACTCTCTCTTCCATTTTGGATAAATTGCTAAGCTTCAGTTTTCTCCTCTGCAAAATGAACATTTACCTGGCAGGGCTGTTGAAATGATTCAATGAGATACATAAAGCACTTAGTACTGTACCAAGTGCCCAGTAAATGTCTGGAAATGATAATTGTTCATATTACTATAACTATAACACAATATATTCACCTTTTTATATACTGCATATCTGTGATGATGTAGAGCTCACATTTTGCCCTCAATGTGTTTCTTTAATAAGAATACTTTGAGATGTGAAAGCCGTATGTTTTTTAAATAATGTAAACACAAATTCATCACTTCTTGAGATAGATATATACATAGAGTTACAGTAGAGAGATTCATATTTACTAGTGTATCTTTGTAGGATAACTCCATATTTTCAAACATGAAATTTATCATTTATTAGATTCTAAATCATTTCTTATCTTAACACCATCATGAAATATTATAGTGCTAACTGTATCGCCTATTTATTTTTCTTTTCACTGGTTTATCTTAGTTTAACTTTTTTCCCTAAAAATAATTAGACCTTCTTTTATTGAGATTGGATATCTATAAACAATAAAACTTAGCATTAAAATGTTGGATCCCCAACTGAAGACATTTGTGTACTTGATTTACCATTTAAAAGACCTAAAATTTTGTTTGTCACTGACATAACTAAACTCTTTGATAGTCTGAAGATAAAAGAGAATATCTTGGAAGATTCCCATCATAGCTACACTTACCAAAGCATTTGCAAAGGGAATTTAATTATAGCTAATACCCCTCTTTTACCCACTCCCCGGTAATATTGTTCACTGTAGCAATAAGCAGTCTCAATGCATTGTTATTCTGAAGATATTAAATGTTTTTATGAGCTTGATTTTAGAGAAAGTAAAAATACTGGACCAATTATATGATAAATAAAATGAAACACCATTTACTCAATGATAAAGTTTAGTTCATTTCTGTTCTTTTTGACTTTCTTCACTCTGCCTCCCCTACCTCCATCAGCCTTTTTGAAAGTCCAAAACCTAACAGGACACCAGGAAGAGTAAAGAAAATATAAAATGTCAGGAATGTGATGAATGTACCTCCCAGAATTGGCATCAGTGATATATATATTGGGTCAACTGAGATTTTAGAAAGTAGTGTTAACTCATCTAACATTTTCAAGAATATTTCTATCTAATTGTATGAATTCTATTCCTTAGAAGGTCTTTACCTGATCATCCAATCCTATTTATCGGAGGGGAATTTTGTTTTCTAAAAACAAAAGAAATGGTACAGATTTAGATCCTCCAAATTTAGAAACCACATAGAGAACAGCTAATTGAAACTGTTCAGTTTTGGTCAGGGAAGTAGCACTAGGCAATAATGTAAATGTCACTGTCATGAAGAGGTTAGATAATCTTTCAATTTCAGTAGTTGGGAATGAAAATTTTGTCATTTTGGCTGTTAACTTGAATATCACTTACTTTAAATTAAAATTTTTACACTATATGAGGTATTGTTTCATTAATAATCTTCAATAAGGCTCATTTTTTCCAATTATTTAACTAGCATATACTACAGTTCCTGTATATATAGTTAAAACATATTAGCTTGTAAGAGTCGGTAAAAATGATTTTCTAAGTCTTGTGATAACTACCCTATGAATGATGTATCATTTTTACTTCCTATTTATAGAACTGTGTAGATAAAATGCATTAAATTGAACTGAGAATATATTTGGTTACCAAATACAACTTGTGTATAGATGAAGTCTTTAACCTTTCTCCTGGCATTATTAGAATAATTTGGCTAAGTGTCAGGTGATATGATGATATAATAAGGTATTTTAATATAATGTGAATGTAAATATTGTCATTATGGTGCTTTATTAGTTGGGCTGTATTTTCTTAATTATTTTTACTTCCGAATTTTTGCTAAACATGGACTGAACTTGAGGGAAGGGGGAGGGGGAGAAGGATGAGGGGGAGAAAGGTGAGGCTCTAAACTATGTATGCATCATCTTTTTATCACATCATTGACTTTTATTTATTTTCATGACACTTACCAACATTTAGGAAAAATCCTTGTTCAAATGAGTTTTACAGAATTCAGTGGCAAAATCAACTGGAATCCAAACCTTTTTGCTTAGATGATTGTTTAGGGCTAACTAAGAAGGTATTCCTCATAAGGATTTAAAAGTAATTAAGATCAGGCTGGGTGCGGTGGCTCACGCCTGTAATCCTAGCACTCTGGAAGGCCGAGGTGGGAGGATTGCTCGAGGTCAGGAGTTCGAGACCAGCCTGAGCAAGAATGAGATCCCATCTCTACTAAAAAATAGAAAGAAATTATCTGGACAACTAAAAATATATAGAAAAAATTAGCCAGGCATGGTGGTACATGCCTGTAGTCCCAGCTACTCTGGAGGCTGAGGCAGAAGAATTGCTTTAGCCCAGGAGTGTGAGGTTGCTGTGAGCAAGGCTGATGCCATGGCACTCTAGCCCAGGCAACAGAGTGAGACTGTCTCCAAAAAAAAAAAAAAAAAAAAGTAATTAAAATGATATTTACAGTACTGTCTCCCTTTACTTTCAATTTTTAGGTGGTAGATAAATCACTTTTAGCTCCCTGAGAGAAGAACCAATAAGATAACTCAACCCAGATTTCTTGAACTTCCCACAGAACTGGAGAGCTGTTAGAACAAAA